>NW_012267234.1:2829155-2918104 GCF_000151885.1 Dipodomys ordii
GAAGTGGCTCTGTGGCTCAAGTGGTAGAGCGCTAGCCTTGCGCTGAAGAGCTGAGGGAGAGCGCCCAGGCTCAGAGTTCAGGTCCCACGACCGGACCCCCCCAAAAAAATTAAATAAAAATAAAAGATCACAAAGGTAGACGAAGCAAATAGTACTAGCACTATGCTTAGGAAAAGTGCATTGATAATGATATTCTGTGTCTCATCAATATATTTATGCCAAGGGTGCTAAGTGAGAGAATGTAAATCAGAGATTTCAAGCAAATTATGTCTTCCCATTAGCCCTACAACCAAATTGAAAGGTAATGGTAAAAACAGGAAAGAAACAATAATTAATATCATTATGCTATGCTTGGAAGACAAAGTTTAGAGTCTTTGAGTTCTGTCTTATGTGGTACCGATATGAACCCCAGGATTATATAAAGAAGAGACAAAAAATGAAGTGAAGAGAAAAATGTAATTAATCTTTCTTGGTTAAATTATGGTCTGGTAGGAAAAGAGTAAAATTTAATTTAATGTGAGATAGTATTTGGACTGTGAAAGAAGCAAAGTGGCAGAGTAATAATGAAGATATTAACTTGAAGGATAGGAGACATAGATTTTCATTTCGACTCTGCCATCAATTTGTCATATGGCATTTAATGAAAATTGAGGTCTATTTACTCAAATAAGTTAAGAGCTAAATAAACAGTTTCAAATTAGCTTCCTAAACTTCCAACAGATCCACAAATCTAACAATGAGGCTCTTAGGCCTATTTTTAAAACTAAAATTTAAAAATATATTAACAATTTCTGGGTGCCAGTGGCTTATGCCTGTAAACCTAGCTACTTTGTAGGCTGAGATCTAAAGATAACAGTTCAACTCTAGTCAAGGTAGACTCTTTTCTCTAATTAATACCCAAAAGCTACAAGTGGAGTTGTGACTCAAGGAGTTAGAGAATCTACCGTAAGTACAAAATGTAAGGGACGGTGCCCAGATCCTTCCTGACTTTATGATCCAGTAACAGCAAACACACACTCACACACACACACACACACACACACACACACACACACACACACACAAAAGAGAAGGTAATAAGGGAGGTGAATATGATCAAAGTATAGTTATATTCGTTCATGGAAACCTCATGGTAAACTGATTATTTTAAGCAATGAATGCATGCGAATGAGCTTCTTTAAAGAAAGATAAAAAAGAGAATCATAGAAGTAACTGATAGCTGTTACTGACATATTATTCTCTGATACCTGGAACCTTATTTGAGCTTAGTTTGGTAATTTTAACTTCCTCCAATAAACAAAAGGATTTTGATTCATGGCTTATATGCTCCTTTGATCAATAATGAATTGGTAGTCAATGATTATTTAATAAACTCCTTGGGTATGGAAGATCACAGCCAGATGGTCCTGTGGTTCCTGACCTTTAGTTCCCCAAGATGATAGTTTCATTACTTTCTTCACTTTTTTGAAATGTTTCAAAATAACCTGGAAATACTTAGGGACTTTGCTTCTATATTCAGAATGGACCCGTATCTTGTTCCTCTGAGTTTTAGTTTTATCACCTCTACAATGGGATTGTTGGACTCACTGCACAGGATTAGTATTAAGTATAAATGAGGCTTACATTTTCACCCATGGTTCATATTTTATATATGTTCCTTTCTGCTGTCAGCTTCACATTTTGATACTTTAGTGTTACCTTTCCTAAAGCATATCACATGTCAGGTAGGACCAAAAGGGATTGCATAGTTTTGAAAGGAGAGATACTTTACCAGAAAGGAATTAATGAAACCTTAAGCAATTTAGCCATAAAACAGTTTCACAATCTGCAATGTATCATACAAAGACCAAATGACCAAACTCATATATTTTATCATAGGAGTAAATTGAGAAAGCCATGCATTAAACTGAACAAATACCAGTGAAACATTTTCAATGAAGAACCAGCATTTTAAGTTTTAAAACATGCAAAAGTTATTGGACACAGTAGATATTCTTAACATGTATAGCAAATATGATATACAACATGCCACAGATTACAAGCTAGGTAAGCAAGTCCCTTCCTTTGTAAAGCCTCCTATAGCAAAGTGAGATCTTTTTCAGAAAGAGACAAAGAGATGAGTTGGTTCTAAAAGATGTTAGAGAATGTAAGGCTCCAACAAGATGGAGAATACAAGGAGGCAGTCCTGAACCATCTCATAGACACTGAAACAAGGAATCTCTGGGCAGATTCTTGAACTGCTTTCTAGTTATCCACAAATCTTTACAAAACAAAACACTTTTACAAGAGCAAGTTGGAAGTCGCCAAAAATCCCCAGAAGATAATCACTTTTGTCAAGCCCACATAGAGGTATACAGATACCCAAGCCAAACCCCAAACCCCAAATTTCCAATTCCAAAACATTTTCCAAGGCTAACAGAGAAATAACGATATGATTCTTTCGAAAGCCATGGAAACACACTTTCCCCAGAGTCGTTCACATATAGACACCACACACACACATACACACACACACACACAGAGTATTTCATGGGATCAGAAACACCTTCAGACTCAGAAGCTGAAAAACACTGATACATATGTCAATCTGTTACTCTTTTTAGGTCAGTATTGAGAATCTTTAAGCAGTATCTGCAATCACTACAGCCTCAATGAAAGCCGGAGAGAGAAGGGGGGACAAAAACCGAGCAGCCATGGTGCCTGGATCCAATTGTCATCTACCCTCACAGGACTGTGCACTCTCAGTGCATGGCTTGGAGCATGAACCTCAGTGTAGTTTCTGGTTCAGACTCAAGACATTCATATACTATATTTCAATTAATTAATCAGAAAGTGGATTCTCTGGCAACACTATCAGCTCCCAAGGAACAGAAGAAATTGATTTTTTTCAAGTACATATTTTAAAAAATGGCACCCAAATACACTTTATCTCTTTGATCTAAGGATATTTTATTCGGTGTTTAGGAATTGATGGGTCTACTGGGAAGATACCCATATTAAACAATGTATGAGATGATTAACAAGTGGTGTCTTATACCACTGACAAAACTTCTTCATGTCAAGCACACTGGAGCATAAAGGCAGTTTCAACCAGTCCTGGGGCAAATCCTCTAAAGCACCAGTAGAATGGCTAGGTAGCAGATGGAAAACTATCCCCTGAATCTCAGAAGCTTGTGTATTTTTTCTAAAAGTTTATGAAAATTAGGGTAGAAGGCAGTATATATTGCTTAGATTGACCCTACATAGAGGAATAAATAAGATGATGTGAAATGATTCAAGTCTGAGGGTGGAGCAATAGTTGATGAGCAGTGTTTGCTGTTTCTCATTTAATTTATTTTTCAAACAGAATATGTTATCACATTGACAGCCAGTTATCAATATTTAGGACAGATGCTTGGAGACTAACTTTTCCTTACTTTATTGGTTCAGATGGAAGCTGACAAAAACTCATCTTTTGGAGCGAGGTGCTGGTAGTTCATACCTGTAATCCTAGCTACTCAGGAAGCTGAGTAATCTGAAGATTATGGTTCAAAGCCAGCCTGGACAGGAAATCCCATGAGACTCTTATTTCCAGTTAACCACCACATTGTAGCTCAAAGTGATAGAGCACTAGCCTTGAGGAAAAAGATCAGGGACAATGTCAGGCACCTGAGTTCAAACCCCACAACTGACCAAACAAACCAACAAACAAAAATCCAACTCATCTCTTTCTCTGTTCCACTGTTCTGTCTGTACCAAAATTTAGGACATCCAAAGTTCTTATCAAACTCAATGAAACTATCCACAGAAGATAAGTACCACACAGCAAGCAGAACTAATAAAGGATGAAGAGGGAGGTTGTAGCAGCCAGCTTTATGTATTGACGCATAAATTGTGTTAGAAGAGAGAAAGGTCAGGCTTTTATTATTCTTTAGTACATATTCTTTATAGAAAAACAAGTGTATTCCAGGCATCCAGAAGGGCTTCTTGTCTCTATCAGCACCTCTCAAGTGGTGATGTTGTTGTTGTCCCTAACATCTGAACATCTATTTCAACCTTGAGACATTTTTTGTTTGTTTATTAGAAAGTGGATGAAGACCTTCAGTGAAACGTTACCAGGGATGTTAACAAAACGTCCTGGGGTGTGCTCACCACAGTTCTAGAAAACAAACACTTATCAGCTCAAAAGGCTAACAGTGCTGGTGAGGTATAGATAGATAGGTAGATAGGTAGGTAGGTAGATAGATAGATAGATAGATAGATATATCGATAGATAGACATATATATATATATATATATATATAGTGAGAGAGATATCTCTTTCCATATATATCTATATCTGTACTAGATAGATATAGATAGATATCCTTATAGAATAAATATAAATATATATATACACACATATGTGCATTTATATTTATTCTATTTTATTATTGTCAAGTACTGCATGAATTTTGTGATTCAAGGGTCTCATTCCCTCTATATCTTTTCTTCAAAGTGGTCATCTAAATTGATTAATTAAGAGCATAAGACTCATAGCTCTGTAGCATCTCTATGCTAGACCATATACCAACAATCTCAACCTCAGATTTGGAAACCTTCTCACCCTGCTTACATTCACATATGTACTTGTGAGCTGAGGATTTGGTTTCTGTGGCAGGATGGGGCCTTGCAGTCTCTTTTTTTGAACTGAATGCTGGAGAAACTTCAGTTTTAATTAAAATGATAGTATCACCATTTAAAGGCTAAAATACCTACAAGGACACAGTAATAATGGCCTAGTTTTATATGGCTTAGTGGGCTGGCTATCACAAGAATGCTTCTTTTGCGCCTGGCTTGCTTTTCTAAAGATATGAATTCTGGATCTGATTGCTTCTCTGAAGAACATTCAAAAAGGGTTAGGCACCTCTGACTGCAAAAGGAAAAATTCACTTCACGTTAAAAGTTTCAGCCTTGGCTGCAATGTAAGTCCCATCGACTTTCCCAAGCAAAGCTGGGACCTCAGATTCTCTTGCTACAATAGGAACAGGACGTGCATCTAACAGAGGCCTGCTTCCTACAACTTGAACAAAGAAAAGGCTGTAGAAAGAAGGAAAACCCCCAGGCAATTAAAACTATGTTTGACCTCTGTAGTCTTCATGTTCACAGAACACAACCTTTCTAGCCTCCTTGCCACCAAATTATCACAGTGAGTTACCCATCTATCCTTATGCATTAGATTCTGTATATGTCTCCATTCATTTTGTTTTCTTGTAGAACTAGATTCTCCTATCAATGTACAACTAGTTTCAAGTGAGTGTGTGTTTATATGTGTGTGTGTGGGGGGGTATAGAATGTTTCATTCATTGCTGCATCCTTTCTACCTAGCAAATCACTTAATACATACTAGGCAGACTAAATAATGATTTTAAGTAGATAATCAATGCACTGGTTTCATATGTAAAGTAAGGAAGGCAGGGGGCATTCAGTTGGTACTCAGAAAAGCCTCTGCGGGAAGCCTGGTCTCCTTGCTTTGATGATCACCATCCAAGATCTTATCCTCAGCATTGCAAGACAGGAAAGAGTGCACTAACATATATCTTACAATCTTTCTCACACTCTTTCTGCTTTAAATGCTATTACTTTCCTGTTCATGATATGCATTACTACCTGGTATGCACATATGTGTTTGGGGTGATAAAAAGTAAACTAGAAAGTACCTTAGCCATGGATGGAATCAGCAGGAACTATGAAGACATTAGCTCAGGGATAACATACTGGAGACTGTCACAATTATGTGAACTCGGTATTTTCATCTCCACACGAAGTTTATGCCTGTCAAACAGGTATGTTTGATCTCTATCCAGCTATCCTGTATGTGAATAATGATGGTGACATTGACATAGTTGTCTCCTATGGAATCTCCATTGCTAGTATCTCTATATCATCTTTCACTCTTTTGCATCCTATTGCTTTGGGCAGAATCTGGGAAATGTGTGGTCATTTCAGCTTTCACTTTGCCTAGATATTTCTGAATTCTAAAAAAAAAAGCCTGAATGGAATATAAGTGTGACAGACCTTCCAATCATTTATTTTACATAAAAGAACCAAGCTTTTTCCAGAGACAGGATTCTTCATCATTAGCAAGGAAACCAAGATTAAAATAGGAACATAGCTATTGTTTTAGATGCTAAACTATTCTAAGGTAGAGAAAATAATAATGTTACTTTGCGTCTCAAGGCTTATACTCTATGATATATTAGGGCATATGCTTGTTTGCTTGTTTGTTTGTTATATTCTGTGAAGGGGGAAACTGTAAATTTAGCTGGACATTAGCAGCTCATGACTATTTTTCTAGCTACTCGGGAGACTGGGGTTGGAAGGAATATAGTGAGGCTAGCACAGGCAAAACATTTGTGAGATTCCTGTTGAACTAATATCTGGGCACAATGCCACATACCACTTATCCTAGCGACACAGGAAGTCTTAGATCCGTTGTGCCCAGGTACACACTAGACAGGAAACTAGACCTAATCTCAAAATAGCCAGCAAAAGTCAGAACAGAAACTTTGGTTCAAAGAGTAGAAAGAGCTTCTGTCTAGCATGCATGAGACTTGATTTCCAACCTTAGTATGGCCAAAAAAGGGATAAAGAAAACTAATCCACTAAGATTCAATATCTTCCACAATTCAAGCAATCTTATGTTTATCTATAGACTTTGAACTCCCAAGGACATAGACAGGAGTCTAAGTGTTTAAACCATATATAAGACCACTAAATAGTGCATGTGGTAGCAATTATGCAACAGTTGCAGTGAATAAAAGTTAGTGAATAAGTCTATACACAGTCAGATGCAAATGGCTACTGCAACTAAAAGCTTGAAAAGACGTATGGAATGTCTCAGAAATACTGGGGTGTCTTTGGCATTAAATGCTGAAGGCAGATATCAAATCCCAACCAGAGAAAGTTTTCAAATATTGCTGGCTGCACAGCTGAGCAGTCTCATTTTGTGCTCAGAACCACCATTAAAACTAGATGCCGTGTAAGTGTAGAATCTGCAGGATCAGCGCTCCATATTTGGAGAAACCGCCATTTTAAATTATTTCCCATTTGTCATGTTTTCTTTTATACTTTGTGTAATAAATAAAGTTAAAAAAATTTGCAATCAAATGTGACTTGAAGAAGCCATTGTGAAGATAAGAGGTTGGGAAGGTCTGAAGGGCCAATTCCCTTCAGTGGTAATAAGATATAAGGAGCTTTGGGGAAACAAACACAGCTCAAGTCTGTGCTGCTGAGTAACAGAGATAGTCCTGATATTTGACGCCCATGGACAGCATCTTTCATGGAACAAATGAGATGAAACCTCCTAGAATTCTTTGGGTGATAATTTTTTGATCATCTTTATTTAATATGACCTTTTCCTCCTAAAAGTTTTAGAATCACTTGCTATAAATAGCAAGTGGATCATGCATACACATACACACACACACACACACACACACACATATATTGTTGGTCATAGGGCTTGAACTCTGGGCCTGGGTGCTGTCCTTCAGCTCTTCAGCTCAAGGCTAGAGCTTAGAGCTACAGCTTCAGCTACAGTGCCACTTCCAGCTTTTTCTGTTTTATGTGGTGCTGAGGAATCGAACCCAGGGCATCATGCATGTGAGGCAAGCACTCTACTGCTGAGCCACCTTCCCAGCACCAGATTATGCATTTCTGCTTTTGATTTTTTCTCCTTTGTCAGCCAAATTCCAGATGAGGCTAACAAGGGGAAGCTTAAGTTTTGCACCACTTTGATTCCCTTGGAAAGTAGGAATATTGTTATTCACATGCATGCATTAAGTTTTTCAAATGGATGAATGGAAGACACTTTTCTCAGGTATATTTTTCTTCATATGCCAGAAGTCATCTTATTTTCCTTTTCCTTTCTGCTGCGTGGCCACCTGTTTCTGGCAGATGCTTTTATTATTATTATTATTATTAATCCTTTAACTGGTCATTGCCAGATGATCATTCTTTGAATTCTCACAGTTCTGAGCTGGCAAACTTTCTTTCTTTCCTCAATGAAATTATTCAGCCATACATGCATATTCTCCATCCCGCAACCCCTCTGCATTCCCTCTCTTTTTTCTTCCCTCCCTCTTTCTCTTTTCTCTTTTTCCCTTCTCCAAGCCCATTTTATTTCCCTTGGTACATTCATCTTTTGCCTCCAGAGCACTGGTGTCCTAAAATCCTTGATAATTTGCAAAATTGGTCTGTGTTGTTTTGAAAAACACTACCTACTTCTCCATGATTTGTTTTGCAGCCATGAGGAAACATAAGCCTAGCTTTTCCATTTGCCTCTTGGGGGGAGAAACAAACACCACATGAAAACTGAATTGCTTCACAAGGCTACCATGTTCATTGAGTTACATGAACTATTTCAACTAAAGTGATTTCTAAGAATCTTTAGTAGTTTCTGCTCTTCTTTTGGTTGAACTTAGAAAGCACGTGATCTGATCATAAGGATGATGGTTTCTGTGAACTGGTTATTAGAGATAGTTCTCTCAATGACCTTAGGCTATTATGGGTGGGATAGCATCTCTCCTCCCCAACTCCTCCACCCCCATGGGAAACACACTGTGAAACCTAGGACTGTTCTCTATTGTTCTGAACTCGAAGAGGTAAGAGAGAGAATTGATCATAATCCCATCCTCATCTGAACCTCATCACCTGTGATCATGTACTCATTACTTAACTTCTCTTGATAGTTCTAAGCCATGAACAGGAATTAAAAAAAAAAAGAAACATTTTTCATTTAGGATTATCTGAGATTTAGAAATACAACTAAAATCAAAGGCATCCTGTACATTCCCTAATATGCAACAGATGCTCAGAAAACTTTAGGTTCTGTCATGTTGCATTATTTAAATTGCTTTTGGTCCATCTGCTTTCTTTTCTATAAAGAATGACTTTGTAGTGAAGGCTTTGAGCATACTTGATTATTTTCTAGTATGTTTACTTGGTTTAATAAAAATAAGAAATAGAAATGCAATATAGTGTCTAATGTAAGTTCTTGATACATAAAAGCTATTACTATATTTTGTTATCTTTATGTCACAAGGCCAATGAATCTGGTTCTTCTCCTGGATAGGTCTGTTTACAGGGGAAGAAGATGCCTTTTGAACCAGTTGAGTCATCCACTAATGGAACTTCCTCTTTCAAAATTGTCAGTTATGACTTGGAGGAGACAGAAATCAGCTAATGGAGAGATCCATGACTTGAAAGACAAGAAAGGTGGATTCTAAAAATATCAAAATTTGCCCCCATTTTTTATTGTTATTCCTGTCTCTACAGCTCATCGAGAGCATTCTCAAAGGCTAGATGTGAAGTGAACAGATGTCCTGCTTTTTAATTTAATTTCTGCTTAATTTTATGCAAGGACTAACCGTTTTTCTTAAGTCATTTTTTTTACAGTTCATACAAGAAAGAGCTCTTCCAAGTAATTACTTCATAAAACTTGGGGGAATAAATCACAGAACTTCAGGATTAATAGCCAATGTGGGCATGAATCTTTCTTACATGCCAGGAGAGAACCTCCTGAAATAATATGCTAAAATCACAGCATACTAAAAGAGGGTCTGGAGTAGAATGAAATACCTTCCCCAGATACTCTCCTTGGTCTGTTGGAGAAACTGAACCCCTGATAACTCAAGTGAACTCCTCGTGTTCCACCATTGAGGTGTATTACTCAACCTGTTTCAAAGCTGGACTCCAGTCTTCATTAACCCCTGCGGATGAATATTCGTAAACGCTAGAAATCAAAGTTTTGCCACTTGCCAATAAACAGAATTAAAGACAAAAACTTTAGGTTGTGAGGAATAAATCCAACTGGCATGTATCAACTTGGCTCTGGTGGCTCACACCTGTAATCTTAGCTACTCAAATTGCTGAGAACTAAGGATCACATTCCTAAACCAGTACAAGGAGTAATGCCCTTGAGACTCTTGTCTCCAGTGAATGCCAGAAGTGGGGATGTGGCTCAAGTGGTAAAGGGCTATTCTTGTGTGAAAAGGGCAAATTAGAGCTCCAAGTCCTGAGTTTAAAGCCAAGTATGGCACACACAGGACTATTTAAGTGTACATGGTTTTCAATTTGTGCACAGACTAGTGCAGGTACATTCTACGTATCATTGTTAACCACCTACCCTTCAGAAATACCAATGTATTCTAAAATGACACATGAAAGGCAAGGAATGTCAGTGCCTTTGGATAAAGCCTCAGATGTTGGAATTGACCCCTTGGGGGAACTAAGAAGGCTCAGGCACTTGGGAGCTTATACTAGTTTTGTTGAAAAATGTTTGCTACAGTTCAACATTTAGGATTTAGCACTTTTCCCTTGGAGACACCGATTTCACTTCTAAGATAATTTCCCTCAGGCCTGTATGGGGGAAAAGAGTTTTTTTTTTTAAAGCATATCAGGCCAGTTGAGGGTGAGTATTTTTCAAAAATAACTGAACTGTCAATATAGTGTGTAACAGAAAGCTATCAGGAATCCAGCTATAAAGTGACCCACAGTTGTCAAAAGCAACATAAATTGCACAATAAACTTGATCAGAATTTACTCGGAAGTCTTTTCTTCATTAAGAATTTGCCTTCTTTAGAATAACAGAAAGACAGAATAAGTACTACTATAAGCAGAAATCGTCCTTCAGGACAGTCTAGCTAAACAAACAAACACAGTTGCAAATGTCCAATAAAGTGATTTCCAAGGTTCTTTCAAGCACAGGAAAAGTTAGAACACACAACCTCACATTGACTGTGTTACGTTCTTAATGCAGTGTGAGCTACAAGTAAGGTATGGAGGTTCATTTTCCAAGAATTCTCTGTAAAGAATTCAATGTTTAAGAATAGAATTATGACAGAAGTCAGGAAAAAAGAGAAAGGAAGGGTTTTCAATATGATATGGAAAAATGAGGAGGAATTAATTAACAATACTGATTTCAACAATTAAGAAAATAATAGGAAAATAAAATAGAGATATACGGGATAGAAGATTGGCTTGTCTTCTGCTTTTTACCACCCCAATTAATGTTTGCAGAAGGTGACAAATGACAAAATCAAAGTGGGTCAGGGAGTGAATATCAGGCATTTTAAGTGTTGAAGATCCAAAGGTAGGAGGCAATCAGTTCAAGCAGGCCTCATGCAGGCATGGTGCCCAGTTCTGACTAGTTATCTAGTTTTTCATAATAAAGAGAACATTTGGATCATTTCATGATATGTTCCCTTTGGTCTTGGTAAAATAAAGCCTATTTCTTAGAGAATTCACTTAGGAGACTAGCTTATGCTCTCGATCTGTGTTCCTCACCACAGAGCAGTTCATCATAAAAATTTGCTAATATCCAAACAACCTAGAATCTTTCCTTTCCCCCTTGATATCTATAACAGTACTGCCAAAATAAGAGGGAGAGTCAGAGATACAAAGCATATGAGTCTCACAGCTCAAAGCAATCTTGTCTCATGCTCTTGGTCCCGATGTGAGATGATGGCAGTGGGGAAGGCAGGTAGCAAAGAAGCAGACATGAGATACCTTCAATAACACAGTGATTCACAATAACCTTTCAACAACAGGTCTTACACATCAAGCAGGCAGTTATGCAAACAGCAACAGGACTAGCATGGTCTAGCATGGAGCCAGTGAGTCAGTTCACTTGCCAGTCAGGAAGCACACAGTCACAACCAGGAAGGCTGTCAGGAGAGATGGGTGCTCAGAGACAGCTTAAGGCTTGAGTTCAAGGCTGAATGTTTGGTATTGTTGTGGCGAAGGGAGAATAGTTGTTATAAGGGGTGAATAATGGTATTGTTTGTGACAAAGGGGTAAATAAGCCAAGAAAGAAACACAGTGCTTTACATGACAACATGATAGCCTGACTCAGAAGAAAAATAAATGAACATGATTGGAGAGAACAAGATTTAGATGTTTAAACATTTAGGTGTCAGCCCCCCAAATGAGCCAAAGGACAACACAGTATGTAACATGGTGGATGGGATAGAAATGCCAGGCTATGATCCTGGCTTATATTGTGGACACAGTTCCATCTTGTATCTTCATTCTTTGTCCATGTTCGATAGGTTTTGGCCAGACAGCAGTTTTAGATCCAATAGTAGTTTCAAAGAGTCCAGTGTGTGGTTTCCTGGAAGGTGGGTCATACAATCGTCCTACATCAGTATAATAGGCAAAAACAGATGAGAAGGGTTCTCTCATTCCATTAGTTTCCTCATGATTCTGCATGATTTTCTTCCAGATCCAAGGAATTTAGAAGATTAAAGTTTCATTCAATTTATATTGCCTCAAAAATTATGTAATCCCTATATTCTCAATAATTAATATTTTCAATTAAAATATGATGATTAAATACACACTAATTATTATTATATACTATTAACTAATTATTATTAAATTAGTAACTAATTATTATCATAAATATGATTCTTAAGTACATACTAATTGGAACACGAAAGAACAAATTTGACACCTTTGCTAGATAAAAAAAGCAAAAATGTCTAACTCTGGAGGCTTTGTTTTTTCAAGTTAGGGATATATCATTGCTCCTCTTGAACAGATTAAGCATAACGAGGCTTATGCTTGTTAACAAAATTGTCTGTGGAACTGTGGCATTCAGCTCTATCTGGGGATTTTTTTTTCCTGTCAAGGTGATGTGCAGAGGGGTTACAGTTGCATAGGGAAGGTAATGAGTACGTTTCTTGTCCAACCTGTTACCCCTTCCCTCAATTTTCTCCTACTTTCTTTCCCTCCCTCCAACTCCTCCCAAGCTGTACAGATTATTGCCAACCTATTGTCTTGTGTATGTTGCTGTTGTATTGGTTCTCACTTTGTCCTTTGCATACCATTCTGTTGTTCTGGGGGATTTATTTTTTATTGCCTTGGTTAAAACCCAGCTAGTTACCCCCCAAATACAAGAACTGGATAAACAGCCAACTTTTCAGGAATTGTTATTATATGTACTATGAGATATGCTCATTATGCTAATGTTAAATAACCTACCCTAACTGCATAGAAAATTCTAGAACCCCATATACAAGTGTGCTCTGAATACAAAGGTTCCACTCCTTACTTCCTAAGAATAACTATCAACAACTGTTCATATTCTGTAAGCCCTCTAAATTGCTGAAGCTCAGTTTGAACAGATAGACCATATACTCCAATAGGAGGGATAGAATCATGACTGTGTTCAGGTGCAGAGGGGGTAATATCTCAGTGTTCTCTTTTCAGATGGAGTCTACTTAACTTCTGAGGAGGCACCAAACAAGACTGATGTGTGAATTCCCATCACTTAGCATTGCATTCTCCCCATTATCACAGGCAAAAGAGTCAGTTTATGGAGAGCAAAAGGCAAACAGTCCAGTGAGTTAAGATGATACAGGAGGACATTCAATCAGCTCTCAAATGAGTAACCGCGTATATTTCAGTTTTGCAGAGAACAACCTTAATACTGTGCTCTTAAAGTGGAGCTGTTTCTTTGACACCCTGCTTGGTGGGGGTGTAAATTGGTGCAACACTTCTGCAAATCTGTTGGAAGCATGATTTGAAAGCCTATAAAATGTTCACACATTTTGACCTCATAATTCTAGTTATGTTCTTGGGAAATTTGTCCTTAAAGGAAAATTAGAGACATTTCAATCAATATTTATGTGCAACAGTGTTGATTACATGGGTAATTATAATCAGAGGTCATTGTAAACAACCTACACTTACCAAAATTAAACATAAGATGTTGAGAAATTATTAAAAATCATTTATATAAAGTATTGCATACCATGAAAATTAAAATGCAAAATTGAACTATGATAGTATGTGTACTATAATATAGCATGATACACTACTATAGAATTGTATGTGTATGTATATAAGAAATATTACACTGAATGGATATTTATACTATGCAATATATAATGCTATCTTAATTCACTTAAAAGTATGATAGGAAAATAAAGCAATTAAAAACATTTATAGTTCTTGGTAGTTGAATTTAGACTTGACCTATTTCCATTTTGAGTTCTGAATATGAATATTTTCTAAAGCAATCAGAAAAAAATAGTTTTTATAATATAAAAAGTAATAGCCACTATATGAACAAATGTCTCATAATAATAGATTTTTTTAATTGTGGGAACAGACTAAAAGAACAGAATGGTGAATCCAAGATAAGACCTTTCATATGTACCAAATAAGGGTACAAAGACCATTAAATTAGAAAGGGCTTTCTTTTAAACCAATGTTAGGAAACCTGTACATCTCCAGGCCAATTAATGAACCTGAATGCTTTCCATACAGTACCCAGGAAAATTAACTTCATGTTGCAATTGATATGTATTAGTAGATTAATTTAAAAAAACAGTATGGAGATTTCTAAAGAAAGTTAGAATAGACCTTCCATATGATCTAACAATTTCATTGCTGGCATGAATCCACAGAAAATGAAATCAGTGTGTCAAAGAGACATTTTCTCTACCATATTTATTGTGGTTTTACTCATAATTGCCTAGATATGGAATCAGCTTAAACATTCTTCCGGAAGATGAACAGATTTTTAAAATGTGGTATATGTACATTTGACTATCACTCACCCATGATTATGATAAAACTTTGTATTTTAGAGACAACATAGAGAGGAAATAAAGGGCATTATAATCTATAACATTAGACAGAAAAAGCAATACCCCATGGTTCCACTCATGTGGAATCTAAAACAGTTGATTCATAGAAATTCAGAGTATCAAAGGCTGAGGAGAGAACAAAGGAGGAGAGAGGAGGATAGGCTGAAGGGCTGACAATGGGTGGTCAGAATTAATTCTGGTGTTCTATTGCACTAAATAATGTGGATTAAACACACAATTATGCGCTATATATCCAAATATAAGATAAGGCTTAAATGTTTTACTCAAAAAAATGAATCTTCTCTCCACAAAGAAATAGTAAAAATTTAAGGTAGTATAAACAATGATTACCATGAGTGTATCATTATATAATGCATGCGTGAATGGAAATACTATATTGTACCCCACAAATATGTGCAGCCACATGGCAAAGAAAAATAAAGAAAACAAAGACAAAAATAGACCAGACTTATAGGTAAGAACTAAAACTTCAACAGTGCCAGATGATGAGAACTTTTAAAGATATTGGATTTGCTGTTTTCAGATACAACCCGAAAAGAACAAGAACAGAAACTAAACCAAAATGGAAGTGACACTGTGGCTCAAAGTGGTAGAGTGTTAACCTTGGGTGACAAAGCTCAGCGACAGCTCCCAGGCCCTGAGTTCAAACTTCACAACAGACGAACCCCCACCCCTCCCTCAAAAAGAACTTCCATAATCATTCCACCTCATACACTTGGATCGAACATTGAGTGGTCAAAAAAACACAATTAAATTTTTAATGGTTAAAATTAGTTTTAAAAAACTAAATGAACTGATTGATAAAAGGTTTAACTCGATTTTGAGAACACCAACACAATTAGTGTAGCAACATGGTATCTACACAGATAGATTAGGTTATCCACATAGTTAATTTTGCAAGGACCATGCAAATAACCCTTTTAGAGCTATAAATAGCTTAATCACTTAATCAGTTATATCATCCCCAGAGAAATTGAAAGGGTGTCTATACTTTGTTGCTTGTTTTGTTTTATTACTTTCCCCCCTTTCTTCTTTTTTTTCTTTTCTTACTATTTTCATTTCTATTTTCTCTTCTCTTCCCTGCCTCCTTCTTTCCCTTTCCTTTCCTTCCCTCCCTACCTCCCTCCCTCCTTCCCTCTCTCCCTCCTTCCCTCCCTCCTTCCCTCCTACCTTCCTTCCTTCCTTCCTTCCTTCCTCCCTCCTTCCCTCCCTCCTTTCCTTCCTTCCTTCCTTCCTTCCATCCCTGCCTCCCTCCCTCTTTCCCTCTCTCTCTTTTTTCTCTTCCTTCCTTCCTTCCTTCCTTCTTTCCTTTCCTCCTTCCTTCCTTCCTTCCTTCCTTCCCTGCCTCCCTCCCTCTCTCTTTTTTCCCTCCCTCCCTCCCTCCCTTCCTTCCTTCCTTCCTTCCTTCTTTCCTTCCTGTCTGTCTGTCTTTCTTTCTTTCTTTCTTTTTTCCTTCCTTTTTGGAGGGCTCTTACTTTGTATTTCTAGCTTGCCTCATACTTTTTATGCTGCTAAGTCTGGTCTCAAATTCATAATCTTGCCTCTGCCTTTTAAAATCTGGGATGACATATGTATGCTACCATGCTTGATCTCGTGGAATTGTTTAAACCAATGTTTTTAAAGTGTCCCCTGGAATAGTACCATTAACTCCAGTTGGTAATTCATTAGAAGTGCAAGTTTTCTACTCAAATTTAAAATTCATTAGTTGAATCACATCAAGATTGGGCAGTCATTTATATTCTAATTTGTTTTCATATGTTTCTCATGAATGCTGATGCTTGAATATTAGACCTACTGGATTAACCTATCTCTAAATTAGACTAAGAATAGATCACAAATCACATTAGTCAAAAATGTCAACTCTGGTAATTTCCAGTAGCCATATAACTTTCTTCAAGATATTCTAAATGTGAAAGATCTCCATTTTCAACTGTCTTAAAGGTTACATCTTATCACTTGATAAAATCAGGCACTTTCAGGGTGGAATGGATATAGATAATCTATGCCAAGTGAGCACTTAGACCTAGCAACAAGAAGTACTTAATCACAGCAAAATAAAATTTTCATTTCATTCTCTTGTGAGTAACCAATTGACTAAAGAAGTGTTCATTTTCCATATTCCAATGATAATAGGTTTTGATCCTCATGTGCTCTTGAACAGTTAAAGAGCAACAAAAGCTGAAGTCTGCATAGTTTTGAAAACTTTCAGTGTCTGTTTACTCTTTGATATAAAGTCACATAAGATCTTCCTTCTGAGAACACATGCCCAATAACCTAAGAGCCTCCCACTAGACCCCACCTCAATAATTCCACTACCTCTTAATAGTGTCACCACTCTGATCAAAGCTTTACTATACATGAAATCTCAGCAGGTCAGAAGTACACCAAGCTCATGTAAAATAAGTGAAAGGAAGGTCTCAAATTGATCCGATGATATTCATAAGCATTATCCACAACAACTAAAAGGTTGAAACCATCAATGCATCCATCAAAATGGATTATGGATAAAGTTGAAGTGGTACAGACATGAAGCAGGGTGCTAGTAAGTCTAAAAATAAAAGACCTCTTGACACATCAATCCTGTGAATAAACCTTCATGACACCATGTTAATTGAACCAAGCTAGTCATGTAAAGTTCATTTATGGCAATCATCTTGAGAGCTTGAGTACTTAAAAATCACAGAGTTGAATGGATGAAAAAGAATCACAGACTCTGTTGTCAGGGTGTAACGACAAAGGGAAAATATTTACAGAGTTTAAGCTACATAAAGTCAAGTATTTCTGGAGACCTGATAGGAATATACAAATATTGTTTACATTATAATACTACATAATTATGGATATATATTATTTAATAAAACATGTGTAGTGGAAAGTTTTATGATATACATACTTTATTACTCTTTTAGAATGGAAGAGAAATGGATGTTGGGTAGGGATAGTCTATCTGGGGAAACAACCTAAGGGGAAAGACAAGGACACGAAGGAGCAGTCTCAGAGAATTTAGAGTTTTCTGGTGAAGAATTGTAAGACAGTATTAAATGAGTGTGTTGTGTTGGCCAAGGGGTCAACGTGCTGGAGTGTAAAGAAGCAGGTGGAGAAAAAAAAGAGATGAAGACAGGTAAAGCATCAAAGTCCAGATTGTCCTACATTGTAGTCATGCAAGGAGCCTGAATTCAATTTTCAGAGTAATGGAAAAATCAATGGAGGATTTGGAGAAAGAAGATGATCTGATCTGATTTAATTTTTCAAAGTCTTGCAGCTGTGAAAAGGGTTTTATGGAAGCAAGAGCAGAATGGAAGACTCTAGTTAAAAACTATTTCATCATGCAAGGCCAAAGGAAGAGTGCTGTTGGGTGATTTTGGCAAATTACATCCCCTCAGGGGGCCTTAGAGAGTGCAGAAGTGTAATTTTCTTTTAGGGATTCGGGAAGCCAAATTTTTTTCCATCCAAATAACTATGATTCTATAAAGAAATAGAGAGATTGACAATCATAAAACACCATCAAAATGAAACTTAAGGGGAAAATCCACTTAATTGATTGTCCTGTCTTGTTTCTGCCCCTGGCATACTTGTTTTGTGCAAGATTCATATTTGATCATTTTGATTAGGGAAGAGTTTGGAATTGGCACTCCAAGCAATGTAGTCATTTCTCATCCCCCTCTATTTGACATAAATGCTACATAGTTGGGAAGACTGAGGGCTATAGCAAAGAGGAGAAAGAGAGAAATTAAGCTAGAATCTCTATAACAACATCAATAAGGGCTTTTGCTTTGTTTTTATTTTACCTTTTAGTACGCTCAGTATAAAATTTCTTTTAAAGATACAGCAGTACAAAATTTATCTTTGGGGAAAACCAACTCCAAAGTCTATCTCTGACACTTATGACTGGGTTGCCTTCTCAAAACTTTTAAGTCAAGAATATTGTGACTTTGACTTTTTCTTTCTAAGGAATTATGCTATTTGAGTTCTCCCTTGAATCTACTGCATTTCAGTTAATACATTTGTAATCACTTGCGTGCCATGCGAAGTGTTTACTTACAGGTTTATAGGCTAATTCTCTCTTCCACAAATGACAGAAACAATGCAACTTTTATCCCTCTGGGCCTGGCTTCCTTTTTTGTAATACATTTTTCCCCCCCAAGACTTTCCATTTCTTTACAAATGGTCCAATATCATTCTTTCTGATGGATACAATTCTATTGTGTAAATATACCACATTTTTAAGTACCAGGAAATGGAGTAAGAGGGGAAGTGGATCCAACAATAGAGGGGTAGAGGAATGAAGAGCATAGGGGTGGTGCAGAGAATGCAGTCCAGAAATCTATCTATATCTGTATACCTATATATCTCTATCACTATCTATCTATCTATCTACTAAAAATGAAGTAAAATAAGGAAGGGTTTGGTTGGGAGGGTGGGATGAAAATGTTGAAAAGGGTGACATAGATCAAGATGCATTGTGTTCATAAACCGCTTTGTTAAATGGAAACACCTTTGTACAACTACTTAAAGATAGTCATAATAGTAATGAAATAATAAATATAATTTAGAAAGGGAAAAAAGGTTGTGCTTGTTTTGGATTTTAAATCCCAGTTTGAACTGCACTATTGTTCTGTGAATATAAGAAATCTTTTCCAGTTTTCCTCTACATGAACATGGACTTGGTTTTAGCACTCTGCATAAACAGAGACCCATTCATAAATTCTACATAGACTCTTTGTACATTCCCAAATCCTCTTTAATTTCTTTGTTATTTATCATATCTGTATCTATGTCAATGCTGAGTAAGTTGTTTATTATATTATCTACAAAATGAGAAGGAAAATGTCTGCCAACTACAGACATAATTACTTTGTCTGATTTTTGTTTCATCTACAGTTTGTTGAATTAAGAGAAACTACCTATCTATACAGAGATCTAATGAATGCTTTAATATATATATATATATATATACACACAAAATGTTGAAGGTATTTTAATCATTCCTAATACCAGACACATTATTCTCTGGCTTTATAAATTTTGAGTAATTCTCCAAGATTGTCTGAACTTTAGCTTTGTTGCCTAAAAAGGAGTTAATCATGCCTACCTCTCACAGTGAGCCTTTAATGTTGATTTTTTGTCCCCAATTTTTCCTCCTCTCCTCTTTCTGTTTGTGGGTAGATTTTTTAAAACTGGGTTTCAGTTTGTGCCTATGAGTTATATTCAAAACTATGTCAAGGAGCTTCTCAACATTCAGTTATCTCAAAGGTAAAAACCCAGAAAAATATAATATCTTATATACTATATAATACATATGTACATGTATATTAATATACACATGTGTATGTACATATATAATTATGCATATACATATCTAAATATATCTATGTACACATAAACATATGCACACATGTATATTCATATATTCATCCATACACATATATACATATATATGTATATATGCACATATATACACAGGTATATATACATATAATATACATGTAATACATATATATTATGTAATATGATATATATGTGTTAGACATAATATAATCTTATATATATATATATATATATATTATACCTAAGGCACTCACTAGAAAGATGTTTTATGGAATGTGCATCTGGTGATAATTTGTAATTTTCATTCTGTCATTATTTGGTTTCATCACTATAATTCTAAATTTGGTCAGTTCTCTAAATTGGAATTTGTTTCCTTTATCTCTTAATTGCCTTGGAAATTATTGACCCAGTTGAAAAAATCCTATGTAAAAATATAAATTAATTAATAAATCACATGTCTCTTATCAGACTACTTGTCATCTCTCTCCTACTATAGATCTCTCTCTCTTCTCTCTCTTTCTCTCTCTCTCTCTGTTGCTCATTGTCTTGCTCTCACACTCCTTCTCTTTCCTTTCTCTCACTGTCATTCTTCTACCTCTCTCTCATTGTCCCTTTCCTTCTCTTGGAGATCTTTATTGTTTAACTGGCTTGGAATGTTGGCACATTTCTTGCTTACATCAAGCTCTAAGATCCAGTGGACTGCTCCCTAGACTCCTATGATACTCGGTTGTCTAGGAAAATGGTCTCTGTTACAACTGATAGGATGAGTGTTGTTTTTCAAAGCTATTAAGACTTCTTGCAGTGATCAAGTGTGAACAGATATTGCCCTTGTGAGAGTTCAAGAGAGAGAAAAGATTAAATATACAACGTAAGACACATTGCAAAGACTGGAATGGGGTTTTGGAACTAGAAGTTCATTTGGATCATTAGCAACACTATGATGTAGTGCAGCCATGAGGAACGGTTGCTCACATGCCAGGTGTTTGGCACTGTGGTTCTTGATTGGTTCCACATTCCATTATCTACTTATGTCAGAATCGGCTACACCGTGTTTGAAACTTTCCTCCCTCTAGCTGCCTCATTGGAAGGGTGAAGGGCAATTTGATTCTGGACATCTTATTAATATACTGTAGAGGATAAAATAGAAAGGTGAATGATTTCTTCTCCTTTTCCTTCTTCTCCTCCTCTTCCTCCTCTTTTTCCTCCTCCTCATCCCCTCTCTTCCTCCTCCAGCTTCTTTTTAGTGTTTTCTTTTTAAAGGCTTCTCTTAGGAAACAATTTTCCCCAGATCTCAAGTTCCAATATTTGAAGCATTTTGATTTCAACTATATTTGATTTTTGTTGTAATCAAACATTCTCAACATTCTTCATGCATTTCTCAGAAAGATGATAATTGCATACATATTTTTTCAGAGAATATTTTAGCTGTTGTAACACTTCCCATCCTCTATTGAGTTAGGCAGAAGGACCTGGTTGAATTCTGGGTAATAAAATAAAAGCAATAATTGCAAAATGGGAATGGCAGTAAATCTTCTAAAAATGCTGTGTTTGCATTCATTTGGATTTTATTTTATTTTGTCTTAATTTACATTATTTTGCTATAAAAACTTAGGTATCATTCACTAAAGAGAGAAGAATGGATATTTTATTAGCCTCAACTTTAAGTTAGTATGCTCCATTATTTTGCAGACAGACTCAAAAGCTATGCTCAAAATGATTTAAAGATGTCCTTTAATGATTTCAATGAGCTATATCCTTTGACATTACAGTTTAGCAAATAGTATTTTCCAGGGTAATGGTACTGATTACATTATTCTGAATATCTTCAGATGGCCAGCCAAAGTATGCACTGAACATTGTTTTTAAAATTAAGACTTGAAGGTTTTTTATTTAGAATGCACTATGATGAAGTAAGAAAAATACAAAGCTTGGATAAGATGTAAAGGTTATAGCCTGAGGAGCACTAAATTATGTGATATCTTGGGAGAATCGTGTTCTGTTTCTTTCTCCAAAAGAACTAATATAATATATGCCCAGTTAACAGGAGAAAATAATAGTTTAGACAAATTAAATAATGGGCCCATGTTCTTCACACAGACTTCTTATTTGAGCTGTGGTCCTTCCCCTCCCCCCCCCATTTGTTATTACTATCTTTTTTTCCCGACTTGAGCCTCTCCCAGAACCTTGCTCAAAAATAGTTGTCAATATATTTTGGATGATTTCAAAACAAAAGTCAACAATTTTCAAGCCTAAGAGACAGAAATATGGTTACTTACTGATCAATCAGGATGGGAAATATAAGGCATATTTCTTAAACTCTATCCCACTAAACAAGTTCAATTTTGTTCAATTGCTTACACTTTTTTATCCCTATACAGATAACACTCTGTGTTTTGCTATGTGGATCTGGAGTGGAGTCAAGAGACATTAACAATTCCGTTCTTTTTCTCTTTCTCCATTCTCTGTCCCTTTAAGAAGAACTTAGATGAAAATTGAAGGTGAGAAAATTTAACAACTTTTTTTTTTGGTCTTCCCAACATTTGTTGTTTACCATTGCCTCATAGACCAAGATGATGAGGAAAAAATAAGAAACTAAAAATAAACAAGGTCTTCCATTCGCAGGAGTAATGAAGTTACATAAGTCAAAGTGGCAGGTCATACGAACCTTTCTGTGATTCCCTGGGGTTTCTTTCTCATTTCACTGGCTAGTCAGCAGTGAAACAGTAGGATATATATTTTTCAATTAGGTTGTCAATATTTTTTGACCAAACAACCTATTTATAACACTCAGGATTACTCTTCTGTTTGTGAAAATCCCTTGAAGCTGCTGTGTCCCCAAAGTCCCCCAAAGTTTGCCTGGAGATATGAAACCCATGCCTAAGCAGGGTGGGGTGTTCACTGCCCACATTTCATCTGCCTGTCCATCAAGTTGATACAATACCCTCCAGATGATTAAAAGCAACACTCAACTTGTAGATGCTGCACCTGCTATTGCTAAACCCACAACAAACCTTCATTTTACATGAGAGAAAAATCACAGATCATTGCCAAGTGCAGTGACTCACACCTATAATCCTAGCTACTCAGGAGACTGAGATTTGAGGATCATGGTCCCAAGTCAGTCCGGATAGGAAAGTCCATAAGATTCTTATCTCCAATTAACCACCAAAAAGATGGAAGTAGAGCTGTGACTCAAGTAGTAAATCCCTAAGCTTTGAGCAAAAAAAAATGCAAAGGGACAGCACCCAAGTCTTGAATTCAGGCCCTAGGACTGACATAAAAAAGTCAAAGATTATGAGTCTCCTTGGAGTTGAGAGTTTGTGCATCAGAACCAGCCTTATACATGGAAACCCCATGAGATACTTCGATGCATAATAGCATTGCATTTTCCCAGAGAAGGAAATTGTACTGTTTATTGTTCTTTGCTCTCCCCAAATACTCTTTAACCTCCAGAGACCATAGCTCTTTCCTTGCTTTGGGGAAAAGAATGTGGATTTTGGTGTCTTCATTATTTGAGCTTGAACAGATCCTTTAACTCCCAAACATTATTTTCAACTGATAACTTAACCAAATTGATTGCTTTTTAGAAAATTAGTGAATACAGTGAATAATAAGGTGACTTCAAAATAAAATCCCTAAAACACTATGAAAATGTTAGTTACCACTGATATTGAAAGTAGATAGACTCCTATGCTACATGTATAGAAAGAGACCCGAATAGAATTATGAAAGGACACACTCACATTCATATAATATATATACATGTTCAATGAGTTTAAATTTCTTGACAATACCAATAGCTTTATGGACTTAAGCTACTAGCAGTAAACACTAAATTAGAATGTATTATAAAGGAAAAGGAAAGGAAAAAGATTGTTTTTGTAGAAATAGAGCCCAGTATTTTCTTTCACTGAAATTTTCTCTGTTAAAATTGTCTCTTCATTTAATAAAAAAATAAAGCCTTTTTATGTTTGTTACTTCAAAATTTTGAGGTCTCAGTGGACACAATTACATACCACACTACAGTTATCTGGTGAAACAGAAATGTCTTTGTTCTAACGGATCGCAGCTTATATCAGATCTCCTGTGGAGAATGGAGATATTAAATGCCAATAATCAATTGACCCACATTTTAGACAGACTTCAGAGTAACAGGAACATGTCGAGAGAAAGCAAAATCTAAGAAAGGTCTCAAGAAAGCTCCCTTTTTAATGTGCAGAATAAATTCATAGAAATGCAAAATACAAGTACTTACATGCTGTGGCTATTTAAAATCTAAACAGAATATCTCAGGAGAAATTTGCTCAGAAGTAATATTCAAAATGCCAGAGTGAAACAGAACAACATGAGGTCATAAGATTTATTTTTAATGACTCCCCTTCCTTCTTTCTGTATATTATGTTCTTTTGTTTGTCCCTATATATATATATATATATATATATATTTTATTAGCATTAGGTATTTGTGCAGGAAGATTCACTTGGTCATGGCCCTATGTGCCTATATGCACCATTCCTGTCACTCAACTTCATCCCCATATGCCCCTTCCAAACTAATTTGAAGAAACTTCTTTGTTCCATTTTCCCTTAGGTATATAAAATAACTTGGCCATATCATATCTTCATCCTCTCTGTTCATGCTTTTCCCACAGTAACCCTCACAGGACCTCTTTAAATCAATCAGTCGATCAGTCCATCTGTCTGTCTGCTTCTCTCTCTCTCTCTCTCTCTCCATATGTACATATATATGTATATATATGTTTTTGTCAATCTATAGATGAACATTGATACTTAATAGATTATTTGAAAGATACATGAATGAATGGAAGTGACTGTAAAATAAAATCCAGAAAATACTATGCAAATATATGTCTGTCTATCTATTGATATAGATAGACATATACACATATAAACATATCTATAAATTGTATACATATATTTATAGATAGATAGATAGATAGATAGATTCACAAATGGGATAATGAATGGAGTTCATGGCCATACTTTTTACTACTACTACTACTACCACTTGTGCTACTACTACTACTACTACTACATACCTATTATTATTATTGTTATTATCATTATTATTGTTATTATTTTGAGATATAATGTGACTGTGTAACTCAATCTAGGGTCAAATGTACTATTCTCCTTCCTTGCCTCTTAAGTGCTGTGAATACAGGCATGTATCAGAACACCAATCTTCTTCCCCTTAATATAGTGGATTTAACAGCAAAAACAGAAATTACCCACAAAGTCTCTAAATACCTGCTGAATTGTTGACCTGTTATGACAAATCAACTTTCTTGGTACTTCAATATCACTTCTTCAACTTGAGCTCCTTTGTTCTTAACTTTCTTTCTTTCTTTCTCTCTTTCTTTCTTTCTTTCTTTCTTTCTTTTTTGGAACTTTTTAATTAGCAATGATAGTTGTGTGTATGTATATATATATATATATATATATGTGTGTGTGTGTGTGTGTGTGTGTGTGTGTGTGTGTGTATATATATATGAGGTACAAAAGTACATGTGTACAATATAGTGGGATCCAAGAGTCCAAGAGCAATAATTAGCATATCAGTAGCAGAATTATCTTACTTGCATAGTTAATAAAACATGTATGCGGTGAGAAAGATCAAATGAGCAAGGGAATGTAGGGTGAAGGTGTTAGAAAAGGTTGCCAGAGCAAATTTCTGTGGAGAAGTGAAATGCACTCTGCATTCTACATGATCAAAGAGAACCAGTCAAGTGGATTCATTCTGGGGGAAAAAATTCAGTCAACCGTAGGACTACATGTTCTTTATGGAAAGTCAACTGGGAATGTTTGAAGAATCCACATGGCTGCAATATTGTTTTAAAAGCCAACAATGCAGGATAGGAAGTTGGCATGCATAAGGTAATCTTTTATGCATTATTCCAGATTATAAACCCAGATTTATGCCAAGTGAAAAAGTAAATCCCTAGAGGCTTTTAAGGAGGTAAAACAATTTGCTTTT
Source organism: Dipodomys ordii (assembly GCF_000151885.1). Classification (NCBI taxonomy): domain Eukaryota; kingdom Metazoa; phylum Chordata; class Mammalia; order Rodentia; family Heteromyidae; genus Dipodomys; species Dipodomys ordii. The sequence goes on from NW_012267234.1 coordinate 2,855,120, forward strand.
AGCTTTTTATATATATAAAAAAACTCTGAATACTCAGAGATTGCTTGAAAAGGAGGGAGAAACAGATTGGATGAGATGATTTGTGAACAGATTGGTGAATGACATGAAAAAAGTGAGTTATAATTAAAGTTTAAATATATTTTAGGAGTATTAAACTCTATGCTAAAGCATTGAATATAGATAGGTACACTTTAGTACCTCCCTGGTATAACTTGATATTCAGTTTTGAGGAGATGCTGATGGAGAACAACAAATAAACCAGAAGTGTGAAGAGAGTCTTCACTAAATAGTCTCATGACAATTAGGATCTACATCCATGGATGCAAAGATGAGCAGAGTTGAGGACATGTCCTTGCCTTACTTTTATCTTGCCAATATGGGTTAAAAGTAACTCTGGCCAGATACTGTTGGCTCAAGCTTGTAATCCCAGCTACTAAGGAAGCTGAGATGTGAAGATCATGGTTTGAAGACAGCTCAGGCAGGAAAGTCTGTGAGACTCTGATCTCCAAATAATTACTGAAAATGAGGCAAGTAGAACTGCTGAGTGCAGAAGCTCAGAGATAACACTCAAGCCCCAAGTTCAAGCCCCAGGACTAAGCAAATAAATAAATAAATATGTCCGCTCATTCCTCAGATCTTCAAAACATGTCAGATCTCTGGCAGTACTGATGAATCATTGGTATAAATCAACAGTTAATGTCTTGTTGAAAAGAATAATTCAGAACAAAATGTATCTTGTATTAACAATCTCATAGTGAATTGATTATAAGTGGCATAAGACTGTCAAGTTGGAGTAATACTTCTATGACAAATTTTGGCTTCTTGGGAAATCACAATTTGAAATATCCATCACACATGTGATCCATACGAGGGAAAGACACAGAGATGATTAGAGGAAAATAGTTTTAAGTGGTGTGGCAACGGCATAATATAAGTGGATGATTAAAAGCAGAGCTCTTAATGTTAATCAGAATCATGATGAGATGTATCTTCAAGCTTTGTGACCCTGTGGCAAGTTACTCAATCTTTCCTAATTTGTTTTCATATTTGTAATTTTTTTAAAAAATGATGCCTGCACTATAAGCTTATAATGAGGACTAAATTGGACAATTCTGAATAAATTTATATGCAAGTGTTCAATATATCTCAGCCTTGTTACTATAGTCATCATAGAAGTAATGAGCTAAGATATAAAGCAACCTAGGATGGTTAGGAGAAAGAATCAAGCAAAAATACCTGGCCTGACCATTATTTTCTCCACTATATCTCATGATTGTTATTCCCACTTAAAAGACTAAAGAACAGCAACTTCTGGATTAAGTCTCAAATTTCTTAAAAACAATTATCTTCAAATGTTTGTACATAGGAATTTCAATTTCATATATCTATTCATACATATAATATGTCTTGGGGAGTGTCATCTCTCCATTGCTCTCCTCCACCCACCCTTCTGTCCCATCTCCAACCATCTTCTCATGCTTTATGCTCCCATTTTCATGATTTTTTTTTTTTTTTTTGTCAGTCATGCGGCTTGAACTCTGGGCCTGGGTGCTATCTCTCAGCTCTTCAGCTCTACCACTTGAGCACAGCGCCCTTCCAGTTTTCTGAGTGTTTATTGGAGATAAGAGTTTCATGGACTTTCTTGCCTGGGCTGGCTTTGAACCGTGATCCTCCGATCTCAGCCTCCTGAGTAGCTAGGATTATAGGCATGAGCCACCAGCGCCCGGCTCCATTTTCATGAATTTATGTCAAGTCTTATGACTGTAATTGCCCACCATTCCTCAGTGCTTAGCAGAGTATCTGAAACATAATAGTTGTCCAATGATGGAATGATGGTTGAAGTACACTATTCCAAAACTGTAGGTTAGACGTGGCTGATCATAGCACTCCTCTCTTCCCTACTTCCACTGTTGCTTTTCTCTGATCTGTGGCCTTTGGCTTGAAGACAAGATGGGCTACATTTGCATGGCGGTACCAAAGCCCTTTAGGTCTAATCTCCCCAAACCTTTTCCAGATAATCATCTTTGGCTTTGGTTAAATTTATTTCTTTACACCTCTGGGTCCTCTATACTTCTGCAACTCACTGAAAGTTTCAATTCTCTTAAGGACTTAAAATACATCTTAAGATGATCTAGTGAGGGGGTAGAGGTTATGTTCCTATAGATTTAGTATTGTCAAGTAGATGTTTCATCAAAGCATAGGAGTTCAATTTCTGTTTACAATAAGGCGAATTGGTTGTCCAGATTTTGGTGACTTTTTAACAGTTCATTCTGGCTTCCATGGTTTATGTGTTCTTTATTATTTATTTTTACATCCCTCCCTCCCCTGAGCCACCAATTTACTCTCTTTTAGGTGGCAGGAATGAAGGACTATGATATATGATATTTATGATATTTGTTCCCAGATTCCCTCTCTCCCATATGTATATATATATATATATATACACACAAATATATATATATATATATATATATATATATATATATATATATATATATATCTCAAAGCAAAACAACATAGCTGTCTGTGAAACCCATTTAGATCTAATCCTCACATTTTATAGGACAGGAAATTGAGGTTCCAAGAGGGAAATTGACTTTTTGTAAGGCCAAATAGGAAATCAGAAATGGTATTCACTGAAATCCAAAGACTGACTAAGCAAATTAGGCCCTCTATGCAGCATGAGCAAGATAACCATCAGGAATCTTGTCACCTTTGGCTTGGCTTTGCCTTCAGCTGAATTAATAGAAAAATATCTCAATTAAAACAAGTGTACAAATATTACGCTCTCAGTAATATTTTATTATGTTATTTTCAAAAGGAAATACTGCTTGAAAACAAGTTTGCTGCAAGTACTTACCCTCTATCGTTAATGAATAAGAATCCCAATTGTCATAAAAAAAATACTATTGTTGGTTGGGCGCTGTGTCAAAACGGCAAACCCACAGAAAACTATTGTTCTAAGAAAATATTAATTTGCCTTTATGCTTTTCCCTCTTTCCATTAAAAGGTGAAAGAAAGGAAAAGTCTAGCCAGTATCCTCATAATTTTCATTTTCCTATATTCTTCTCTGTATATAAACACGTATATTTATATATGTGTATTTTTTTGAAATTTAAGTGAAACTGAAATGTATTATAATGTAAAAATAAGAAATGCTGTTTATCAGTTTTTATTATTGCCAAAGATCAGGTAGATTGTTGAATATTTTATAAATCAATCTGATATAGCCTTAGAGATGCTATCTTCGATATTATATTCATATAGTTGACCTTCCATTTTCATAGGGCCTGGATCTGAGGATTTAACTGGGCAAAGATGGAAAATATTAAGACACAATTATACTGAGCATATACAATGTTAGTAAATGTCTCTTCCTTCCATCCTTCCTTCCATCCAAACATTTGTGTAGCATTTATATTACATTAGATGTCATATATAATCTGGAGACAATTTAAAATACAAAAATACATATATAATGTATATAAAATAACATCATTTTATATATGAGAGTTGAGCATTTGTAGATTTGATATTCATGGGGACTGTTGCCTCAGCTGATGATCAATGGACACCAAGTGATAACTGTGCTTAACTTCAAATTCAATAATGGACAAAAAATAGGAATACTGAACTTCAGATAATTCAGGAAATATACCAAATACTTAGTGAGATAGCTAAAAGGGGCTAAGACCGATTTCTGTGGTTTTTTTTTTTAATTTTTGAGTTTTGAACATTCATGAAATACCAGATTTTTTTCCCCATCTAAACAATTATCTCCCTCCATTTCTCTTCCCAAATACATGAATTTCTAGCAATGCGTGTAGTCTACCCAGGATGGGCAGACAGGGTGGGTATAAGAAGGATGTTGCTCTTTAAACTGAGGGTTGAGGAGAAATGAGCCTGGGATTTTGCTGATTAAAGTCTCCCCCCTCTCCCCTCCCACTGTTATTAGGGCAGGACTCTTAATTTCATCTTGCTTCATTTCATCATGCTTCAAAATGCCACCTTTTCTTTCCTGTTCTTTTTCTTTTCTTTCCCCTTCTTCACTTTTCTTTCTTTTCTTTTTGCCATAAGAGCCCACATGGTCTTGTCTTATTTTTCCTTGTTCTTCCATTGACCAGAGTAGAGAAGATAGATGAGTTTTTATGTGATCTAAGATGCTCCTGTTTAAGAGCTGACGTTCTTTAAGAAACAGAACACCTGGTTCATAGACATCAACATTTTCTCGCCCATTACACTGAGAGGCTAAGCAGGATGGGTGCTATTATGGAGGTTGTAAAGCTGGTTTGTGCAAGCTGTTTATTAAAGATGTAAAGTGGAATACCGATGAGATCTTTTTTTATTTCCAGATGTTTGCTTGAGTCTCTGTAATGCCATAGGTAATATTTGGTGTAATAACATAGACAAATGTTCTGATTTTCCCAGAAGTGAGGCTGAGGGCATTCCCACAACAGAGCACATTGAACGCAATGCTGGAGAAGACCAAGATCACGATGGGCAAATTGCTCATTCAAATAATATTACTCCATATTGTTTCTCCATTTACTGTGATCTCAGAATTACTGAATCTATGTATTCCTAGATCCTATATACGTCTGGTTATTCTGCACAAGGCTATTCTAAATATCTGTGGAAGTGGCACTCCAAGCTGACTTCCCTTCATTTGGAAGGAATGTAATTATAATTCACTAATTCTCCTATTATCAGCATGATTAGATATGCAGGGAAAAGTAGTTTTAGTCTTTTTTAAATAAATATATATATTTATTGTAAAGATACTGTACAAAGGGGTTACAGTTACATAAGGTAATGAATATATTTCCTATCAAGCATTGTTACTTCCTCCTTTGTTTTTCCCCTACTATCCTTTCCCTCTCCTCCTCCCCAACTCCTTCTTCCCACCCCCCCACAAGCTGGAAAGTTTGTTTTCAACATAGTGTCTTATACATCTCATTGTTACAATGGGTCAACATGTATCCTTGTTTCAGCATTTTGTTATTTCCCTTCCCCTCCTCAAATTAGAAAAATGTACATACATTTTATATATAGTTTTATTCTTATATCCAAGGTTTCAAATAAATTTTAAAAGACTCTCTGGATAATGCATATTATTGTTATACATTATTGTAAAGATATTGTACAGAGGGATTACAGTTACATGAGTAAGGTAATGAGTACATTTCCTATCAAGCATTGTTACCCCTCCTTTGTTTTCCCCCTACCATCCCTTCTCTCCCCACCTCCCCAACATCTCCTTCTCCCCAAGTTGTAAAATTCGTTTTCAACATAGTGTCTTGTACATCTCATTGTTACAATGGGTCAACCTGTATCCTTGTTTCATCATTTTGTTATTTCCCTTCCCCTCCTCAAATTAGAAAAATGTATATACAAGATGCAGGGCACCAGAATCAAATACAGTGAAAACAGGGGTTATACCTTGGGGGAAGAACATACAAAAGAAACAAAAAATCACATAGTACATTAAAAACAACATTGACAATGATAAAATCCTCTCTGTCTTGGGGTTCATTTTCACTTAGCATCATCTTGTATGGTCCTACATACATAGCTTTTGACCTTTTCTGCTTGTCTGGTAAGACTATCCTAGCTATATACTAGTTATTCCAAATAATGGAAATCATGTCATATTCTAAAGCATGTGGAATAGTTGCAAAACTTTTAGAAGAAAATGTCATAGGAAACTACAGGTAAAACCCTAAATTATATAAGGACGTAGCATTGGTATCTTGATCCTTGTATCGACATGCATCAGTGTAGAAAGTGAATGTCTTGACAGATCAAAATTTAAGGAGATCTGGGAGCCTGTGGCTCATGCCTGTAATCCTAGCTACTCAGGAGGCTGAAATCTGAGGATCACACTTTAAAGCCAGCCCAGGCAGGAAAGTCCATGAGACTCTTATCTCCAATAAACCACTAGAAAACTGAAAGTGGAGCTGTGGCTCAAGCGGTAGAGTGCTTGCCTTGAGTTGAAGAGCTCAGGGACAGCGCCCAGGCCCAGAGTTCAAGCCCCATGACTGACAAAAAAAATTTAGGGAATCCCAGGTTGATAAAGACCTTGTGGATGCATAGTACAATGGAATAATGACAGAGATTATTCAGTATTATTTTTTATAGAGCCCTAATTTTCCATTTTCAAGTCACAGTTGTCTCAGCTTTCTCTCTTCTGTACCATTAAATTGTCAAGAAGCAACTTCTCTTTAATATATTTGTGACACCACAAATTTGTAGTTGTGTTTCTATTGTATATACAGAGAAACATCAGATACCCTTGTTTTCTCTTTTCCTTATTCAGTGTTCCAGTTACATACACAAAAGAGACACACATATACACGCACCCCCACAAACTCACACTCACTCATGCACACAATATCTGGTATGTATTCTATACCTAAAACATGAAGTTATGTCATGTCAGTTGCAGATGCTATAATTCAGGGAAATACATGTTGAGGGACAACCACTTTACAACATGGAATCTGCCTTAGGGCATTAAATCATCAGTTGCCATGTAGGATGCTGATTGAAAAGGGAAGGAAAACAAGAGCAGATTAAAGATAAGAAAACAGATGGATCTTGTTATGCAGTACCAACTGTTTCAATTAGTGTAGCTTATTTTCATTAGTGTCCACTGATATGTGATTAAACAAAGAAAATCTATATGTACGTGATCCATACATATGCACATATACACAGAGTGACATATTCTTCAACCTTAAGGAGGAGATCCTTCATATGTGGATGAATCCTGAGCACATTCTACTTCATGAAACAATGCACTCATAGAAGGAGAAGACAGCATAGATAAATACAGTTAGTGGAGAAGAGCAACCATAGTTACTATTAGTGTATGTACGGTTTCAAGTAAATAAGATGAAAAGTTCACGAGAGGTGCAGTACAGCAGAGAATTGATAGTTAACCATACCTTAAAAATGTATGAACAAGACATACCTTATGCTAAGTAATTGAAGTACAGTAAAATAATAGTAAAAAATAAACTTAAGGGAAGGAACTTTTTGACACTGTGAGAAGGAAGGAATAGAAGAGGGGAGAAAAGAAGGGAGAGAATAAGAAAGAGAAAAGAAAGGAAGGAAATAGAGAAGGAAGAGAGGGGGAAGGAAGAAAAGGAAAAAAAGAAGGAAAGAAGGAAGAGGATGGAGGAAGAGAAATAAGCATAGAAAAGTGTCAAAACATAGAAAATCAGAAGAAGAAGTTGGAAAGGGATAGAAGGTATTGGGAATGAGAGTTGGGTTGTATACAACAAACAACTAGAAGAGTATCCTAAATATACACCCCATAAAAAGATAAATATTTGGAGTGATAGAATCATAATTACTCAGATTTGCTATTCTTAATATTTATACAGTTATTTGATCTTTACATTGTTTTCCATAAGTATTTATAATTATATATTTATACTATCTATTTATATATTCATAATATATTAAAATGTATGTAAATATATAATATATCATAACAAATTTATATATCATAATTTATATAGTTAGACTATATGTAACATATAACAACATATAATGTATATATTAGATAAATATGTTATATATTTATTATATAACCTAAAATATATGAATATATTATATGCAAAATATAAATACTATATAAACAAAATAGAAAAATACATGATATGAATATATAGAAATGTAAATTTACTTTATATATGTAACTATGTAAGAAAATACATGAATTATAATACATAAATATATTTTACCCTGTCAGTTAAAAATTTTTAAAAATTAAAAAAAATGAAAGAAACTGAAACTTGGAAAATGTACATTAAAATAACTTTCTGCTTTTTTTTTATTGGTCATGGGGCCTGAACTCAAAGCTAGTGTTCTACCACTTGAACCACAGCACCACTTCTGGCCTTTTCTGCTTATGTAGTGCTGAGGAATCGAACCCAGGGCCTCATGCATGTAAGGCAAGCACTCTACCACTGAGCCACCTTTCCAGCCCCAAAATAACTTTCAAATATATTGAAACCCCTCATCTCCAACCTCTGCCTTCCAAGTATTTTATCCATTGATTAGCTCCTCAGTTTCCCCAGGTAAATCCCAATGCTGCAGCTAAAGAATGTGGGACCATGAAAAATCATTCAATTATTTTATCTTAGTGCCTTAACTTTTCTTCATATATTTCCCTTCATGGAACTTGGATCCCAATCCTATTGCAAATGATCAACATTGTGGGGAAAAGATAGAGTAAGATACAATTTCCATGCATAAAATACATTATTTCTGCTAAGATATGAGCTTCAATATATGGTTTTCAAAAATTAATAGTAAGCTGGGTGTGGAAGTACATTGCTGTAATCTGAACACATAGGAGGCAGAGGCAGGAAGGCCAGGAGTTTTGGGACCAGCCAGAGGTACATGGTAAGTTGGTTTCAAAATCTAAACAAAGTATTAATATCAAGGTTAATAAGAATATCTTAAAATACTTGACATTTTCAGGTAATTCTATTCTTGCTAATTTATAAATTGGACAAAAGTATATTGTCTTTGAGGATTTTCTGATTTTTTGTTTTTATACTTGACCAGGGACTTGAACTCAGGGTCTGGGTTTTTTTTTTGTTTGTTTGTTTGTTTAAGGCTAGCACTCTAGCACTTGAGCCACAGCTCTACTTTGGGCTTTTTTTGTTAGTCAATTGGAGGTAAGAGTGTTAAGGTCTGTCTTGTTCGGGGTTGGCTTTGTACCATGGTCTTTACCTCTTAGCTTCCTGTGTAGCTAGGATTATAGGCTGAGCCACTGGTACCAAGACACCAAGTCCTACTTGTATTTGCTTATGTTTATTGTTCTAAGCTCGAAAGTAGTTCTGTTGTCAATAAGACATTAATAAATTCATGTCAAAGAAAGTTCACATATCTAAAGTATAATATTCAAAAGTACACAGGTCATAAGAAAACTCTGTAGTTTCTGCCTTTCTGCCCTGGCGTGGCCCTCTCCGTCTTTCATTCCCCACGTTGCCTTATTCTTCAAAAATCCATATGAAATGTCATAGTTTTTTTTTTTTTTTTCGGTTGTGGGGCTTGAACTCTGGGCCTCAATTCTGCAGCTCAAGGCGAGTGCTCTACCACTTGAGCCACAGCACCACTTCCGGTTTTCTGAGTGTTTATTGGAGATAAGAGTTTCATGGACTTTCCTTCCCGGGCTGCCTTTGAACGGCGATCCTCAGATCTCAGCTTCCAGAGTAGCTAGGATTATAGGCATGAGCCACCGGCGCCAGGCTTGAAATGTCCTAGTTCTTAAAGGCATTCTCTGTTTTACCTCATGACTGAAATTCCATTGCTCCTCATTCATCACGGTCAGTTGGGGATGTGACTCCCTTTCTCTACAAGTTGCTAAGTGATGGACACAGATAACACATATTTTACTCTCTCTCTCTCTCTCTCTGAGGGTAGCACTGTACCTTAACAAAAGTAATTGTTCAACTACCTGTTGAATAAGAATCACAAACCAAGAGCTATTGATGAAATAGGTGAAACTATTATTATATGGGACTAATTAATAAATTTACTATGGATATTACCAGTTCAACAAGAAAATTGATCACACAAAAGTCATGAAACATAACACTAGGCACAAATGAGGATATTCTAAATTATATTCTCAGGTATTAATGGTATCCTATGCTAACTGCTACAAAATGTTCTGGAATTTGGTTAGATTTATGGAGTTAGAAAAAAATGAATAATGCATATTGACCCTGTAATTCTGATTTGCTATCGAAACTGTACTGAGTACTCAGTATATATAATAGTAATTATCTTATCAAAAAGTCTTGTGGAAAAAGCAATAAACAAAATTTCCCTGAGACCTTCTGTAGATTAACAAATTTATGGTCAATTTTAACTATATAGAAAAGGTTTGACCATGAAAATGATAATAATAAAGATACCATAGAGAAAACTGAAATATTATTCAGTAAGGAAATAAACGGAGCAAAGGTAGCATTAAATAAATCAGAATTTAAAAATATACCTATGAAGTTACAATAGAAAAATTGGAAAACTAGAAACAGATATATTTTATAAAGAAATTGTACAAATCATTATTTTCTTTATATTCTTATTACTATCTTTCCAGAAATGTTTTAAAGTGAACAGTGTGAGTGTATTTGCTTATTTTGTGTGAAAGAGACAGAGAAGAATACAGAGGCAGTGGGAAGAATGCTAACCTCAAAGCTGACAATTTATGATCATAATACTCACAAAATTTGGTAAAACATGAATAAAATGTGGGTGAAGATGAGGAAACTAATTATGCTTCTTATTGTGCCAGTAGTCATTTTTGTCAAACAATTTTATTTTTTTCCTCTCATATTTTAGGCCTTTCTTCTCTTACATTTTATAAACTTCAGGAGTGGCTGAAAATTATCTGTAAATAGTACCAATATTAGTGTTAATTATCCTTTAAATATGGTCATTTTCAATGGATACCACAGTGACTTTGCTTGTGTTCTGCAGGCATTATTTGTGTGATTAAGCCAGGCAGGATTCTATTCTGCTTTAGCTAGATCTCTTGTATTCTCAAACATTGGTCTTAATGGGTCAGTCTCTCCATCACAATCAGCATTTTCTGTCCCAGGTTCTCTTGGGAAGGTGTATGATTTATTTCAATAGTGAGCAGGCTCACTTCCTGCATGGAAACTCCAAGTCTTCATGGGACTGTAAAGTTCAAGAGTGCCACATGTAAGTTGCTCCACTGATGGAAAGAGGCGAGTGTCTTGCCTATGTACTCCTAACAGACTTACTAGTTCCATCTCCAAAATTACAACCAAACTTTTCTTTACACCTCAGAAATCTCAATTTATATCACGTGCAAAAACCTGAACTTGGAAACAGACTAAGGTATTCTAGTAGAGATCAAGATTTCACTTCTATAGTGAAATGTCTAAAGCAGGATCACTTAATTTTTCTTATCTTTAAGTTGTTGTAAAAAGGGATTTCAATGCATCTACCAATTTATGAATACGGTGTATTTTGATCAGTGCCACCCATTCCTTCCTTCTGCCTCATCTCTCCCAACCCCACCCATCCCCTGAAGTTACCTGGATCTACTTCACATGGGTGCATGGAATAGTCTGCCTCTATTCACCCACCCTTTCCCTCTCCATTTATTCTTGAATCTTCCCTGACTCCCAACAGCAAACACAAGACGTCACCTATACCACCTGTTAATGTGAATTGTTTTTTTTCCTTTATTATTTTTAACATTATCTTTAAGTAGCTGTACAAAGGAGTTACCATTTAATGAAATAGTGTATGAATATGATTTATCTTGATGGATGTCACCCATTGCAACATTCTCTCTCCTTGTTCCCCTACCAACAAGTGGTAGGGCAGTTTTTTTTTGAAAGAAAAGAAACTTCTCTTATTAATGAATTGATTTCTCTCTCAGTCAGCTTTGGAGGTATGTATAAACAACATGGTTTGGATTTTGGAGAGGATGAAATCTGTCTGTCTCATCACACAGCACATGGAACAGCAAGAACAAGATTATATACCAATTATATACAAGACTATATACTAGAGAAAGAGTGGCTTCCTTCAGTCCCTTCCAAAGACATCATACCCTCAACAAACAAGACTCCTCACGAAGCAACACATCTCAAAAGTCTCCCTTTTTCAACATTACCACATGGGCCGGGGGCTGGTGGCTCATGCCTGTAATCTTTGCTACTCAGGAGGCTGAGATCTGATGATCACAGTTAAAAGCCAGCCCAGGCAGGAAAGTCCGTGGGACTCTTATCTAAAAAACCACTCAGAAAAACAAAAGTGGTGCTGTGGCTCAAGTGGTAGAGCACTTGCCTTGAGCTGAGGAGCTGAGGGGCAGCACCCAGGCCCAGAGTTCAAGCCCCACAACTGACAAAAACAAACAACACACACACAAACCAAACCACTACCACATGTAAGGCAAAGATCCTATCATAGAAAATTCTGAGGGGGGCCAGGCACTGCGTGGCTCATGCCTGTAATCCTAGTTACTCAGGAGGCTGAGATCTGAGAATCACGGTTCAAAGCCAGCTGGGGCAGGAAAGTCCATGAGACTCTTATCTCCAATAAACCACCAGAAAACCAGAAGTGGTGCTGTGGTAGAGCGCTAGCCTTGAGCTGAAGAGCTGAGGGACAGCGCCCAGGCCCAGAGTTCAAGTCCCACAACCAACCAAAATAAAATTGAAGGACAAAATCCACAGTATAAAATTATGTCAAGAATGCAAAGACAATATTAGCTCTTCCAATATATTTGAAGAACAAACTAGCCTCTGCTTCTTATGCTGCAATAATATAGAAAGATTTGATCATGTGAGAACCAACTTAATCAGAAAACGTATGTTTAATTTGGAGTGTCCTTGTGTCTTCAACCTGCTAATATATGAAAATACTATGTTGTTGCTCATCCATGAATGCTTCTTGAATCACAGGCCCAGCATCAGGCAAAACAGCAGAGACTTTTTATAGATCATACAGATGACCTCAGGAGTTCCACACAATCAGTTCTGTGAGCATTTAAGGGAGAAGGTTTTTCTTGTTGTATAAGATCACCTGTGCATTTCCAAATGCTTCCACAATATCCAGACAACAGGTACACCCTTGTTGTGAGATTATAGAAACAAAAATGTATCTCACTTTTTTTTTACATATGACCCCTTGCAGGAAAAATTGACTCTCTGAATTGTTTGAATTTGTAGTCTATCTCAAAGAACATATATGCACACACACTTCAACACATTTCAGCTAACCTGTATATGAACATCATTAATCATTAATATGTGAGAAAGAGTAACTTAATTAGTTTCATTATTTTTGTTTAGTTACTTAGGTAATTATATATTTGTACTACCTCTAGTAATGATGACATACTGGTTTCAATAGAAAACAATGAAGTTCCTGAACATTTTACATGATTGTGCAATCTATATTGGTAAGACTGTTGGCTTAAGGACATTTGTCAGTCATGCTGAAAACACAAGTGGAATTTTTTCAAATAGTAGGTAACTATTATGAGGAGTCTAGTACATTGCAGAATGAACAGAAGCAGGCAGAGTCTGCATTGATCATTCATCTCTTAATCCCTGTGTTTTCACACAGAAAGACAATCCTCTATGTATGTTCACGTGTGTGTGTGTGTGTGTGTGTGTGTGTGTTTGTGTTTATGTGAAAGAGAGAGAGAGAAGAGAGAGAAAGCTTGTGCATATGTGTGTGTGTGTGTGTGTGTGTGTGTGTGTTAAAGGTCAATGTAAGTTTCTAAGTATGAAGCTTAAAAATTAGCAATGGTACCAATGGGAAATTTCACAGCTCAGTAACTGAATATGAAACACAAAAAGTTATTCTGCTAGCCTATTACAAATTATGCACAGTTTTTAGAGTCTATTTTCTAATTAGTGTAATTAAAACTAAATGTTATACTTGAGCAAGGTGATAGCTTGTGTCAACTGCTTTTTCTTTATCTTTGTTGGATTTTTAAATTGTGAATGCATAATTTATTCATAGTCAATAAAGTAAGGAGATGTGAAGCACTTGATAAAATGACATACAGTACTTCCTAAATTTTTGTAAAGCAGTATCCTGAAAGGACTAAAACTTATCTGATTCAGCATCAGAGTATAATCTTCCATGGTTATATATAATTTACCTAGTCCAGATGTCTGCCTTTTATAAGACTTGGCAAAGTTCCCTAGTTTGCATTCTTAAAAAAGAGAAGAAAGTATTTTTGAAAATGCCTGGGATTTCCCCTCAAAATGGCAAATAGTAGTACAGTTTTATAAGATACCTTATTGCTAGAATTCAATTGTGTCAGTAGAGTTTGTGTTTTCAAATTATAGAAACTAATCCAACTTAGCCATATTTTATAATCTTTGTATGTCATTATTGAGACACAGATTCAGGTGTAGGAAGGAAGACCCTTCTCTCTTTAGGACAAGCAGTAGTCTACAGGAAAGAGTCAGCAAGAATAAAAACCACACAGGATGGCCCCCTCTTTTACGATGCTTCTCTTCCTCCATGTGTTCATTTACCTCTCTCCAGCCTGATTCTTTCTATTCTTCAGTCTACAAGAGAAAAAAAAATTAAACAAGCCACCCAGGTTTTGCTTTTTATGAGACACCAGATTTTAATATCACATACCTTCTCCTTGCAAAAATCTTCTTTTCCCCAAAAGAAATAATTCCACAGAATGAAAGGAATAGAAAAAACTGTGAAATCAAATATGTAAGGAACTCAAAATCAAGAACAGGAATGGAAAAATTAACTGTACCACAAAACAATGTTACATAGAAAACTGGAAGGAAGATGTGACCCTGTGTACAAAGGAAAAAAACCCCACAAAACCAAAAAAAAAATCTGTGGGTAGGTAGTTAGGTATTTTGTTTTGATAAAAGTGAAGGGCGGTGCAGATATAGTTCAGCGTATATAACCTGAATCTGTTTGTCTCCTTCATCCTTTGTTCTAATTAGCATTACAAAAGGGAAACACTGCATATATTAGGCATAATTTCCAATCTCAGAAGAAAACATTCCTTTAAGTTCTTCAGTGAGCCCAAGTTGAATTACTGTTTTAGCTCAGGGGAGGATATATTTAGGCTTGTTTGTAAAGCATAAATTAGAGTAAGAGCTATGGTATGATAAGTTAGGGAGCTTACCTGGGGCGCCTCTTTTCCTTCTAAATAATTAAGAGATCTGATTGCAACATAAGCACAGGTCCATGTATACAGCTGTACAAATGTAAGCGTATTTGTGTACATGTACACATCAAACAAATTTAAACATCAGCTTCCAGACAACAAAACCCTTGAGTCAATTTGATATTTCCATTTTTACTGGTTATGATAAAAAAACTAGTAATAATAATAATAGCAGTGATAATAATAGTGATAATAAAATTCTAACTTCCTAAGCCTTGGGAATCAGTGCTAATTAGTTATTTTTTTAGATGAATCTGTTCCTTAGTAGTTGGGAGTTGTTTCCATAGGTGATCATCTTTGTGGCAAAGTAGAAGGGATCTTTGTTCTATTTCCCTTCTGACCTCTGAGGTACGTAGAGGTGCTGAAGGATGGAATGATCATGGCTGAGCATCTTGGTTGTTGAGTTGTTGTCCTGCAAAAAGTACCATTGTTTGATCAGCTTCCTTCTGTGCTTCCTTGTCTTACTTTCAAAGTGTTTTTTAATTCCTCCCCAATGCCTTGGTTGTTGTTGAATGCAGTCAAGAATTCATTATAAATACTACAAATTAAGAAGAGCAAGGGAAGGGGTAAGTGGGAAGGGATGGGTCAGAATGGTGAAAGTAGTGTCACTGATCAAGAGGCATGGTGTTCATAAACTGGGTTGTGAAATACTGACTCCTTCGTACAACTACGTAAAGGTATTCTTTTTTAACAAACTCTCAACCACTATATTAATCATTTCTGAAAAGGCACCAGTTTAGATTGGTAGATGAATTCTCAACTGCCTTCATGATGACAATATCAAAGAAGAGCAAATCAACCCACACCCAAAGCACCTTATTGAACCATACTTTTCTTTTTCTTATTCTGAGACTAGAACTGAACTTTTTCATTGGGAACAACTGCTTTTGTGCCTTTAATTTTTAAACTTCTCTCCTTTCCTTCCCTCTCCTCACTTCCTTTTCTCTCTTCTCCACTGTCCTCCCTCCCCTCGATACCCCCGTCTCTTCCTTTCCCTATCCTCTTCTCTTTTCCCTTCCCACAGCATTCTTCCTCCTCCCCTCCCCTGTCTTATCCTTCTCTCTCCTTCTCTCTGCCTTCTCATCTTCTCCCCTCTTCTCTCCTTCGCTCTTCTGTTTCCCTAAATTCAACTAAGAATAGCTAATAGATCTCTTCACAATTCGTCATGAACAGAAGAATCTAGCATGCAAGCTTTGGTCATATATCTCTAAGAGTCTTGGGAAAGGCATCAGGCACTCACTATAATCAGAGTTAACATGGCCCATTTCCAGATCAAACTTCAGATTTGACTTTTGTGGAACTGCTGTCATTCACTAGCTAAAAATTATGTATTTCCACAACTTCGAACCTTCCACCAGCACCATACCCCCAAGCTGTCTCTGCCAACACCTTTCCTTTGTGTTCATATTAATAGCTTACATCAGTAAGAGGGACAGGACCCAAATCATATATACATCCTTAGCTGCAAGGGAAGCTTGGGAATTTAGCACCATTTTTCTTTTAAGACGTAGGTGGGATTTTTAAACCATGCTGGAAATGATCTCAGTGAAGGAACAATCTCAATGCTCACTCAGGGTACGTTTTATCCAATATCGATAAAACAGGGTTGGTGAAGGAATAAGTTGACATTAATTCTCCCAGTGCCTTTGCAAGCATCCAAATGATGCAGTTCATAACATTCATGAAAGGCTTGCATTGCTTGTGCCCCAAGCTGACTCGTAGGCCACCCTAGGTTGGCTGTGCAATTTAAAAGGTCCCCAGGCCAGGGGAGGCAAAGGTCAGATTTGCCTTCCAGAAGCACATACTCAGTATTCTCCCCCCCCCCCGAATTCTGGCATACCAATTAGCTTTGCCTTCTAGGACTATTAAATACAAAGTCACAGATGTTGGCGGTCACCCTTTATCACAGCTGAATATAATCAGTTCTGCTAATCAGGGAAAAAAGTATAGGGGATTTTATTTGGAGAGGTGTTTCTCACTTTTCAATGTGTTAGGCTTCATAGATGTTGAGATCGACTGTTAGCTCAAAGGTTTAGATAGCCTGATACTCCAACTAGGCTGTCTAGGTATTTTCAAAGCTACACTTTTTCAGATGTTTCCTGATAGTTTGTGTGCTTTTTTGTTTTGGTGACTTTTTGTTTTGTTTTGTTTCTGTTGACATTATCTTGCTCTTTAAGCCCCATGTAGTCTTGAACTCACGATCTTTCTGCCTCAGCCTCTCATGTACTAGGATATTAGGCATATGGGATTATTCCTGGTGCTGCTAAGAGCATCTTGATATGGGAATTTTCTTCTTTGCAGTCCTCAGTGAGTGATTTTATTTGCTGGGTTAAGAATCATGATGAAGAGGACTGAGACGAAAATGTACTTAAGGAAATAAATGCCAACCTGGCACGTAGCATGCCTGTAATCTTAGCATTCAAAAAGCTGAGGCAGGTTTACAAATAGACCCTGCCCCAACAAAGAACGTAGGGCTGGGGTGTAACTCAGTGGTAGACCACTAACCTTGTGAGACTGGCTAGTTCACTGTCATGAGAAGATGAGGACTCAGATGATTGTCTTTAATTTTTGCTCTTCCCAGGGCCATTGTTAAAAAGAAGTTCATGCCTATCCCAATGACAGAAAGTACAAGACTTATGTGTGAGGTAAATGTACAAAGAATCAAGTAACTGTTAAAAATTGAGGTGTTTAATTTCATTTTATGTTCTAATAAACCTCTGAGATAGATGCCATGCCGAATCCATTGTTCAGTTGAGCAACAGCCTGATAATGAAACTAGCCAAACATCGCCAAATCCATAGTCAACCTCCAGTTCTCACTTCTGACTTTACAGTTCTAAAAAAGCTAATTATTTAGACTCAAAGATATTAAAGAAATGGAACACAAAGAATGTTCCTGTCTAAGTAGAAACAAAATGTACATTTTCTGCTTCATTAGGAGACAAAGAAGATAGAAAGAAATGGTGCCATTCCTCTCATATGGATGATACATGCAAATGTTTGCATTGCTTTTCTTTCATAGTGTTCTTTAAGACCTCCTCCAAGTAGCAAATTCTCTTTCCCTAATGTTCTGTCTTCTGAAATCCTTCTTGGTTTTGAACTCCATGTTTCTCTGTGAAAACTTAGCCTTGCAATTACTGTTTCTCCTCTCAAACGAATCCAGCTATTATAAATATTAAGCTATTATAACTAGGAAAACTGGCAACATATATTATTATTTATGAATGTCTAGTGTCATTCATTTTGACAACCCAAAATAAATGGGTAGTGTTGTTAATTTGATGAGCAAATTTAAGTGATACTACCTATGAATAAATCCCTAATGTTTTATTACTTTATTACATTTGACCTTTCATGACTGACTTTAATATGTAAAAACAGAAAAGATCAATCTTATCACTTATTTTTAGGTATCTGGATTAACTTTTATAGCACCGATGATATTAATGAATGGCAATTTAAAGATAAGTCAACTGAAAACATAAATAAATAAATGTTCAGTATTTATGGATACTGCATAGCCATTATCAATGGTATTTTATACTATTTGTGATTTATAGGTGACATTATTTTTAATTATCCACATATAAATATTAGAGAAAAGTAAAATAAGAATAAAAGCAGGTTCAACACAGAGCAGGTGAATATTAAGACAGTATGATTATTGAATCTACTACCTTAATCTCTTTCATATTGTTTCCATTCATACATGGTCTACATTTTAATCAAATCTCCCCATTTGAAATGGGGTATACTTTTTCTTATGTGGAAAATTCTTCCTGACGAAAATTCGATAAGGAGTAAACGCCGTCAATAAATTGTTTTCGATGTTTCAGGCAATATTTGACATGGCAGTAAAATAGATGATGGCTTTTACTTCTTGAAGTTAGCCTAATAGCAGTGGGGAACAAACAAGATACACAAAAGTCTACTGAACAAAGTCACAAGGGAGAAGCTTTTGCCTCTAATCCAAAGAGAGATGTTCTCTTTGCATCTTATATCCAGGCAGAACTTCCAAAAGTGAAGCTGGAAATGATAAGAAATGATGACTTTGTCTGCATTATTTGGAGCCCCTACTTTCTGGAAATTTCAGAATCTCACTTCATGTTTTTAATACCCCTCTCTCTTATTATTTTCAAAGCATAGACTTCTAATCTTTACTTCCTGAAGGGAGTTTCAGCGGTTGAACTTGAATGTTCCAAGGGTGACAAGCCATAAGGAATGAGAAAGACATAACTTGTCACTTTGTAATAATTTTGATAGATTTCCCCATCATTAATAAAAAAATGTGATTTATTCAATGCTAATAGGCCGTTTCAAACTGTTATTTAAGTGGACAAGAGTCATTTTGCAAATGAAACGGAATCTATTGGATGCCTGTTACACTAAAATGTCTGCTTTGTTTGTCCACTGTGCCTGCTTTCTGTGGCCAGGCCACAGGTTCAACTCCTAGCTCAAGCACTACAATCCCATTGAGGAGGTGAACTGCGCAAGTGACTTCAGTTGCAAGCAGGACCAGATGTCTGCTTTGTTCCTGGCAAGAATGAATTAGCATTTTCAGTACTAAGTTATAGGAATGTTCAAGTATCATCTGCAGTTTCTGATTTGTAACAACACTACTTAATGAATGTCATAAACATGATGAACAGAAAAAACTCCTGGGTGTATTGAAGGAAGCAAACAAACAAACAAAAGTTCACAAGCGAGGAGCAGTTTTGTAAGCCTGATGATACTACTGAGGTGAAGTTCTTTTGGTTTTTCGTTTCCGCTTGTTGTTGCTGTCACTGCTTCTCCAACTCTTGTGTATTGTTTTGGATGTAACTCTGCAGGAAGGACCATTTGAGTTTGCCTCCCTGAGTTCACTGGAATATGCCTATGTATTGCACTGCAGAGAATTGCTCTTTTGGACCAGAAAATGTTTTGACTTTTTGGTGACTTGAGTACTCAACTCTTTGATGAAATTATATGGAGTTCAATACTCAACTGATGTCTTATTTTTGCAAGATTTTATTGCAAAGGTGATGGACAGAGGGGTTATAGTTACATACTTTAGGTAATGAGTATATCTCCTTTTGAACAATATCACCCACTCCCTCGTTCTCTCCCAGTGTTCCCCTTCCCATCTCTCCTACCCCACAAGGTGTGTAGTTTATTTCCAACACAGTGTCTAGTGGATATCACTGCTGCATTGGTTCACCATTTGTCCCAGTTTCTGTGCTTTCCTTCCTCAAATGATGTCTTGTTGTATGAACTACCTATTAAGCTTCCTGAGAATTCAAAATCAGCTACAATGTTAACTTCCTACAAGAAAAGTTCAGAACTTTAGAGAAAGCTCAATGAATTATTGTCATGTTGAATATATAAAATTGTGAGGAAAATGATAAATCAGATTTCTCTTTCCAGTCATTTTAGTACTGTGAGTATAATATCACTGTGACTATTGTTTTCAAAGTGATCATTTTACATTTTGCAATCTATCAACTAAATGAAGGATTGGTGTAAAATTGGTGACTTTTACCCTCCTATTTTTGTGCTGAAAGTAAAGACAGCTCAAGAAAATAGAAGCAAAGGGACTCATGGGAAAATTCTGTGATAGCTGCTTCTCTATGGTCAAATTTTAAGAATAATAAGAGTAACTGTTCTATAAAATAATGAGTGAGTGTATGATAAAATCACTGATCATGCAAATCTATCTTTCTATCTATCTATCTATCCATCTATCTAATCTATCTATCGATCTATCTATCTATGTCATAATATAAAATGTGATCTTCAAGGCAAGCTGACCTCTTTCTCTTATCCACAGACCTAAAGGATTTTACTGTCTCTTGTCCACATTGAGTAAATAGGCTCTTTTCTTCCTCAGCCTCTGACAGTTTTTGTTCCAACGCATTTGTTTAAAAACTGATATGGATTCCAGGCTTTCAATAGCATACTGGAATTACTCAGTACCTGACCTGTAAATGGTCTTCTCATACTAATTCCAGTCATTTCTGCTGTGATCATACTGCCTAGAAATTTAGAAAAATAAATCCTTATTACCTACTTGTGAATATGGAAGAGTGGTCTCCTATCTATTTTTACATACATGTCAAAAATATTTCGGGAAACAACAGGAGCTATTAAGAAGACAGAATTTCTCAATACCTGAGCAGATCACTGATTTACATAACTTGTTGTCATGTTCAAACTAAAGGATGAAAGGTGTCTTTGAAAGATAATACGAGAACCTGAAAGCTATTGATTTCTGTTTCCATTTTTCTCCTGACCCTTTGATCTATGACTTCATAGGTTACCCCGCTTTAAATTAAACTGGAGGAACAACAGTCAAGGTGAGAGATTGCTAGTGATAAGTACTAGCTCTTAATAATCTGAAATGATGACTAGAAGCTACTTTCCTACCTGAACTCACAATAGAAATGATCATTTCAGCAGTGTTTTTAAGTTGGGATTTCTTATTGATTTAAAAAGAAAAAATATGTAGTAAAAAGCAAACAGTTAAATCAAAATTACTTTATTATTTATTGGATTATCATGTTTGTTGTGAGCAGTGTCAGAGCCTAAATAATTAAGTATCATTGATAATACATAAAATTTATCTCTGGCAAAAGTACTAATATTTTACTAGTCTTTCTCCAGAATGCTATTTGATCAAAATTCTCAGAAGTTTCTAATGAAATTAATTTAAATTTTATTTCTTCTTCCTATCTGCTCTTGTTCTATGTAAGGTAATTACATGGAAATTCAAATGTGAAAAGAATATGCTTAGCAATATTTGTTATCACGTGCATTCTTTATTTTTTTATAGCTTGGGCCAGGCACAATTGTATACAGTACAATCTGACTTATTTATGAATAAACACATGCAGAACACTATGGAAACCCATGACCTATATAATTCTTTAGAAATGGCAGTATTTGAAGTCCTTCTTAGAGGGGTTAATATATCCCAAATGTAGAGAGAATAGATGTGAGCAAGCAAAGAATTAAATATTAAAAACCACTTTGAGGAGTTGGTGTACAGTAAAGGGTGTTGGGCTATGAAGCTGTGGGTTGGCCATTGGCAGATGAACCTTTCAAGCAGATCTAAGGAGGTTAAGAACACAAAGATGTTTAGGCAAAAATTGTGTTGGAAAGGGAATAAAGAGGAAAAGTAGGAAAAGAAGGAATGACATGATTTAACCTGTTCCTTGGAAGATCAGCTAGTGGCCACTTCCTTGAAGAAGACTTGAGGCAGTGAAATAGTTAGGAAGGAAATGTTTGTACCCAAGTGAGAGGCAATAGAAACTCAAATCAAAGCAATGATAATGAAATTTGAGAGAAAGTGGTCACTTCAAGGGCCATTATGGGAGGGTAATCAACAGGACATGTAAAATAATACTACGGCAGAAAGAAATTGAAAATGGCTATCAGATTTTTAACTAAGAAGGATGGTACAAGAAAATAGATAAGTGCTAGTTTTCAAAAGATATGTTAATACTATTAGTGACTTTAATGAAGAGGGCATGCCCAAATCTAAGCGCTTTAGAAAATGGCATCATATGGAATAGAGACACAGAATAGGAAAGGATTTGAATAGAATTTAGATATATACCATGTTCTGTCTATTCCATTTGCAAGAGAGAGAGAGAGAGAGAGCAAATTCAAATATGATTTATTTGACATATTTATAGCTGTCTGAATAGTTTAGAGATTATTGTCCAGGAACCATGTATTTTTTCTACTAAGTTCCTATTATATAAAGATAGATTACAGAAACAAAGAAGAAAAAATCATAATAGTTTCACTTGGATCCAGTAAGATTCATTATTGGAACACCCAATGAAAGGGTTGTGTAATTATGGACATGTTCTTCAGTAAAAACAAACTATATATCCATGAATCCAGTTTTCCACAGGGAGTTTAACTCATGCATAGTCATGTTTATAGTTTAGGCCACTATAGACAGATAACATGTAATAGCTGAAACTTTCATGTAAAAGCCTGAAAGATTTTTTTAAACAAATATTTTTACTTCAATGCTTGCCAAAATTAAGGCATAGATGTGTAACTGGGAAAAGAGACAAAAAGTTTATATGACCAAGTTTATAATGTAGAAAGAAGTAGAGACAGGATTTTAATGAAAGTATAATGACTTTCAAGTTCACATTTTTAGTCTCTTCAGTAAAAATGATGAACTATATCACATAAACAATGTAGGTGTTGGTAAAGTGAAATCTGAAGGAATATCAAATGGTAGTAGCAGGTCAGTAATTGAAATGGGGCTTTTGTGGGTAGTGGAGGAGAATTAGATCATAATGTCTTTGGTGAAAGAGAATATTTGCCCCTGAAAGGCAGTCATATTCAAACATGTACAAACATCCTCATCAGATGCCAGAAATTCAGACTATTTTCTATAATCCTTCTACTATTCTTCCAAGATCAAGAACCAAGAAAAATAGTTTACCTTCAAACTACTTTTAACTTACTCTGTGGACTCAAACCAAAGAAGCAATGGCACATGGTCCCATTAGTTTTTCTGACTAATTTCTAATTGAGCAACCTGTACTCTAGGCATGGAACTGGTGACTTGAGCCAAGTGGAATCCGTGAGAGGTGGCAGGCAAAATGAGGGCTGGTGTGCTTCCATAAGTTGGCTCTGATCTCTTTCTTTGGAGACTTCATCAAAGGTTTTGAACATTTATTCCCACCACATGACGCAAAAGAACAGTGAAGTGTTTGGATTCTGTAATAATGTTCCCCAAAAAAGACGAGTCTCGGTGGTGGAGAAGGGAATTGCACAGACTTGGTAAAAATGGAACCATGGCAACAGCAACAGAGAAAACAATAAGCAAGCAAATAAAGACAAAAATAAATAAATAAATAAATGAGTCATTTGAGGCTTAGAAAATACTTGAAGTAGGTAACTTCTGAATTCATAGAATGGAAACTGCATTCATTATACTATGACAAAGCAAATTCTTCTTTGAGTAGAAATGCCTACAGCATAAAAATTTCTGAGACGTCTATTTGCCATATTTAGAGCTTTCCCAAAACTAGTCATCTTTAAAGTTGGACTATTAAATTCAACGTCAACAAAATTTGAAATCTAAGGGGAAAATGTCAGTTCAGGACACAGAAGAGTACTATACAAGTCACTTCTATTTTAGTAAAAAATTATAACCCCACTCTTATGATCTAGACCTTAAATATCTCACAAAAACCCATGTCTTGAGGACTTAGTTCTCAGTCCATGATACTAATAGGAAATGGTAGACCGTTTAGTGGTTGGGGCTTAGGACAATAGGAATGTGCCTTCTTTTTTTTTTTATTGTGAAAATACCGTACAGAGGGCTTACAATTACACGAACCAGGTAATGAGTACATTTCTTATCAAACATTGTTGCCTCCTCCTTTGTTTCCCCTTCCCATCCCTGCCCTCTCATTTCCCCCCTCTCTGACAAGTTATAAAGTTCGGTTTTCCACATAATGTCTTGTACATCTTATTGTTACAACTGTATCACTATTTAAACAATTTGTTTTTTCCTTTCCCCTTCCCAAATTATACCAACATCAAATACAGTGAAACTAAGGGTTATACCATGGGGGAGGAACATACAAAGCAACAAAGAAATCATCTTATAAATGTGTTAGAAACAATAGCAAGTAAGAAAAACCATTTGAGTCCTTATCTTAGGGCTCATTTCGCCTAACATCATCTTATCTGACCGTCTCTGCTTGTCTCAGACATATACTAGTTATTGCAAATAAGGGAAACCAGAGCTTCTGCGTGGCAAAGGACATAGCTAGCAAGATCAAAAGAAAGCCCACGGATTGGGAGAAGATCTTCACTAGCCATACAACGGACAAGAGTCTCATATCTAAAATATACATGGAATTCAAAAAATTAAATCCCCCAACAACAAATCCTCAAAGAAACAACTGCCCAATAAATAAGTGGGCTAAAGACTTACAGAGAAACTTCTCTGAAGAGGAAAGAAGGATGGCCAATAGACACATGAAGAAATGCTCAACCTCTCTAGCCATAAAAAAATGCAAATCAAAACAACACTGAGATACCACCTCACCCCAGTTAGAATGGCTATAATCAAGAACTCTAATAACAACAGATGCTGGAATGCGCTCTCTTGAAGGGATTTCCACCCTTTCCTTCTTTCTCTTTGCTTCATGGCAGCCATGAGGTGGTAGATTTCTTCTTCCATGAGTTCTCAGCATGATGTTCTGTCTTGACCATTGGCCCAACTACAATGGGGCCAAGGGACCATGGATTGGAACTTTAGGAATCGTGAGCCAAAATGAACTCTTTCTCCATAATGATGAACAACAGATCAACTTACTTGCCCAATTATTATGTGAGAATATGGTTTCAATAAAGTTTTATCATTTTGGGGATAGATTTCTAGCTGGGCATTGAGGAGGTGCGCTCGCTAGTGAGAACTTCCCCTGCCTTTCCTTTTGTCTGAGGCACAGTTGATACCATCCTCGTTCTCAGACACTGCCAGTACACAAGATTCTCCCTTCCACTGCTCAGTAGGTTTATCTGCTCACTACTGGCCCAGTACAGTAAAAGCCTTTCGACTCCGTTTAGTTTCTATTCATGTTTGGCCTCCTTATAGGTGTCTGATGATAGGAAATCATTTATAGAGCTCAATCTTAATTCTTAAAGCAGAGAGTCAGATTTTCTTGAGCCAAACTCCTGAAATGTCCTTCTATGTGGGGACAGTCAAGGAGAAATTGATACCAGAGCTCCAAGCATTCTTCCGTTTGTTTTCAACAGCTCTACTGACCATTCTGGTGACAGGAAATCAATTCAAATTTTATGTGCTTCTTCACATGATAAGAGAGTTTATAAATTTTGATCCCATTGTATGATGTTACACAATTTCATAGACATGTATGATAAACACACACACACATACACATATACCATTTCTGTTTTTATTAATAAAATAGAGAAGGGAACTGAAATGACCAACGTCTGGCTGAAATCCAACACTCAATAGGAAATGCAATGTTGGAATGATAGTAGTCGAAGAGAGTAGCCTAAAAGATCTCTACCTATTTCTTTTTCAGATCACTGCTATAGTTACTTAAAATTAGCATATTTGACTCAAAAAGAGATGGTTTAAGGGATTAACTGCAAAATTGTTACTTCTCTTGAAAAAGTATAAATTCTTCATTCTATCTTCTTGAATAAATGAAGAGGCCCAGGGAGATCAATACCTTTCATTGAGGCTCAGCACTTTTTCTGGCTAGATCTATATTTTAAAGTCACTTTTCTAGGACTACAGTTTCCCGTTTTAAAAATGAAGCCATTAAAAAAAAAAGGTATCTTTTAGGAAATTTCAAGTTCAAAAGAATGTTTGATCCTGAGTTTAAAAAATCTTATCCTCTACCATTTTCAAACATAACGTTTCTTAACCTCTTGGGACTAAATTTTCTTTTCAATCTAGAACATTAATATTTCTGGAAGAGCGGCAATGAGAAGATGATATATAAGTATGTGAATATACTGTAAATTTGATAACTACTCCAGACAACATTACAAGGAAAGAAAAGAAAACAAAATTAAACAACTAGTGGCCAACTTATTTCAAAACTGTTGATTTAACAGTCCTCAGTAAGTCGGGCTCATGTAATCTTAGTTACCCAGGAGACCAGGTAGGAAATTCCATGAGACTCTTATCTCTGATAAAAACTACCAGAAAGCCAGAAAGTGATTCTGTGGCTGAAGGGGTACAGTGCTAGCCTTGAACAAAAAGGTCAGGGTTAGTGCTCAGGCCTTGAGCCGATGCCCCAGGATCAGCACATGCACCAGCATGCATGCACGTGCGCATACGCACACACACACACACACACACACACACACACACACACACATTCTCCATAAGCTAGAAATAGAGCCTGGTAGAGCACTTGCCTCACATGCATAAAACCTGAGTCCCTGTGATCAATCATTAGTAAAAAAACAAACACAACTCAGTAACAGCAATTGAATTAATCTATAACCAAAAGATTATATACTGTGATTTAGAAGATTTATCCTTGCACTTAATATACACAAATCAATCAATGTGATTTATCACATTAACAGAATGAAAGATTAAAAATAACCCTCATTATCATCTCAATTGATACTGCAAAATCACTTCACAAAGTTCAGTGTGTCTTCTTTGTTAAGTTCTCTTAATATTTCTACATGTAGTAACTCACACCTATAATCCTAGCAATTTGCAAAACAGAAATATGGAATGTTGCTGTTTGAAATCAGCCCCAGCAAAACACCAGTGAGACTCTATCTCAGACAATAAAAAGTTGAGCATGGCTGGGCACTCATGCCTAGAATCCTAGCTATTCAAGAGGCTAAGATCTGAGGACAGTGGTTCAAAGCCAGCTCTGGCGGGAAAGTTGTCTCAACTCTCCAATTAAGCTGCACAGAGCTGAAATTGGAACTGTGGCTCTAATGGTAGAGTGCTAACCTTGAGTCAAAAAGCTAAAGGACAGTGTCTAAGCCTTGAGTTCCAGTCCTAGGACCCACACCAAAACAAAACAAAACAAAACAAAACATGGAGCACAGTAGTGGGCAGATAAGAAACACAAATAGGAGAATCATGGTTCAGGCTAGCAGGATATAAATGTGAGACCTTATTTAAACAAACAAACAAAAAAAGAATTAGAATAACAGGCCTGGCACTGGTGGCTCACACCTGTAATCCTAGCTACTCAGGAGGCTGAGAATTGAGGTTCATGGTTCAAAGCCAGCCTGGTCAGAAAAGTTGTCATGAGAATATTATCTCCAATTTACCACTCAAAAACTGGAAGTGGCTCTGTGGTTCTAGTGGTAGAGCATTGGCCTTGAGCACAAAGAGGCTCAGGGACATCACCTAGGCCCTGAGTTCAAGCCCCACACTGATAAAACAAAATACCAAACAACAGTTGAACAAAAAAGGTGTGTGAACATGTTTCAAGTGGTAGAGCACTTGATTGGCAAGCAAGGCTCCGAATTTAAATCTAGATACTATCAAATATACAAACAAACTGACAATAATATGGGTAAAGGAAGAAAGTTCTTCAACACAATAAAGACAATTAAGTAAAAATCACAGCTAATATGACAATACAGAAAACTTTTTCATATATATATATTTCATATATATATATATATATATTCAACATAGAACTAGGGGTATTATCAAAAACCAATAAACATACAAGGAAAGAAAAGTACCTACATTAGTAAACCACAAACAACATCATCTCTAAATAATCTCCGTTTAGAAAAGGTATGATTCAGCTGGGCACCTATGTCTCAAGCTGTAATCTTAGCTACTCAGGACACTGAAATCTGAGGATTGAGGTTCAGAGCCAGCCTGGGCAGTTACATAAGTAAGATAGTGAGTACATTTCCTATCAAGCGTTGTTATACCCTTCTTTATTTCTCCTCTACATCTCTTCCCCCTGCAC
The DNA here is from genome assembly GCF_000151885.1 of Dipodomys ordii. NCBI lineage: Eukaryota > Metazoa > Chordata > Mammalia > Rodentia > Heteromyidae > Dipodomys > Dipodomys ordii. Next base: position 2,883,304 of record NW_012267234.1, read on the forward strand.
CTCCCAACTCCTCCCTCCCCGCGCCCACCCCCAAGAAGTTGTAAAGTTGGTTTTCAACATAGTACAGCTCATTGTTACAATGGGTCAACCTGCATCCTTTTTCAGCATTTTGTTAAGTTCCTTCCCCTCCCCATATGAGAAAGATTTATATACAAGATGCAGGGACAACACGGGGAAGAACATGCAAAAGATAGTATATGTCTAAGACAAGCCGAAAAGGTCAGATAAGTTGATGTTAGGTGAAATGAACCCCAAGATAAGTATTCAAATGTTTTTTTTTCTTTCATGAGATTGTTTCTAATATATTTAGAAGATGATTTCTTAGTTGCTTTGTATGTCCCTCCCCCACGGTATAACCCCTGTTTTCACTGTATTTGTTGTTGGTATGATTTGTGGAGGGGAAGGGAAAAAATTATTTAAATAGGGATTCAGGTGGACCCATTGCAACAATGAGATGTACACGATGTTATGTCGAAAAATGAACCTTACAACTCTGGCCAGAAGGGGGTGAGGGGTAGGGTTAGGGGTGTTGGGGGGAGGGTGAGTGGGAGATGGGAAGGGATGCGAAGGGGAAACAAAGGAGGAGGCAACAAACAATGCTTGATAAGAAATGTACTCATTACCTTGCCCATGTAATTGTAAGCCCTCTGTACGGTATTTTCACAAAAAAAAGAAACAAAAAAAATCACATAGTACATTATAAGTACATTAACAACAACAACAAAGAAAAACTTCTTGTGTCCATATCTTGGGTTCATTTTGCTTAGCATCATCTTATATGGTCATATATACATAGCTGTTGACCTTTTCTGCTTGTCCTAGACATATACTAGTTATTGCAAATAAGGAAAACTATGGAAACTTTGTTTCTTTGGGTCTGGTTTACTTAACTTAATATAAGCTTATTTCCTTTTTATCTCAGTTGACTTTGGCCTATGATAGACACCTGTCTTGCGGAGGCTAGGGTGATGGGAGAAAAGAGAACAGAGGCTCCTCCTCACTGAGGAGTTTGGGTTTTTTTTTGTTGGTAGTGAGGTTTGAACTCTGGGCCGGGGCGCTGTCCCTCAGCTCTTCAGCTCAAGGTGAGCGCTTTACCACTTGAGCCACAGCACCACTTCCAGTTTTCTGGTGGTTAACTGGAGATAAGAATTTCATGGACTTTCCTACCCTGGCTGGCTTTGAACTGAGATCTCAGCCTTCTGAATAGTTAGGATTACAGGCATGAGCCACCTCCTGAAGGCATATCTCTTTCCAGAAAGTAACATGGCAACAGTTTGTTTATATGTAAGATCTGTGGATCTGTGTAAAAAACAAATATTACTCAAAAGTGTAGGACTCTTATAGAAAAGTACAAGACTGAAAAGTACAGGATTGTTATAGAAAACTTGAACTTATCCACAAGAAATGTACTTACTACCTTACTTATGTAACTGTAATCCTATACAGCACCTTGACAATATAAAAAAAAGAAAACTAGAACCTAAAAAAGATATTTTATTGAAGATATTAAAGTAATCTATTGTTTTTCTTAATTTTTCCAGGACCATTTCAGCAATTGTTTCATATAATTTCAAATAATTGTTCCTTGCTTTCTGACCATAATCCTATGTCCTAAATTTAAATCAGTCTTAGTCGACAAGAGAGACTTACTTGATCAGGATATGGGGAAATAGCATGGGCACAAGCATACCCTTTTGGCAGTATACTTTCAAAATTAAAGTTCAGATATGTTGGGAAGAAATATTTTTAAGAATTTATCCAATAGATGTATATAAATGTGTCTTAAATATTCAGGCATATTTTTTACATAAAAGAAAGTTTCCTCTGCTTCGTTAATAAAAGCAAAACACTAAAAATAAGCCAAATATCTGTCATGATAAAAATGAAGAGAATGTTCAGGCCAGGTGCAATTGCTCACAGCTATAATCTCAGCTACTCAAGGCAGAAATGGGGGATGTTTTCAACTGTTTCTGTGAGACTCCCATTGCGGCCACTTGGGTGGATCACAAGTTCAAGCTGTCTATGTTAGTAATATAGGATGAAAAACAATGAACTAACCCAACTACAGGTTAAAAGAGAGAGAGAGAAATCAAGTTTTGTCAGCATGGAATAGGATAATGAAAAACTAGTGTCTATATCTATAAGTGTTATGGCTCTATTTGTGGATACAGTCTCCCTGCAGTATATTTTAAAACTCTTGGAAATGTTTATTTTGCGCATGTTTTATTTTTGCACCAAAGCTAGAAAACAATTTGCAAGCAGAAAATTTGGTGTGCATCGTGACTATTATACACAAACAAACAGAGTAAGTTTGACAGGAGGAAGCTATGTATTTACCGAGACTCCTGTGATTAGCAAAGTTCATCACTCATTACAACCATTTGTAATTGTACTGACGCATTGGAGCCAAACTGACCCGAGATCATCCATCTTTCCACTCAAAGAAAAGGATGATAGTCAAATGTTTATTATATTTTAGCCAGGACTCTGTTGGCTCAGATCTATAATCCTAGCTACTCAGGAGGCTGAGACCTAAGGATCAGAGTTTAAAATTAGCCTAGGGAGACAACCCAACAGACTCTCTTTTCAAGTAATTAGTAAAAATTCAAGTAGAGGCTTGACTCGAGTGGTTGAGTAATGTCTGTGAGCAAAAGAGGGTGAGTATTAGCATGCCCACTCATGCACATTTTCAAAAGTTCACTATATACTAATTTGAACATTTATTGCAGCATTGTAGGCACACGCTCACTGTTTATTTACAATATGTAGAATTTGATAAAATTCTGGGTGTAAAATTCTTCTTAAGTGCCTGATCAAATGTTACACACAGTAGGCCTCAAACTTCCTATACCAGTAATCTTTTCCTTTTAACCTGAGAATATTATCTCCACTCACCATAAAGTCTTCAAATGATTCCAAAATGAATGATACCTCCATACTTTTTCAATAGTTACAAATGTTCATGTATTATTCCTTATACATTCATTTCTTAGCACTAAGGTTTAGCAATCCCATTCATCTATGTGATTACACTGTTACCAAAAATCCTCTGAAAACTTGTATTGACAAATGAATGTGTTAGACACTATGACAATATAATGATAAACAGGATTCCATTCCTTTGCCATGAAATTTATGTATAAAAATTGAACACCCTGAAAACTTTACAGGACGGAATAGGAGAAACCCTAGGTCTCCTTGGCACAGGCAAACATTTTCTTAATAGAGACCCAGAAACACATCAAAGAAACACATCAAATAAAGGTTGGACAAATGGGACCGCATGAAGCTACAGAGCTTCTGCATGGTAAAGGACATAGCTAGCAAGATCAATAACAGCCCATGGATTGGGAGAAGATTTTCACTAGCCATACAACAGACGAGGGTCTCATATCTAACATATAGTTAGAACTCAAAAAATTAAACCCCCAACAACAAATCCTCAAAGAAACAACTGCCCAATAAATAAGTGGGCTAAACACTTACAGAGAAACTTCTCTGAAGAGGAAAGAAGGATGGCCAATAGACACATGAAGAAATGCTCAACCTCTCTAGCCATAAAAGAAATGCAAATCAAAACAACACCCCAGTTAGAATGGTTATAATCAAGAACTCTAATAACAACAGATGCTGGAACGGATGTGGACAGAAGGGAACCCTACTGCATTGTTGGTTGGAGTGTAAACTTGTTCAACCACTTTGGAAAGTAGTATGGAGGTTCCTCAAAAGATTCCACATAGAGCTCCCCTATGACTCAGCAATCCCACTTTTGGGCATTTACCCAAATGATCACAAACAAGACCATACTAAAGCTACCAGCACAACTATGTTTATTGCAGCATTATTTACCATAGCTAAGATATGGAACCAACCCAGATGCCCCTCAGTAGATGAATGGATAAAGAAAATGTGGTATATATACACAATGGAATTCTATGCCTCTATCAGAAAGAATGACATTACCCCATTTGTTAGGAAATGGAAAGACTTGGGAAAATTTATGTGAAGTGAAATGAGCCAGGCCCAAAGAAATATAGGTTCCCATGTTTTCCCTTATTTGCAATAACTCGTATATGTCTGGGACAACAGAAAAGATCAAAAGCCATGTACATAAGACCAGATAAGATGATGTTAAGCGAAATGAACTCCAAGATAGGGACAAGTGTTTTTTTCTCTTGCTATTGTTTCTAACATATTTATAATGTACCATGTGATTTTTTTTGTTGCTTTGTATGTTCTTCCCCCACGGTATAACCCCTGTTTACACTCTATTTGATGTCAGTCTAATTTGGAGAGGGGAAAGGAAAAAACAAAAGGTTTAAATAGGGATATAGGTTGGACTCATTGTAACAATGAGATGTACAAGGCACTGTGTTGAAAAATGAACTTTATAATTTAAACCGGGGGTGGGGGGTTTCGGTTGAGGAGTGTTAGTTGTGGAGGTGGGAGGGCAGGGATGGGGATGGTAGGGGAAAATCAGAGGAGGAGGCAACAATGCTTGATAGGAAATGCATTCATTATCCTGCTGATGTAACTGCAACCCCTCTGTACAGTATTTTTACAATCAAAAACTTACTAAAAATAAAAAATAAATTAAAAAAATTGAACATGTCAGTTTGTGAAATCAAGTTGTCAAATGCTCAAAGCTGGAGTCGATGGGCTATTAAATACATTACTGCTTTAGTGCCTGACATTAGGTTAAGCTTATTAAATGAAAATATTTTAGAATAAAGTATTCTATAATTTTTAGTGAATTATTCATTTTAGAATAGTTTTCAATTTGTAGGAAAGAGGTCATGATGCTAAAGGGAATCAGATCCAGTTTCTTTTTCTGTTCACATCTTCTATAATTATGTTGCCAGTATTACTGGTCAATAGCAAGTGATCCATTATTGCCAACCAAATTATATCGTTTGTTCACATTTTATGAGGTTATCTATTTTTTTCTCTTTTAAAATCCTGTCTAGGATATCATATTAGATTTAGCTGTAAGATGTCCTTAAAGTTCTCTTTTCTTGAAGCTTGTCAAAAAAACTTCTTTATTTTCCATAACCTTGATAGGTTTGAGGGATGTTGCTGTGGTATTTCAACTGAGATTCCTCTGCTATTTCTCCTCAAATGCAGTTTGGACTTTTGAGATGAAGATTCCACAGTAAAGTGTTACTCTCAATCATTTATATCTAGCGATTATGACATCAACAAGACGTATCTCTGTTAACAGGAACATTGATCCACCTGGCTGATGCTATATATTTGTGAAGGTTCTTGAACGTTCTGTGTCCACAATGAATTTTTGAAAGCCAAGGGTTTAGGACATTTGAATTATATACTATATGCTTGGGGAAGGAATAAGCATTATTTAGAATTCTGTGTGGGAGAAGATTTAATTTTTTCTTTCTCTTGTTTATCATTTAATTTTTAAAGCTATGGAGTCCTGAAAGACATTTTATACTTTGAATTTGAATACAGCTCTATTTTGTGTATTATGTTGCTCAATTTACTTTAGCATTGGTCATGGGAAAGCATTCCAGGTGACTGATTGGTGTCTCTGGAACATAATTTCATCATGGGATGAGTGTGAGAAAGAATTGATACGTATGTATGTTTTGAGTCATTTTTCCCCCTCTGGCCTAACTATAAAATATTTCAGTCTTAACTATTTTTATTTCTTGTGCTTGTACTGGTGCTTGAACTCATGGCTTGTATGCTGTCTCTGAAGTTGTTTTGCTCAAGGCTAGTCATCTACCACTTTGAACCATAGCACCATTTCCAGGGTTTGGTAGTTAATTGGAGAAAAGAGTCTTATAAATTTGTTGCCTAGGCTGGCTTTGAATCATGATCCTCAGACCTCAATCTCCTGAGTAGCTGGATTACAGGAGTGATTCATGGATATCCAGCTTCTAGGCTTAACTTATATATTTCCTATCTCACCCTACATTTAGTCATTTTTCTAAGGAGTCATGGGTCATCCCTTTGGAACTCGTTGGAGTAGGCATCTTGATTGCTACTAGAATGTTGTTATTGCATGTGTTATTCTTTTTATGCACCCATATTGGTAAATATCTCTCTAATTATTTTAACCTAGACAATTTCTTACCTATAGAATGCTTATACCGATTTTTCCAACTTTAACCTATTTGTGCATGTGTCAATTGAGTGTGTTTTCCTTGCTTGCATTCCTACTGCTGGAAAACTTGCTCCTATAACCCATTATCCATTTGCTTAATTATATCATTCCAAGATATGTATGCAGTAGTTTCTTAACTTGAATGCACAGTACTGTATGGTGAAGGAAAACATGAAAAGCTTTCTCAACTACAGTGTAATGCTGGTATACAAAGCCTTCTGCCTTTGGTTCTCCATGTCCACTCTCTTCCAAACTCACAGCTCAACATCTCTTTCCTTCTCCTTTCTAGGAAATCTACTCTATGGATTTCAAACTTTTAGGTAACTTCTGCTTTAATTTACATCCATTAAGTTCACTTTTTTGCTACACTTTTCTACGGAGCTTTCCAAACACAATATCAGCACTGTTACTGTGTTAGATGCAATAGCCTTACCATCTAAAAAATCCCTATGCATCAACTAGTCAATGTCCCAGACATGAACTACCATGACATTCCCAGAGCTCCATATAAATGGAATGATATTGCAATACCTTTTTCAGACTGAGCTCATTCATGCTTTATTACTCATTGAAGATTTATTCACATTGATATGACAAGATGTCAATGAATTGTATGCTCTTGCACAAATTTGCCATACTTTGTTCACCCATTTACTTACAGAAGATATTTTGATGGCTACCAGATTTCTATCTCTCATGAAGGAAGTTTCTACATTTTCATTCAGCTTTTTGGTAGCATTGTTTTACCATTTCTTGTGCTTTTGTTTTAAAGATAAACCCTGAGCTTCAAGAAACCTATTGATATTTCATTGCATTTTGCTTTCTAATACAAGTGAAGTACATAAAAGTGCTTTACTACAAAATTGTCATCTTAAATGCTTACTTGTCTGACAACAAGTGCACTTTAAATTCCAAATTTTGCCTTCACAGGTGGCTGTTCTAATCTAATCCTTTAATCTTATCTTCTATTTGATGTTGTGCTTGATGGTAATTACCTTTTTTATTGTCTGTCAGTCGGTTTTATGTACATGGACTTTTGTACTTTTAATCAGACAGAATGCTTCTAATTTCTCTATTAGATTTCCCTGCAGAACTTTTCTGAATGGTTTACTAAACTCTAAATCAATTGCATCTTGTGAATAGGTTTCAACTATTACAAGTGTCAAGGAATGCTATCAGTTGTGTCTGATATCCTTCAGTTTTGTCAGATACAGGGCATCAGAAGCCAGGCCTTTTGTCTCTAAAAAAACTCTATACTCAAAGTACACCAGTTAATAGAATCATACTGCGATACTTTTTTGGGGGCTGAGCCCATTCATTCATTATTACTCATTCAAGATTTATTCACATCAACAAGGATGTTCACTCCTTTTTGTCAATGAATTGTATGCTCTTGCACAAATTTGCCACATTCACTAGTGCAACTATGAATATTGATTCTTTGTATGAGGATAATGTTTTCAAATGTTTGTGGATACCTGTTATTCAAGTCTGAGAAACACTGTCATATTTTCCTTCTACTGTGAAGATGTAGGCCTTGCCACTGTCCACCCTCATCTCCACCATTGATGAGTTTTGTCAACAGTGTGTGTATAACACATATAATACCTATATTTGTACCTGCATCTTCTCTGTCTCTGTCTCTCTCTGCCATCTATGTAGTCCTAGAGTTTGAATTTAGGGACCTGTGCTGGCTAGGCAGGCATTCTATCATTTGATTGATGAGCCCCAGCCATCTTTGTTTTGGTTATTTTGGAAACAGGCTTTTGAATTTATGACGAAATCAGGCAAGCTTGGACCACAATCCTCTCCTTCACCTGTGCTTTCGGATATTTCTATTTGAAATCAGTTCTTCCATGACATAGTTACATTTCTCAATTCTATCTGAACATAAAAACTTCCCAAATACAAATGATCCTCTTACAAATTGAATTATTTCAATGAGACACACGGGGGTATAAGGGCAGGTCTCAGTATTGTTTCTACATTTCTTCAGATGACTCTGATATGAAGATGGGACAAGAGTAATTGTTCTGGCTCTTTTGACTCAATACTAAAACTCTTCTTTAGCATTACACAAACGAAAAGGCAAGTTCAGAGATATGGCAAATACTTGCTTTGCTTATTCCCTTGTAAGGTCCGTGAGTGCAGTATCACTCACTTACAACCATAGAATAATATTTTAATCATTTCTGTGTGATGGTCTCAGTTGTGAGTGGTATTAGGAAGTGAAAAGTAGCTTCTGTCACAGAATTTCACTTTGAACGTTTCAGTATATACATTAGGGGTGATTAAATAAATATTCTTACAACTTTATATTCAGTCTTCTCAGATTATATACACCACTTCCGCAGATTACTCTTCATTTTTTTCCCAAATCACTTAAAATAATTAAGTTCTGAGCTAAACCCTTTAAACACTTTCACCAACTGTTCAACTTCTAGCTTTACATTGTCCTTTTGTGACAGTCTTTGGATTTCTTAATTATTGCATTTTGTTTTTCCACTGTAGCTCAGATAATGAAACTAGAGTCTGGATGAACATTCTCCAGGCAGAAGGGAAAAAATGAAGAAGAAAAAAAAAGCTTTCTGCATTATACCGTAACACTGCCACGTCACCATTTTTCTCTGTCTTTGGAAATAAATTGTTGGCAGATCTGCAATTTCTTCTGTCTGCTCCCCGGAACCCCTGGCAAAGTATCACCTGTTCCAGTAGATTTTGATATTCTGGGCACAATTCAGAGCTCAGGAAGAATTCTTTACCGATTTCTTCCAGTCATTAATCATTGCCTACTGCCTCCCTATTGGGGAACCACTGCCATCCCCACATGTGCATTCAATTAAAGAGTTGATTGTTTCAGTTTATGGATTATCTGGCTCCCCATGTTTGTTTTGGTTTTTCTCCGCATTCCTATCCAATCTTCATTTTCTAACTTAATTATGCATGGACTTTTGTCACCATCAGAAGCAGAGGGGCTGGCAAAAATAAAAATGTAACTTATTCTTTAGGTTTCCGTGAGCAAATTAGGTGAAAAATGGGGAGATATTCAAGTTCCTTTCTTTTTCTTTCTTTTTTTGAATGGAATGAGTGGGGGAGATAATCACTGAGTTTTCTTTTGTATTTTTTGTCTTAATCTTTTTAAAACAGCTCTGTAGCAAACTTGAAGTCACTGAAATAACAGCTTCAGCGTCAGCCCAACTTTGACTTCTGCTTCTGTTGATCACTGTGTGCTTTTAGCCAAATTTCTGAGCCTTAGTGAGCACACCTACAAAAATCAATGAATGTCACAGCCATTTTCCTTTTACTTTTATTTATTTTTTATTGTGAAAATACTGTACAGAGGGGCTACAATTACATGGGCAAGATAATGAGTACATTTCTTATTATACATTGTAACCTCCTCCTTTGTTTTCCCTTTCCTTCCCATCCCTTCCCATCCTCCCCCCTCCCTCCCTGCCCTCACACCCAATCCTCCTCCCCCACCCTACCAAAGTTGTAAAGTTCATTTTCCACATAAGGACTTGTATATCTCATTGTTGCAATGGGTCCACCTGTATCCTATTTAAACGATTTGTTTTTGTCCTTCCCCTCCACAAATTATACCAACATCAAATACAGTGAAAGCAGGGGTTATACCCTGGGGGAGGGACATACAAAGCAACAAAGAAATAATCTTAAAAATGTGTTAGAAACAATTGCATAAAAGAAAAAAACCATTTGAATACATATCTTAGGGTTCATTTCCCTAACATCACCCTATTTGACCTTTTCTGCTTGACTCAGACATATACTAGTTATTGCAAATAAGGGAAACCATGGGATCTAATTTGCTTTGGGCCTAGCTTACTTCACTTAATATAATTTTTTCCAAGTCTTTCCATTTCCTAACAAATGGGGTAATGTCATTCTTTCTGATGGAGGCATAGAATTCCATTGTGTATATATACCACATTTTCTTGATCCATTCATCTACTGAGGGGCATCTGGGTTGGTTCCAGATCTTAGCTATGGTAAATAATGCTGCAATAAACATAGTTGTGCTGGCAGCTTTAGTGTGTTCTTGTTTGTGAACATTTGGGTAAATGCCCAAAAGTGGGATTGCTGGGTCAAGGGGAGTTCTATGTGTAATCTTTTGAGGAAACTTCATACTACTTTCCAAATTGGTTGAACAAGTTTACACTCCCACCAACAATGCAGTAAGGTTCCCTTCTGTCCACATCCCCTCCAGCATCTGTTGTTATTAGAGTTCTTGATTCTAGCCATTCTAACTGGGGTGAGGTGGTATCTCAATGTTGTTTTGATTTGCATTTCTTTTATGGCTAGAGAAGTTGAACATTTCTTCATGTGTCCATTGGCCATCCCTCTTTCCTCTTCAGAGAAGTTTCTCTTTAAGTCTTTAGCCCACTTATTTATTGGGCAGTTGTTTCTTTGAAGATTTGTTGTTGGGGGATTTAATTTTTTGAGATCCAGGTATATTTTAGATATGAGACCGTTTTCCGTTGTATGGCTAGTGAAGATCTTCTCCCAATCCATGCTCTTTCTATTGATCTTGCTAGCTATGTCCTTTACCATGCAGAAGCTCTGCAATTTCATACAATCTCATTTGTCCAACCTTTCTTTGATTTGTTGTCACAGCCATTTTTCTATGTTAGAAAAATAAATTCTTCCAGGTTAGATCTTTGCTAGTTGTATTGTCTTAGAATTTAATTGGCAGATTTAATTTAATTGAAGAACAAAGTTGTTCTATGGGGATGGTGTTTATTCCTCATAAACTTTTAGGATCTCTTTTATTATTTTTTTTTCTGGTAATAGGGTCTGAGCTCAAGTCCTCGTACCTGCAGTGATTGCTTGTTCAGCTGGTACTTTACCACTTGATCCGTACCTCCAGTCTACTTCATTTTTACTGATTTTATTCTACCTGTGAATTTTCTACCTGAAATGCCTTCAAACTAGGAGTCTCCAGATCTCAGCCTTCTGAATAGCTTTGATTGTAATCGTAAACCATAGAGTCCATCAATCCTTATCTGTTGGGGGGAATTCCCTTGTGACATCTTGACTTTCATTTTTTTTTCTTTTTCTTTCTTTTTTTATTGTGAAAATACCATACGGAAGGGTTACAATTACATGAGCAAGGTAATGAGTATATTTCTTATCAAGCATTGGTGCCTCCTCCTTTGTTTCCCTTACCATTCCTTCCCAATTTTTTAAAGTTTGTTTGAGACTTCAATTTTTTCTTCATCTATAGGCTTGCTAGTTTATTTTTTAACCCCTACAATTCTTCATTACTTTTCTTAATTCTCTTTTTTATGATTAATTATATTCCTGTTCAGATCTTTGTGCTTTTTCCTTCACTCTGATGACTTTGGGTATAGTTGGTTCTATTTTTTGATTGCCTTGAGGCATAATATTAGGCTACTGATCTGGGATCTATATTTATTTTAAATTTAAGAATACATTCCCATCAGGTTTTTCCTCTTAGACTTGATTTCTCTTTGTCCCACAGGTTTTGTTTTATTTCTTTTGGTGTTCCTTTCAAGATACTTTTAAATTTTAATATTTTTCTTCAGTGTATTGGTTGTTCAGAAACATGATTGAATTTTCACATGTTTGTAATTTTTTCAAGATTCCTTGTTATTGGTTTCTAGTTTCCTGCTACTATTTCCCAGAAATGATACTAGACCTGATTTCAATCTTCTTATATTAGTGGAAACTTGTCTTTTATGAAGAATAATGTTATCCATATATATTATCCATATATACTAGAGATGCAGCATGCTACTTTTGGATATGAGTTCTGACTATCCTTTATGAATGAATTATACATGTGAAAGATATACTACTGAACCTGTGTATGGAGAAGCATTAATATTCTGGTTTACAAATATTTCTAGACTCACAGAATATTTATCTTCACTCTTATAATGTAGAGCAACACATAATCATGTATACAAGCTTCTGTGACTTAATTTCTAAATAAACATATACATGCAAAATTGGAAGAGAATGTAGATGAAGAATGCATATCTCTTCCACTGTATTCATGTCACCATCTGAAATATTATTTCTAGTCAATAATGAGGTAGTTGCAGCTACTTAGTTTCAAAGGAAGCCATATTTATAATTGTTTTCCTTTCGTTTAGGTCTTTGATAAAGTAATTTATAAATAGAGAAATTTACTTGACTCTACACATCACCCTACAAACTAAAAATCTACTGTAGGATGAGTGATGGATGAGATGATGGTAGCCAGATGACAATATAATTCCATGATTTTAGTGGACCTGTGAGCTCTATCATTGGGATTGAAAGCATTTAATGCTGCATAAATCAGAGCAGTGGTACCTTCAAACAAGTGAATATGACATTTATTAAAGCCATAGACACTGAAGAAACAAAAGAGACTCAGATTACGTATCACCCACTCTAACTGTGTTTTGCAGAGGAGACATAGACAAGTTACCAGGTCAGAGTTCCATTAGAAAGAGCCAATTGACAAAAGTTTTCCACAGGAAAACTATCTCCTACATACTCTGAAATACTGCATCGGTGTCTCAGAGACTTAGCAGGATGAGAGACATCGTGTTGAAATTTCTGAAAATCTGTGTTTAATTGCTTATTCATTGACTATCTTTTCTTTATTGTTTCGACAACTATTGATGCATTTCTGTATTATGACCCTCCAGACAAAGAAAAGTAATGTGGAGGGAAAGAGAGAGAGGGTAAAGGCAGATAAAATTCTGTATTATTTAATTCAACTAGAATTTTAGATGGCTCAAAACATAGTGTCACCTATTATAAAACTGTTCATCCCCTATCACTTGACTAATAGCATTTTCTCTTTGGAGTTCTGATTGAAGTCAGGATGGTATCACTGGGTCCTCTCCTTTAGGGACCCATTGCTCCCGATATTCCCAATTTGCATGAGGCAGAAAGCTCTACGGTGCATTCAGATGAGATTTACAATCTAGTACATCTATGAACACACAGTGTAAAATACTGGTCCTAGCTCTCTTGGCTCCCTTTCTTATCTGAAAGTTAGTCCTTTCATTCCTTACCATTTCTGATTTGCTGTTTCTCTAATATCTTTAAATTATCTATTTTTCAATTCATCTTTTTTTTCTGTTTTCAGAGTGAGATTAGTTAGAGTTATGTAGCTATCGTTGGTGTGAAACCTGGTCTGAGACATTTGCAAAATGGTTAATGAAAAAAAATCCAAAATATTATTTTGTAGCTTTTACTCACACCACCACCCCTAAGGCCATGAAGTATTAGAGTAAGTAAGTCTTAATAGGGAACAAATTAGGTGAATTATTTGTTCCTAGCCCAGCAGATAATGTTCTATATTTTTCAAAGCTTGTTATCCTGTTTAAAGCTATGGAGTTTTAATTATTACTTCAATTGGATCTTTCAAAAGAAGCTAGGGGCATAATCACATTTTTTTCCCATTTAGATTCAGTTGGATTTTATTGACTTACAGATGGAGATGAAACCATATCACTCATTATATGCGTGGGGGAGATATGTTAGCAACTTGAAAAATGTAACAAATAATTTTCTGTTTTCATTTGATTAATTTTATGGTCTAAGTTTTGAAACCAATACCTTCCACATGCTAAACACAAGCTCTACCAGAGCTACATGCCTAGGCTCTACATGATTTTTTGATACCCAAGTGGCAAAATGACATAGCAGATATTACATTTCCTTTCAAGTAATCTATTGAATTATTTTTCTATCCTATTAACTATGTAGTTTGGGGAAATAGACATGTTTCACTGAACTGGCAGATGGCTACATGAAGACTATCTTGGCCTTTTTGATATATTTTTCTTGCCCTCCTCATATAAAATGATAGGAAACAGTAAAAACATGATCAAGTACAAACTCTCTCCTCTAGCATAATCTCTCTCTCTCTCTTTCTCTCTCTCTCTCTGAAACTGGTATTTGTCACCTAGTAGATATGCTTTAGAAGACTCTATATTGAGAGAGTCATTTCTTGAGGTAAGCATTCCTTGTCATAAGGACAGATATGTCCAAATTCTCTTTCTTTGAAACATAGTTAGAATCCTTATTGTCCCATGAACCAGCATACTTGCATAGGAATTGGGAATTATATTCTTTGTTAACAGCCTGGCACAGGACGTCTCTGTCCTCAGGAGGCCCTCTCTCTAAAGTAAGACTCATTCCTCTTTCATTTACAATACATCAGGAACTATGATTGGCATTTGACTATCACTGAATAAACATTCATTTAAATGAGTGACTGAATGGAAGAGGAGATTCAACTGCTGATTGCTCCATCGTGATAGTTTAAAAAAAATCAGAATTGTATCAATCAAATTGAGATATGTGTACCTCACTGATAGTACTTTGCTTTATTGTAGTTTGTAATGTAATTTTTTCTCTTTTACCCTGAAGATTTGTGGCAATCCTGTTTTATGCAAGTCTACTAGTGTAGGTTTCTCAACTGCCTATACATCTGTGTCATGCATTAATAAAATCCTCCATTTCATCATTTTCTTATACCTGTTCTGGTGATCTGTGATTTTATTACAGTGATGGCGACCCAGCTCACAGCCTCAGGCATGCTAAGCGAGAGATTTGCCAGTAGCTTCCCTCCCAACCTCTATGATCTTTGATGCTACAATTATAATTATTTTGTGACACCATGCACCATGCTTATACTAGAGTATGAACTTAATAAACAATTTTATGTGTTCTAATTGCTCTGTGGGCTGTTTTTTTTCTCTGTGTCTCCCTCTGCCAATCCTCCCTATTCCCTGAAATACAGCACTTTTCAAACTGGACCAACTAATAATAACCTTGCAATTGACTTAATTACCTTCCATGAGCCACAGTGAGACCAGCAACAGATGATGTGACAGAAACTGTAAAGAATATTTTCCATTTTGTTTTGCTTCAGTTCCCAGAAGAATAGACTATGTCAGGCAGGGCCACCCAGTGGGATTGCTGGGATTAGTCACAAAACAGAAGGAGTCATGGAAACTGTGGGCAGATACCTTCATTAGTGCCATGTGGATGGAAATGAAAGAACAAGGCAGGGAAAGAAGATTGAGGAGAGAATAATTGAAATAACTTTGGAGGTGGATGAGTACTGCTTGGCTACCTGGTCCCTGACACGGAGGAAGAGGAAGATAAGGGTAGGGATATCTTGGCACAAAGCGTGGAGAACCAACAAGGGAGCTGAATGTGGGGTATGGATTTAAATCTTCTGCTCAAGAAGGGGCAATGCCGACCTCTACTTTCAAATCAGGGCTTTCAAATTCAGTGAATACAATGCATCTATAAGTGCACAGGTGTACACACACGCATACTCACTTATAACATATTTATGACACTATTTCCTTCTATATCCATGAAAAAGTATCATTGGCATGCTCCACAAATACTTCAAAGCTATTGCAGTAAATAGTAATTGTGTGAGAGAGATACAGAGAGAGACAGAGAGAAAGAGAGAGAGAAGAAAGGGAGGAAGGAGAGAAGGAGAAAAAAGAGGAGAAGAGGGAAAAAGTGAAGAGAAGAGGAGCAGAGATAAGAGGAGGGGAGTGAAGATAAGATGGGAGAAGAGAAGAGAGATAGTGACTTAATCACCACATTAAACACTTCCTGTTTCAAATCAATGTACTTATCTAAACCACATATTACCTTTAGATACCCTTTCAGTATTTATTATTAATAAATATTTTTAAAAATATTTTTAAAATATTAAAATCTTTGATTTTGAAAGCAATAGAAATGGTTGCACAAGATAGAGTGCCAAGGTTTCTATCTTTTCTTTTCAACTAATGTGTGAGAGAAAGCCTTATGCTAAATGAACATGCTCTACATGAAATTTACATTTCTATTGGTGGTGACATTTGAAAAGCAAGTAAAAACAATCAGCAAATATACAATGCACATTCTCTAACATGAGGGCTTTTAAAAGTTTAAATGTGATCATTTCAGGGTCTATGCTGAATTATGTGCTATTGTAAAGAAAGTAGTTCCTAATGTTATCAGCATATGCTCACTTTAAAACTTAGCCTTGCCAAAAAAAATGAAATCACACACACACACACACACACACACACACATGCACAAATAAGCCTACACTAAATACTCCCACCTTTGATATTTCCTAGTGGTAAAGACGCATGTGTCCCCTGAAGGAGAAATTTTATCAGATGGCTATGACCTCAAGACAATTAATTTTGATGATTAATCTAACAACATGGAAGTATTTTTTTTCTGGCAAATATCATGCCTTTATAAAAGCTGGTCACTAATGAGATAGTTGACTTAAATGTCATCTCACTTGTTTCCTGGTGTCTGTTTAAGTATTTGCTGCTTTAGAGATATTTAACTGTAAATTGTAATTCTACATGTTTTCTTGACACAAAATTCAGCAAGAACTATGAACATTTGTTCCTGAAAATCCATCTTTCCCTGTGGTGCAGGATTTCATAGTTACAAAATGGAAATAGAGGCTTCCAGGAGGGCTGCTGGTGAACTGTCAACTGGGGCCTATGGGGAACAAAATTTGTCAGGTGGTTAAATCATATTTAACTTGACTGAAAGGGTAACTTCCAGTCCCATATTGCAATTCTGTTAATGTATGCTTTTATTTTTACATTGTTTTTCTTCTCAAAAATATCAACAATTTCCATATTGTTCTAGTGAGGACACAATGGCACACACAGTCATAATATTTAATGTATGTATGTGAAAATGGAATCAGGTAGGTTGACAGGATGGGTAGGGTTGGGAAAGATGGGGAAGGAGAATAGAAGGTGTAGCATGCATTGTCCTCATGAGCTGACTGGTTGAATTAAAAACTCCTTGTACAATTACTTTATGATAATAAAGAAAATAACAATGAAACCCATAATGTGGATTAATAGACAAACAAGAACCAGGTGAGATCTTACAAAAGCGTGTAGTGAGCACTTCTTGTGTTACTCATTTTTACTTATATTTCATCATTCTTTCCTCATTAGCTGACGAGTTACTACTTTGTGTCACTCATGTAACAAATGAGACATGATGAAGGTATTGCCTACTGGGTCAATCAGCCTCTCTGTAAGATGATTTGACCTTATAAAATGACATCTTACAAGAGGTAGTTTGCTTTTGTGGTTGTATGTGATGGCTGTGTGGGTTTATAGACATAGAAAAGAATGAGCTATTTAAAATGAGATATTAAATTGGAGTAGTTTTGTGCTACGAGTGTTATTTATCTGAGAGATACAGAGCAAATATTAAAATTTCAGCTGGGTGTCAATGTCTCACCCTGTCATTCTGGCTACTCAAGATGCTGAGATCTGAGCAGTGAGGTTTGAAGCCAACCTGGATAGGAAAGGCGGTGATTTCCAATTAACCATCACACACACACACACACACACACACACACACACACACACACACACACACACACACACTCCCAGAAAACCAAAACAAAAAACAAGCCAGGTGATTCAAGTGTTAGAGTGCTAATCTTGGGCACGAAAACTCAGATTCAGCTAGACTTGAGTAGAATAGCTCAGGGACAGAGCCCAGGCCCTGAACTCAAATATAAAATAAATAACAACAACAACAATAATAACAATAATAAGATTCCAAAATACTGCTGGAAGTTTAATTTGCAAAAGTAAAGCCTGTGGGAAATAAGGCCATGGAAAAGATTTGAAAGTGAGTCTTCATTGGAATTCAGTTGTAACAGTAAATGTCATGCAGTCCTTTGGACTGAAAACTCTGCCATTTGCGGTCTGTGATCCTCCCCCACTCTTTTTTTTGTTGTTGGTTTGGTTTTTCTCATTCAAGTAATCACACATTCCACAATCCCTTTCTTTTCCTTTATTCTGTAAGGCACCTTGATAGAAATTTTGAGAGGAAAGAGAAATGGGGATATATCTTAACTTTCTCTTCACTGTGTTGTCTCAGACAGAAGATGCATTCCTTTTCTCAATCTAACTCCCACTAGGCAGCTCCTTCCTCCACGGTTGATTTTCACACTGAACAGCCTCTCAGGGAGATGGCTAATGATCCAAAGTCCGCTCCATTCTGAGCCGTGGGATTCCTCTTCTTCCTGCTGAATGGTAGGCTCTTAGAGTGGTAGCATTTCTAGTCTCAGGGTTTCTTCACTATTTTGAGGGTGTTTCTATGTCTTCATGACTAGCATGTAAATATATGTATCTATACCTTTACATACAGATCATATACATATAAAAAAGAGCGTCTCTAGAATTGTTTCTGTCTGAAATCCTACTGTTAACTGGAATCTGTAAACTAGAGTCACATCCAACCGGTACATTCAATACGGAATTCCAATCTTTTAATTTTTTTTTTCTGTCGTGGGGCCTGAACTCTGGGCCTGGGGCTGTCCCTCAGCTCTTCAGCTCAAGGCGAGCACTCTACCACTTGAGCCACAGCGCCACTTCCGGTTTTCTAGTGGTTTATTGGAGATGAGAGTCTCAAGGTCTCTCCTGCTCGGGCTGGCTTTGAACCTCGATCCTCAGATCTCAGCCTCCTGAGTAGCTAGTATTAGAGGCGTGAGCCACCAGCGCCTGACTAATTTTTTTTTCTGTCAGTACATTATGGATATGGTTTTATTGCCCTTCTCCAAAATAAAATAGAAAAAAAATGATTTATTTGAATCACCAGAGAAATGGAGTTCTCAATTCTATGTGTCCCTATGTCCATAAGTAGAAATAGTTTTTCCTAGTCAGTTCTTCCAGATCTCTTATCTAATCTGATCTAATCTGCTTAGAAAATCATGCAGATGTTTCAACTATGTAGAAGATAGAATTTGAGATTGCATTTTTTTCTGGGTGCTGGCAAACCATGCCTGTCATTTTAGTTAATCAAGGGGCTCAAATGTAAAGATCACAGTTAAAATAAAAATAGCCCAGGCAGATAGTCCAAGAAATTCTCCAATTAACCAATAAAATGCTGAGCTGGGAAAGGGATGATATTGCCCATAAAAGAAATGTACTCATTACGTGACTTATGAAATGTTAATACTTCTGTACAACACCTAAATGATAGCAATGCAATTATACTGACAATAAAAACAAAAATATCTGGGCTGGACTGGAAGCAGAGTGACCACTGTGAGTAATAAAGCTAGCAAGAACATAAGGCCTGGGTCACTATGCATGTGTGGGTGTGGGTATGTGTGCGTGCACATGCACACTCAGGGATTTTGTGTGTGTGTGTGTGAAAATACCATACAGAGGGGTTACAATTACATGGGCAAGGTAAGGAGTACATTTCTTATCAAGCATTGTTGCCTCCTCCTTTGTTTCCCCTTCCCATCTCCCACCCACTCAACGCCCCCCCAAAGTTATAAAGTTCATTTTTCAACATAACGACTTGTACATCTCATTGTTGCAATGGGTCCACCTGTATCCCTATTTAAACAATTTGTTTTTTCCCTTCCCCTCCACAAATTATACCAACATCAAATACAGTGAAAGCAGGGGTTATACCATGGGGGAGGGGAAACAAGAATGCTTTTGGATTTTGCTGGAAGAAATCATCATTTAGGAATGAAATAGAAAATAGGAATTAGTACTGAGCCTGGCCACTATGTCTTTGATGAAAGCATAATCCTGAGAGAATTAGATTGCCTATTGCAAAAAATAAGAAAGAAAAAGAAAGAAAGAAGGAAGGAAGAAAGGAAGGAAGGAAGGAAGGGAAAGAAAAGAAGGAAGGAAAATGAAGAATGAAAGAAAGACAAGGCAAATGATATCTTCTAGATAATTCATTGTATACATCCAGCTGTGTCACAGGATTTATTTCTTCCTCAAGAGTTTTCTTTAAAAATTTTTCAAAAAACATATTTTCTATGAAGAGTTTTAAAATATTTTGCATCTAAAAATCACTTGGTTTTTGCAGTTTGGGTAGAAAGGTGCATTCAATACAAAATTCCAGATTTTTGTTGTTGTTGTTGCTCTTCTGTCAGTACATTATGGATATGATTTTATTGCCCTTCTCCAAAATAAAATAGAAAATAATGATTTCATTGAATCATCAGAGAAATGGAATCCTCAATTCTCTGTGTCCATATGCTTCTTTTGCTTGCCCATAATTTGAAAGCAAGGCGTTGCCTCTGCACTGCAGAGTGTTCAAACGTTGGAGCAATGTATCAACAAAACCTAACATTTTCTCAGATTGTCACATTTTGACATTGAATGTATCATCTCTAGATCAGAAGTTTAGAAAATTACAGACTCTTGGCAGAGTGGTGAGGCCTTACCCATAATTGTGCTTCCCTATTTTATTTTTTTTTCAGTGATGTAAGGTTTTAGGACAACACATTATGAATCTCTATAAGACTACAGTGTCACAATTGTGAGTCTCTACGATGATTAGAAGACTATTTGCATATGTTTCCTATTCTGGTTGCATGATCTGGGTCCCTCCCTGTCAGCTTCAGATCTCAAGAGTGATGTATGCACCAATTTTTACCTCAGTTCCATTTTCAAGTTGCCTACCACTCACTCCACTCAGAAATAACATTCGCCAAGGCCATCTCATTTGGCAACTATCACCCTAATATTCACAAATACATACCTGCCGAATGAGAAGGTCAGCATCTTTCTTGGCACATCTCTAGACATGGTCATTGGAGCCATGGCTTCTTGCTACTATTCAGAAGGGATTCACCATAATAATTATAGTGTACAGAATGATTGTGTTTCAGTTTTATATTACTAATGGCACAGTGCAGCACCTTTTGGTCCATCTAAATATGGTTGGTCCATGAATTTCATATTATCCTGAAATAACATGAGAGAGAGAGGAAAATTAAAGAGAAACAGAATTTGTACAGCATATACCATATACCATATGAAGAGTGGTGTGTTGAATGCAATATCCTTAACTCTTAAGGTTTACTCAAAGGAATAAAGACTCAAGGATTTAAGTCAGAATTTTCAGTTAAAGCAAGATGTGAATTCAGTCATCCAATATCTCCTCATTAAAAGTGAAAAACATTTGTTACACATATCAGTGAATAAATGAGTGGATGAATGGTCATTTAACCCTAAAGCAGGTCCTTTGGATTCCTTATACGTTGGTCCCATTAGATGATTTATGCAATATAAACTTTCTTAATAACAGACACTATGGCTGAGACAATAGAAGGTATCATACGAGTGGGAGTATGAACAGACAATGAGAAAGATACTTTCTGAAAGAAGGTAAGTGGTAATCTGGACCCCCATTTGAAACTAAAAACCACTCCTTCCTGTGAGAAAGAAAATTATTAGATTTACTGTGCATAAAGTTACCTAAATTGGCTCTATATAGTTGGTTCTTAAGCAATAGCTAAGCCATGCTTGGAATCCCATGCAGGAGATAGACTAAAGTTAGAGGAAATTAATGGTAATTACGAATTTAGTAAGTAGGGTTCTAATATAAAGATAAATGAATAAGTGATTTTTAAAGACAGAGTAAATTCAATGTGAATTGTAGATGTGAAATCATGAATGTATGATCTAATGGATGAGAAATATAACAGTGTGGGTGGTTAATTAGCAAGCAGCTTTATGCTAACATACTCTATAGAAAGTAGGAGTAGTCAGCTGTGACTTTGGGAAGAATAGAATCAGATAAAAAAATCAGATATAGACCAGACTTACCTCATGATCTACTCACTTAAGTCTAAAGACCTCAAATCAAAGCCGCAGAGAATTTTGTGGAAGTAAATGCCATCCAGTTCAGTCCATTATTACCAATCTTGGTTGTATTTTGGTAAGCCAAGGAAAACCCAAGTTTTCTCATGTTTCCTTTAAGCTGGTAAATATCCTGTGAACTATTCATTGTTCATACCATTCTAGAGCTAAAAACAGTTGTTGTAGTACTAGTCACATAATAGGTGCAGATGTAAACTTACTATCAGATTCTTTTGCTATAATAACATGGATGCTCACTTCCTTTCATAACAAATCCTCAATTAAAAAAGCAATTTATCTAGAGTATAGAAATGGAATTTAAGTACTAATCCAAATAGCTGTCCAGCAATCTAGATCCTTGAAAAGTAACAGGTGTGATTACAATTTATCAAGATTGTGAGTTGTGGACTACTTGGAGAAACTGTGCTGTGCTGTTTGATGATTACTTGTGTTCTGTAATTTCTGGCATTTTCTTACTTTATTTGTAAAATATTGATTGATAAAATTTTATGTATTGATTATAGGAAGCATGATGTTTTATAGTATCTAGGCACTGTGGAAAGCCTAATTTAGCTAAGAAACATATTGTTATCACTACTGAACAGAAAAAAACAACACTTGATATTCAATTGTCTAGCATTTTTCATATATATATATATATTTTTGTAAAAATATTGTGCAAAGGGGTTACAGTTACATGAGTAAGGTAATGAGTACACTTCCTATTGAGCATTGTTACCCTCTCCTTTGTTTTTCCCCTACCATCCCTTCCCTCCCCACCTCCCCAACTTCTTCCTCGCCCACCAAGCTGTAAAGTTCGTTTTCAGCATAGTGTCTTGTACATCTCATTGTTACAATGGGTCAGCCTGTATCCTTATTTCAGCATTTTGTTATTTCCCTTCCCCTCCCCAAATTAGAAAAATGTATATACAAAATTCAGGGCATTTTTAAAGAACATAGTATATTATCTACAGCACTGTGTTGTACACAGTGAATCTGGAATGTATTATTAAATAGAGATTTTGTATCATTGAGCCAATATCACCTGAATATCCTTCATCAACTTCCTTTCCTGGTAACTTTCATCCTAGTCTCTATTATTACCCTTTAAAATGTTTCCCTGTTGTTTTTTTATTGGTCCAGGAAAAGAGTCTTGGAAAAATGTTTTCCTCTATGTAGCATGTGATTATTAAATACTTAGCCCTGTACAAAGTATTTACTTTTCAATTGCCTCCATTTTACCCTTTAGGAGTCACGAACTCTCATTCTACTTCACAGATGAGAAAATGAGAGGTCAAAGACAGTTTCCCAAGGTCCTACTTCTAGTATCATAAAATCTAGGACATTCTGCTTTCCAAGCATAAGCTCTATTTCCCACTGGGGGCTAATTAGACAGGGTAAGGACAATGACAGCAGGGAGTTGGGCTGATGGCTGATTCATGGTGCTGGCCCCTGCTGCTAACATGACAGCCATTGGAAATTGTTTGTAGGCTCCAGAGGAGTGGGAAAAGACCATGACAAGGATAATTAGGACTTGTCTGATAAATGTTGATCCCAGTACTCTGGGAACCTAACCATTTCTACTATCCACCTTGATTCTTTGAATAGATGTATGGTGTTTTCATTGGGAGAAACACAATGTAAACAGGGAACAATAACAATAATAGAATAACATAATAAAAGTCGACCACCCATTGGATAAGAAGGTGGAACTCGATTAAAATAGCTAGAGTTATCAGCATGGATGGGTTCAGAGATAGAATACAAGGTTTGTGTGGATCCTAAATTGATGAATTGGAATATGTAAAAGATTTCAATAACAAAATTGGATCAATCGCTAAATTTAATTTGAAAATAGATATGCATAGGTGGAAGCAAGTTTGAATTTTTCTTTCCTATGTAAATGGGAGGTCTGGAAGCATCTTGTCTCTATATCAAGACTACAACTCTCGCTGGGTGCCAGTGAGCACACCTGTAATCCTACCTACTCAGGAGGCTGAGATATGAGGATGGAGGTTTGAAGTCAGCCTAGCAGAAAAGTCAATGAGACTCTTCTCTCCAATTAACCACAGAAAAGCAGAACAGGAGCTGTGGCTCAAGTGGTGGGGCACTAACCTAGAGCACAAAAGCACCCAGGCCCAGAGTTCAAGCCCCAGGACTGGCAAAAAAAAAAAATGCAAGTGTAAATTGTCATCATAATACTTGGGTAATTCAATCCCATAATTTACCTGCTCCTGATTCTGTGCTTATCAAGGAATAATTTTACTATATTGGATTTGAAGATAGTAATGTGGAGAAGAATGTACAAGTGATACCAAATTAGTCTTCCAGAAAGCCAATGAGCGTCCTAAATATTCAGATTCACCCTCAAGGCTCATGGTTAAATTGAATCTCTCTTTACAAATCCCCAAGAACCCAGAATGAGTAGGGGTCCGAGTCATTAAGTCTGCATCATAACCCAGAATGAGTAGGGGGTCCAAGTCATTAAGACTACATTTCTGAGTTTAGTGTCCAGTGTGATGGCAAAGCAGCACAGGTCAGGCAGCTATAGGAGACCCCTGCATGGAGCCTGAGCCTTCATGTTGCATCACTAAATATTTGTTCCCTTCTCATGAGAATAGGTAATCCCAATAGGTGTGGTTGATATTCTTAACCCCAAATTCTCGATATACGTTCCATGACTTAACTAACTTCTACAATGATGAACATATTATACAGCTCCTGTAAAGATCATTTATAACATCCCTTTAAGCTTCTGAATCAAAATATATTAAAATGTATGGAGGATGTCAATAGTGCTAGTCTGGCCTCTTAGCTAGGTTAGTGGCGGAGATAAGGAAGAGAGTGGTTCCTGGACAGTTCAAGCACAAATGTCTATTAGATTCCACTTAAACACATCCTGGGGGTGATGGCAACTTTGTATCATTTCAGATATGGCAGGAAATAGGAAGTAAAAAATATGATGATTGTGGTACTGGAATCTGTCCAGACAGAAAGACCCTATCTCAAAACTATGACAAAATAACAACAATACAGCAAACAAGAACAATAACTAAAAACCCAAACAGTGAAAGATAGGGCTAGAAGCATGACTCATTTGTAGAGCACCTATATAGCAAGCCTGAGACCCTGTGCCCTGTGTTGAACCCCTAGTACTTGCTCTACCCCCCAATATATATATATGTATATCTATCTATACACAATATATATATGTATGTGTATATATATGTGTGTATATATGTGTATATGTGTATATATATATATATATATATATATATATATATATATGGTTAAGTGAACTTGGCCAAGCTTTTCTTCTACCCATTCACTTTATTCATTTGCTGGATGAATTGGCCTAATTTCCCAGGAGAGTCTTAAGTTTAGCTGTGGATAGGAATGGCTCAGATCCTAAAACCTAAGAACCATTCTTATAGGATATACAGACCCAAACTGTGGAATTCTAAGGTTAGTAGAGAAAGTGTAAAGTCTGTCCTGATAACTGGATGGTAATCACAATTATTTTGGTAGAAAATAGAGAAATCCATTTTTTCCATCGGTGTCTTATTTGATCAATATTATCAAAACCCTGAAGGGATTTGGTAGGTAGAAAAGAGAGAACACCAATTGTGGGAACCTCCTCTAGCTACATTAACCAAGTTATGTCTAATCAATAGGCATTCTATTCTACAATAGAAGCAATGAAAGAATGTGTTTACCCACCTGATGGAAGTTTTAAAGTCGTAAGTATTTCAGATGTTGGCAACACAAGGGACCTTCACTATCCAAAGCATTAAATATTGGGGGTATACTTACATATTTCAGAGGAAAGTGAGTCACTGTTGGAGGAGCTTCTTGATGAAGAGACAGGGAAGATAAAAGAAATTCCACCTTCTTATTTATTAATGTTTAAATATTTTATTTTTAATTTAGTGATAAGACTGGGACTCCAACTTGGTACCTGCTACTCTTGTTCATTGGCTGGTGCTCCACCGTCTCAGCCATGCCTCCAACCAAATATTTCATTAAAAATAATTTATATTTATAGAAAAGTGCCAAACAAAATATGGAAGGGTCTCATATAATCTTCGTTCAGGTTCTCCTCATGTTCACAAATAACAGAGAGGATCTTCCAGAATCTTCTGAATGTTACCAGTTTTTCACTGTTGTCTTCTAACTATTCTAGAAAGTTGTTGCATTTAATTTTGATTCTTCCTGGTAACACAGCTTGTGGGGTAACATTCACCTACAATCCAGATCTGAGCTGGGAGCAGCAAGTTACAGTTCTGAAACCAAATAGGCCTAAAGTTAGCGTATCACCATATGCTATGTCCTCACTTTTAACTGTCAATATTTTTAATCTACTATAGCCTCTCATAGTTATAGTAAAATCATACTTATATTATTAATCATCTAACCAACAATCATGACAGGTCAGGATTTAAACACGTTTATTTAGTGCCTTAGAAACTCTACAGTATGGTTTTGAATGAAATGTTCATTTTTAAATACTATAGCCATACATTGAAGTCCATAAACCAGGCTTAATCCATCCTATGTTATAAATATAGAGTTGGGCAGATCACTCTTTAATTCAGTTATTTAGGTTATTAGTCAACAAAATAAGAGGAATTTCATATGACCTAAAAGTGATTAATTGAACCATTGCTAAAAGCCAGTTTGAATCCTGTTGGTGTTTTGAAAGAATACAAAATATAGCAAGGAGTTGACTTTAGCTCTTTCTTAACTGCTCGACAATACCATTATATATACTGTTCACAATGATAGTCTTGAATAGCTCATCTTGGTTGTTCAAGGGGTACATACAACCAAACTCAAGCTTGCACTTTACCCACAAAAAAGGAACAAAGATCATGAAAACTGATTTCTCTATTAGCACACTGAAACTACGCTAGCTTTCCATCAATTCTTTGTGCTCATATAATCAGCCAGTGGACCAGAGCCAACAACATTTTCATGACTGAGAAAGGAGTTTTGAAGGTCAGCAAAGCTAAGCAGAAGAGACAAGCTTTGTCTGTGGTTAACCACATATTGTATTTTTGCTGTTCTGTAACCATATTTGTTGAATCTAATAAAGTTTTCATTTTTAGTGACCAACTCTTGAACTTGTTATGTTTGTTTCCAACAAACCACAGAACATTGATTCACCAGTCTGAAAGGCATGACGTTTTCATGAACAAACTTCTCCAATGTTTAATGGGCCAAGATGATAAGCTAGAATCTCAGCATCACATTGTTTCTGTGTTGCATCCCTTACTCTGGAACCACGCTATACGGTAGAAAAAAAAAAAACACTGGGGGAAAAACATCAGAATAGATAAAATGATTAAATTAAATTGGTTTCCCTCCTATTTTTTGTCTCTTTAGCTAGCAAATCACATATTAGAAACTCTATGATAAAAGAATGTTTCAGGAGCCACCAGCTCTAGAATGGATTCATGACCCCTTCCCTGTGCCAACCTACAGAATCCAATTTTTCTCAGGAATTTTATTCCTAAATCAACTCAGGCTTTCTTTGAGGATGAGGTTGACCTTTACTATTTGAAACCAGTTTTGTTATCCTTTTATATCCCAACGATGATGTCTTTAACAATATGCATTTCACAAGTTATCCCCGATGGATAAGGATAGGAGAATTTCATTTAGTCCAAAGCAGAAATACTTCTACTTGGGTTTTTTTTCCTGATATGATTGTATACACCTAGAATTTCTTCATGTCTCATGAAGGCATCTAGCCATAAATTAAGTCAATATTGGACTCTCAGATTAAAAACATCATGGAAACTCCTGTATTCTCAATGATGCCATGGGTCTCTGAATACACAAAAGTAGGGTGAATCAACCAGGGTTGGGTGATTGAAAAAATATATAATCTTTATGTTTTGTGGATTCAAAATATTTTCTTAGTGGAAGTAGAAAATGTACCAGGGTAGACTGTGGAAAGCATTAATACAATGAGTGACACGTGTTAAGCTTTTAGTAAGTGTTGGTTCTCTTCTCCATTTTATTGAATACCTGGCTTGTCATCTACAGACTTGATATGAGTTGTCAGAGTTTGTATTTGAATAAATGACCTTGGAATTTGTATTTCAAGAAATGCAAGCCACTTTCTGAAGGAGTTTTACTTTGTCTGCTAAAAAAAAAAGTACTCCAATTTCTAGGAGGAATTCTAAACTAAAGACTATAGGAAAAGAGAAGAAAAAAAAAACCCAACAAAAATCTCCAAAGGAGGTAACAAAAAAAGAAAGAAAGAAAGAAAGGGCACTCTGGCCCAAGAAGAATGTCAATTCCAGGAAATTTATTATATGCAATTACCTATTAGCAGCTCACAAACACCAGTCAGAGTATGTCTATTTATTCCCACTTACTAATGTCATAAATATAATTAATTGTCTTCTTCCTTCCTTTCCTGAATGACCACTTTTGCTCAGCAGTTGACTTCTAATTGAAAGACTATAAGTTTTCAACTAATGGCACGCTGTAGACTATCCTGATAGAAACACCTACCATGGCTGGAATGCTGGTAGATTTCCTGTGATTTCCAGTATCTATTTGCAATTTTCACCTCCTCCTTCTGGTTACATGACCAACCAAGGTCAATACCGATTACTTCCCTGTAAGTGAAAGCAGCACATAAATTTTCATTTTTTTGGCCTAGTGTCATTATTGGAATTGAAAGCCTAATCCAAACATAAAATGAACCACCATTATTTACAATAAACAAGGACCCTTTTGTTTGAAAGACTCTATTTTCCTGATAATTTACTGTACAGACTTTGAATACAGAATTTCCACCTGTATTCTAACATACTATTACGGCTTGTAAAAAGATATATAACAATCGTTACTCAAATAAGAGTAAATTAACAAAATTTGCCTGTTTCCCAAACAACAAGCTGTGCTGTCACTTTGTTCATCCCTTTGGGTATATTTAAGATAGAAAAAAAATCATTTAACTGTCCCATTCTCCATTTTGAGAGACTGGTGAATTTAATCAATGAAACTCTGTAATAGTAAAAATAGCTTTTTCATAGAAACAGGACATGGGGATGATAGAATTCTTTTTTTTTCCAGGTCACATCTAGCAATATATCCTGTTGGAGGCATTTTGAAGATTCTATATAAAGGTCTTCCAAAACATTTCCTGCTGAGCATGGCCTCTTGTGTTCAACTACCCTGTCCTCATCTTAATATTGGATACAGTGCCTTTGTCTTATTTTGAGAAAATTTTCTGAGAGATTGTTTTAACCTCTGTGATCTAGTGAAGATTTTAAGAATCCAAGTTTCTTTGGCTTGGCTCAGTACATTTTCTTTGGAAACTTCAAAGTAAACTGTTTTGTAATCTTCAGTCTGACAGTTTTGGAGGAAAAAAAATTCTGGATCATTAGGTTTTGAGTTAAACCAACATGAAGAAGACTGACAATGTCAAACATCACTATCCCTACTTTCCAAATAAGAAATCAAAGTTGCCTAAGGAAGTTGTTGGGAATAAATTAATCAGACTATCTAGCTCTTATAAAGACTACATTCAATATTTGCTTCCTCTAAAAGCCACTTGAGCTGTAGTCAAAACTAAAGGAGATTGACAAAGGGAATTCACATTTTCCTTGGAATGAAATGGTGGGGAAAGAAGTAGACCTGAAGGGTTATTCTTCTCATACAGGATCTTTATAAACAACAACAAAAACCCCAATAACAATAAAATAATAGAACTATATATATAATTCTAGTACATACATTCTGATCTATCAGAAGCTCCTCTTCTACATAAAATGAGCTTGAAAGCTGGAAGACTGACCATTTTCATCTTGAGAATTTTTTTTAAATCTGAGCCCAGGGATCCTAAGGTCATCTAAGCTTGCTCTAATTCTTTATTTTAAATTCTGAACATTATTGTATTTTATGGATACCCTAGCTTCTGAATGAAAATATTTGAATTATTACTGATTTGGGAGCATTGGAAGCAGTAGCACAGTTAAGAATTTCCACTGAGGTTTCTGCATAAATGTTGGTTTTCATTTTGCTGGGGTAAACGCCTAGGGATGGGAATGCCAAGTCCTTTGTAAGTGGTTCCCTAATGATTAATTTGAGGTCAACTTGGCTCAGCCATGATAGTCAGATGTGTGGTCAAAAATGACTCTGGATGTTTCTATGAGGGATGTGGTAGATGAAATTAGTATTGAGGTAAGTGAACTCTGAGGAAAGCAGATTGCTTTCTACATTGTGTGTTGGCCTCAAGCAATGATTTGAAAGCCAGGATAAAACAAAAGAATGACCTTCACACAGTGATAGGGGTTTCTGCAGCAGAAGCCATTTGGACTTGAACTTCAACATCAGCTTCTCTCTGAGTCTTTAGCTTGATGGCTTTTAGACTTGAATGGAGAATCCTTTTTCTGGCTTTCTAGCTGGCCGGGCAACTCTGCAAATTTAGACTTATCTGCATTTATATTCATGTGAGTCAATTGCTGAGACTAAGTCGCTTTCTATAAATACACATTGTATTATTTTTATTTTCCTGAAGAATCTTGACTAATATGGCTGCTAAATCTCTTTGTAGTCCTGGTTTCAGTGTTTCTTTTTTTTTGGGGGGGGGGGAGGTCCAGTCGTGGGGCCTGAACTCTGGGCCTGGGCGCTGTCTCTCAGCTTTTCAGCTCAAGGCTAGCACTCTGCCACTTGAGCCACAGCGCCACTTTTGGCATTTTTTCTTTTTGCTTATGTGGTGCTGGAGAATCGAACCCAGGGCTTCATGCATGCAAGGCAAGCACTCTACCACTGAGCCACCTTCCCAGCCCCTGGTTTCAGTGTTGTGTGATAGTTTTCTCTAATTTTTGCCGGCACTTATTAGTATCAGTTTGCTTTGTTTCTCCTGCTAGACAAATATAAAATAAAATGTGTCTAATGCTATCTCAAGGTGGTTAAAAAATTATTCTAAATATACTGCATGGTATGTAACTTTAATTTCATATAGAGGAAGAATACTCAGTATAACAGCTTGTTTTAAAGTTTAATAAACAGAGAGTGGTACTTTTTCATGCCTATATGCTGTGTTATATGGTTGATTCTTATATGCAAAATGTACTTTATATCATTGAGGTTCAGAAAGAGTGCTTGTGGTTAGAATTTACTCCACCTTATTTGTCAGAATGACTATCCTTGTCTTTTTTTGTACTTTTTATTGTAAAAATACAATACATAGGGGTTACAGTTACATGAGCAAGGTAATGAATACATTTCCTATCGAGAATTGTTGCCTTGTTTTATAGACATAAGTATAGGTGCTCCTGAGTTCCATGTGCCTTATCATGATAAAGATAATTACAGCTACAATTAGAATTCAAGCTTTATCCCTTCTAAGACTGCTATTTGGCTCCGTGGTGCCAAACCAAGTTCTGGTATAACATATGCAAAGAAAGTCACTTTGGTTTTGATAAAGTAACATTGCGGAAAATGATGTCTACAAGGACTTGCTTTTTCTATTTTTAAAACCATATATATATATATATATATATATTATAATATATTATAACCAGTTTCCATCTTTAATTTTGAAGAGATCTGCAGAAGGTAGGAATGGTTTCCACAACAATAACCAAGATGGGTTGCAGTTGCTTTGAGGAATGTTATAACTAGTCAACATTATTTCTCAAAGCAGGACCAGAGGTCTTCTCAGTCTGTTCATGGCGTTGAAACTCTAAATGCTTCATTAACTGTATAAAAGTAGACAAGGGAGAATAATGCAAGTTGAATTAAAGTAGTTTTAAAGATCAAGCTATAACCGATCAAAAATTATTCTATTTGGTACCCCTGTTGAAAATGAAGAATTCAGCGATTCTCTTTTAGTCAAAAATATTTGTCTATTATTATTTATTTTATTTTGTCAGTCATGGGGCTTGAATTCTGGGCCTACACGCTGTCCCTCAGCTCTTTAGCTCAAGGTTAGTGCTCTACCACTTGAGCCACAGTGCCACTTCCGGTTTTCTGGTAGTTTATTGGAGGTTAAAGTCTTACAGACTATCCTTCCCAGACTGGCTTTGAACTACGATCCTCTGATCTCAGCTTCCCGAGTGGCTAGGATTACTGCCATGAGCCACTGGCTTTCTTTTAAGGAGTAACGAATTCACCAAAATGAAGACCCTGGTATTAGAAACTAAAAAGGTCAATGTCTTGGTACATTTATTCTGTTATAACAAAATACCACACATTGAGTACTTTATTAAAAAAAAACGCACACAGAATTTTTTTCCCACAGTTCTTTAAACTGGAAAGAAAAAAGTTTGGTTGCTGGTGAGAACTCTACATCTAGAATGAATCCTCTGGGGAAAAGTGATGCTCTATACTTTAAGAGAGAAGGCTTTACAAAGGCCCTTAGATCTCTGTGGGTATACCTAAACATGCCTTGTGTGCGACTTCATCTTTCTTCACTCCTTGGTTTGTGAGATGAATGATTTTTTCTGACATGCACCAGTAAAGGCTGCCTACCAACCGCCAAGCAACCAAGCCAACCAATCAGGAATTGAAACCATCCAAATTATGAACCCAGTTTGTTTGTTTTTATTCGTTAAGGATGGAAAATATAATAGCATATATTATGATACTCCTTCTTTACAGAAATGTAATTGTCCTACGCCAAAGGTTTCATGGTATTTATTTCCCAGTTATCCTGGTGCCAGCAGTTAGTGATCAAGCTAAATTGAACAAGCAACCCTCACACAATAGTTAGAATGAATAATGCACTAGGCTGGTACTCCTGCCAAAAATGAACTTCGTGTGGCTAACTGCCACCTAGAATTCTGCTATCCTGGGCATTTTTGTGAAGGCCTGAAGGTCTCTTTAATGCTTACTATTACCTTAGGGATGTGTCAAAATGGAAAGAGACATATGTTTTCCTTGAGGATCTTTTCTAAGGAGATTTTTATTAAAGTGAAAGGGTGTGTGTGCATTTGTGTGTGTGTGTATGTCACAGAGAGAGAGAGAGAAACAGACAGACAGACAGACAGCAAGAGAGGAGAGAACTGAGGGTAGGAAGAAACACGGCACATTTTGTATGTATGTATATGTGAATGTCAAGGTTGTTCTGACAAAGTTGCTCTGAAAAGGTTCATATGAGAATTATTTAAATGTTAAAGATTGGGGTAAGAGTAAATAATCTATTCCAAGAATAAAATGGTTAAACACAGTAAATCATTCCTAAAATAGTTAAGCCATTTCAGTGTGGATAAACATTCAGTAAACCAATTTCCAGAGAAGATAAGATTATCCTGAACAACCCTTCCATAGAAATTCCAATGGACATGCTCAAAAACAAGATGGAAATATAAAAGTATCCGTGAAACTTGGTTGAAATTAATAAGAAAAAAACTTTTTATAACATTATAAAATTACATATTATTAATTCTAAAGGTGTTTCAGTCCAACAAATTTAAGATGTCAATATAGCAAACATAAATGCATGACACACATACACAAACACATACTAAGAAAGTTTTATTGTATGGTAACCATTTATAACAAAGATTCTAGACCAGTCACCTGTTATTATAGTCTGGTTAAATAAGTGTTGGCATATTTAGGTTATAAAGTATTATAGTACTATACGGAGTTTTATGTTAGTTATATTCTAAAGTTATCCCAAATATAATTTGTATACTAGGTAAAATTACTCATGGCAAAACATATATAATGAATATAGTCATGTTCAACTACATTGTAACTATGCAAAAATACATATATTGTGAGAACACATTGGCTGGCTGTTGAGAATCATCTTTTTTCTTCTGGATTTAAATAAACAACATATAATTTTCGTCCATGTCTAGTAAATATAGAAAATAGCTATGCAAACTACAAAACAAAGATAAAGAAATATTGATTCTGGAAAGGGGAAAAAAATCCTATAAAATGTGTATTGGAAACTACTGGAACCCATGTAAAACAATTTTATTACTGAATTCCAGGAAGGTCTCAGAACACCTTTGATGATTGATGTCCCTTGCTAGCTTCCCATATGAAGAGAACAGGAGGAAGAAAATGAATGAAACAGGAGTGTGAAGGGAGAGAAGGTCTTTCATATTGCCAGAATCCTACTACAGAGAAACTCTTGTCCTGGTAAAGGAAATTCTTTCCTTATTTGTGATGAAAAATAAAGGGTAACAGAGGGAAAATCCTTCATAGTGAAGATTCACCAAATGAGGAATGAGGCTTTGATTACTGTTGTCATTAGTGTGTTTGGGAGATGGGATTCCTACCGAATCAACAGCAGAGACAGATCTAGAACCATGGGCAAAAACAGGCTTTGTGAGTACTAGCCTATTCTGATGTTGAAATAATCTTACACAACACCAAGATCAGAGAAATCACTCTGCCACATTCTGTGTTGTGCTGTAAATACAGTTAAGTTATGGATGTGAGTTTTACAAATGCAATGATGCTCCTAACGCTGCTGTTTTTCAGACATTCACATGTACACAGCCCATCATTAGCTGCTGGTGAGGAGATGCACTCACAGGAAAGACTTAACAGAACCCTTTGTGCAGAAGTGGGTCTTCAAGTACCACAGAAAGGTTTTAAATGGAGTTTGAAGTTGCCCAATTACAGCCTTTCAAATGAATCAAAGACAAGGTCTCGTAAACTTCTTCTGAGGACACGGTCAGAGGCTCTTTGGCAGAAAAGAGAGAACAAAGAGCAAGTCTTCCTCTGCACAGATTATTAAGTAGGAAATGGCACTCACCAGTACATCACAGGCACTGGAATAAACAAGCTCTGCTCATCCCTTGTCTCCATTCAGTTTTGTTTCAGTTTGCTTTTTTTTTTCTTTTTCACATAAATCCAGAAAATACACATAACACCTTACTTCAAGGGAGTTGAAAGCACATCCTGTGTTTCTTTGTTCCGTCTGGCCTTTATTCAGTGGACAATCAACGAAACGGGTTGCTTACTTTTCTTTCTTTCTTTCTTTCTTTCTTTCTTTCTTTCTTTCTTT
>NW_012267234.1:2918154-2932553 GCF_000151885.1 Dipodomys ordii
TTTCTTTCTTTCTTTCTTTCTTTCTTTCTTTCTTTCTTTCTTTCTTTCTTTCTTTCTTTCTTTCTTTCTTTCTTTCTTTCTTTTTTCTCCCTCTCCCTCTCCCTCCCTCTCTCTCTCCCTCCCTCTCTCTCCCTCCCTCTCCCTCCCTCCCTCTCTCTCTCTCTCCCCTTTTATCTCTTTCTTTTTTGTTGCCAGTCTTGAAGCTTGTACTCAGGACCTGTGCCCTGTCACTGAGCTTTTTTGCTCTACCACGTTAGCAACAATTCCACTTCTGGCATTTTTTGGTTGATGTTCTTTGTTTCTTTGTTTTGGTGATTAATTGGAGGTAAGACTGGCTTTGGAACTTGATCCTCAGATCTCAACTTCCTGTGTAGCTAGGATGACAGGTGTGAGCCACCAGCACCCAGCTTTTTAAACAGTTTTTAATAGCACTCATTCATACTGTCATATAGTCATCACCACCAGCCTTCTTCGTTACTCTTTTAAAACTAAAATTCTGCACTTATTAAACAAAATCCTTTAATTCCCTTTCTCTTAGCTCTTGACAACTAACATTTCATTCCTGACTTCTATGTGTTTTTGGCTACATTAAGCATTCAAACAAGTAGAATCATCTAGAATTGATCTTTTCTGTGACTGGCTTACTTCACTTAGCATAATGTCACTAAAGTTTATCTATGTTGTAGTATATGTTGAGATTTTTTTTCACTTTCTTAAGAATGTACATCAGTAGATCTTTTGTGGAAAACAATGTGGAAATTCCCCCCAAAACTGAAAAATATAGAATTCTATGTTATACAATAATTGCATTTTAGGGTATGTACCAAAAAAAATGAACGTGGTATCAAAGAGTTTTTGTCCATCCAAGTTTATTACCCCTAATAGCTTAAACAGGAAGAGACCCAGTCTGAGCAAATGAAATGTGGTATTTTAACACAAGGAAACATACATATTTTCACATCCTTATTAACTTCTTCTGAATGCTTCCTCACCCCTCACCAAATTGAAATGTCAGGGACATAAAGTTACTTCATACAAGCTCACATAACTATTAGCTATAAGCATTGGGATTTGTGCCAGTGCTGTTTTGATATATACTAATAAGCATCAGATGACAATCATTTCTTTCTTTCAGGCTGAAGATAAAGACTATATCTTATTATTCACAGACCCTGACATTTGCCTATCAGTTGTAACAGGATTTTTGTTGTAAAATTGAAAAGAAGGCAAAGGATAAGTTTTGCATGCACTAAAGACCACTAAACACTAAGAGAAAATTAGAAAGCATATAAACAAATGTATGATCAAGTAAAATAAATTCCAGGGCATAAATCTGCATCATTTAGTTGAGTGGAACTGGCCTGTATATCTTCCCTCAGCCAATAACTTATTAGCTCACTTGGAGAAAGAAGGTTGTTATGTGTTTGTTTTTGAATGATCTTTGTCTTCTACTAAGAGAAAAGATGGCATTGTAGAATGAGCATAGAACTAGGAATTTAGTTGATTTAAGAGACAATAAATCAGTTACATACTCTTATCATTGCATAATTTATTGTACTGCTTTTGTCTTTATTCTCCTGATATTCCAATTCAAATGAAAGCAAATGTTTCACAGGATTGTGAAGAGAATTATAATGTATATAAAGAAACTGACCTTGAATAAAGGTACAAGTCACAATGCAAACTATAGAGAACGTACACATTAAGTTTTAAGCATATACAAAGTTCCAGTTTAGTATTAATTTCAAATAATTTCTCCTCCTACAGTTTGAAAAGTCATGTCAGATATTCCCTGTTTCTTGCTATGGTAAATATCACATACCAATTATGAAAAGTGTACTAAAATATTTTAATAACACTAGTCACCAGTGCCATCTTCAAAGAGGAGGTTTTTATTAGTATCTCTATGTTTCCTTATGTGCTGAAGAGACAAACACACACACACACATACCCACTCTTGTACACACAAGCATGAATACACACAATTTCCTAGTATTTTGAAATAAAGGGACTTTGCCTAGATCAGTTTTGCAGGAGCAGATCCTTGATAAACATCACCAAAAAAATCAACTATTGACAAAAATCAAAAGAGAGAAGAAATGGAGGTTGCAAGAGGGTACAAATTTAGGCTAGTCTCAGCTCTAGCCCAGTACTTCAATAATACCTTAGAGTCTCAATTACAAATCAGACCTCTAACAGAAGAATGGGATTTCATAGTCCTGAACCAGCCTGTCGTTAGTCTTCACCTGTTCCTAATTTAAAGGAGGGGGATTATGAACAGACAGACAATTCAACGTCTTATGTATGCAAATGAAAGTGGCTCCGGTACCCCCAAGTTTGTCTCCCAAGAGGCTTTCAGGTACAAAATACAAGATATACAGATTGAAGACAGGCATATGACATCAAGAGGGGCAAAGGCTGCAGACTAAAAGCTTTTCCACTGTCTGCTCTATGATTATGTACAGAAATTTCATGGTCAGAGTCCTATATAAAGTCTAACAATGTATGTCTGGTTTTCAGTTCCTAAAACTTGTTCTTTCAAGGAACAGATCATTACACTTTAAAAGAAAGGAAAACATCCATGTATAAAGACAGGGAACTTGTGAAAGTTAGCTGAGCAGAAAAAATCCATTGCTTTAGACATGTAAAGTTGATATTAAGATCTTTCCTGTTTAGTCCAGATTTCCTAGGCTGGTTCCCGTAACAAAGTCCACATTGCTCTGGATGGTTTTCAAGGTATTTCTGCCTTTTATTATCCTAACTGAGTTCTCCTCGCCCTGAGGATCTGTCAGGTCAGATATTAGTGTTCACACTTTCGTAGCCAGAGAAGCTCAAGTTCGAAGCGATGATGTGATTTATTCAAGGTTACACAATAGTACAGTGGCAGAACTGGGTCTTGTATTTATCATGTTGTCTTCAAATCTAAATCTTCTTTCTTTTCACATGTTCCCAAGCATGAACCTCAGTTCCAAACATCAGGATTCTCACAAATAAAGCGATATATTTCCTATAGCAAATGTATTTTAGCTCTGATGCCAGTCTCCCTGGACCAGTGTGATAGATTCAACAAAGCTGAACTAATCTTAGTTTCTCTTCCTCCTGCCATGTCCCTATCATTTTCTCTCTCAAAGTATTTGTCAAGCATTGCCACACCGATGAATTGCTTGTATTCCCATTCATGACTGTTCACTGTGATGTCAAAACTTGATTTGATGTTTTGAATGACTTTTGAAATACTATTTCCCAGACTGAATTCCACTCACAGGATAGATTCTCTCTAGGAAGTGGCTGTTGAATGAATCAGTAGATTAGGCTTCTAATAGATAAATAAAATAGTGCCTTTCTTCCAAGAGAAGAATCTGTTCGAGATTCTGTTTCATTTGTAAATTTACTACCGAAATACACCTCAGGTGATGAGTTCTATGAGTAAATGTTACTTCCTGTATTAGTCTATTCTCCATTGCTGTAGCAAAAGACCAAACACTAGGTACTTTTTGAAGAAAAAATGCTAACTTATATTGCAGTGTTAGATCCAAGAACGTGGGGGCATTGGAATGTACACTCTCAAAATACTTCAGATATTTTAATTGGTTCTGAGTGAAAAGATGCATGAGTACTTATGAAGAAAAAGCAACAATTCTCATACATATTGGCGGGAACCCCCCCCCCAGCACAACTTGAAGATTGATTGAATATGGATTACTGAAAGAGAAATTGAGGATAAAATTTCAAATTTGTAACTGGAGTAATTACTCTCTATTCTTTATCAAGATGATTAATACACAGGTTACAATGTTCTAAGCTAAATATTTGTAATCTTTCAAGATACATAGTATAGTTTGATGCCATTTACCTTGGGTCAGACCAAAAATTAGAGCTCTTAGTATAATCTTATTACCTTCTATATCAATGGAAAATTTTATGTCGCCATCATTTGTTAGAGAAACTTTACCTGGTAGAACTTCGATGGATGAGGTTACAGGCCCAGTAAAAGGTACATTAACATTATTTTAGTGTGGGATGCCATAACAGAATGTTATAGATTGGCTTACAAAACATTAGTTTCCCACAAGCCTGGAGACTGATTCTGAGATGAGGCTGCCAATGTGATTGGAGAGAGCCCTCTAAGATTTATAGCCCCGTGACTTACTCACTTTTCTTTTCTTCCAGTCCTGGGGATTGAAATATAGGTCTGGACCTCTTTTGCTCAAGGCTAGCACTCTGCCACTTGAGCCACAGTGCCATTTTTTTTCCTGCAATTAATTGGAGCCAAGAGTCTTTCTGACTTTCTTCCCTGGTCTGGCTTCAAAATGTGATCTTCAGATCTCAGCCTCCAGAGTAGCTAGGATGACAGGCATGAGGCACCAGTGCCCAGGTCAGACAGGTGACTCTTAACTATGTCTTTGAATGTCAAGGAGAATGTTAGCTTTCTCATGTTCTCTCCTATAAGGACACCAATACTGTTATGTGAGATCTATCTCATGATCATCAAAGTTCCTGACATTCAGAAGCAGAGTGTCAGCATCAGCATTTTGAATGGGCATGAACATCAATAGTAACCAATCTTAACTATGAGACTCTGAAGAATATAGAACAACACACAACCAGTAAATTAGCAAGAGGTAGAGTTAAATAGCTGATGACTCTGTTTAATATAATACAGTATGTGTTTAGTCTAACACAGGACATGGTAAGGGAGAGCCACACTGAATAAAGTTCAAGCAGACGAACAGGTCAGTGAAACCTATTATAGAAAACAGTGAATATATCTAAGAACAGGGAAAGTGATATGACAAATTCTAGTTGTTTATCTCTAAGGTTTAGCAACTATTAAAATAATGTCTCTAGTGTTTAATATATCAACCCTTAATGATTATAATTATGTGTTCTGAATCTTGGATATTGCATCAATATAACATTAAGCATTTCCATGTCTGTCAAGAAAACTCTGCACCCATAGTACAACTTAAGTATATTGAAATTCTGATCCTAAGAGATAAACCTGAATTTTCTGTTTATCAAAGGTTGGTGTGAGTACAAAATTTTCACTTTCTTCTCAAAAACATGTAGTTTCCAATGGCACATTATATCTTGGAATTGTGGCTTCAGCTTCACCTGAATTTTAAATCAACATTCAAGTCTCAAAATCACATTGTAACAAATGCAAAGGAAAGGAACACAGGGATTTGCATGACAATTGTGTTTGGAATAATTTATAGGTATTTACGCAGCAATATCTTTCAGAAGTGAGAAATTAAACCCCTCCATATATTGTTTTAAATTCAAAACAAAACAAATTTTCAGTTCTCAAGCCTGCTAGATTTTCCTCAGCTCAATATCACAAGCAGAATATTGCCTTTCTCACAGCTAGAGAATTAAAATGCATGGGGAAGAAGGCTGGTTGGGAGATCGGCAATGCCAAAGTGACATGTAATAGAAGTTGGATATCCAAAATTTTCCTTCCTATTTTAATTACTATGGTCAGAGAATACCCAAGTCACATGAAACAATGCAATTCTCTTCCATACATGTGCTGGGTCTACTTATAAGCAATTGAAGCAGTTCTAAGAAATCATAGACATTTCATTGACCATAATAGGCAACACTGCAAGTCTAGTATTAAAATGTTCTATAGATTTGTAGGGCATTATGTTGTTTTTCATACTTTAAAATAAAAAAATGTTCATGACAAATTTAACAGTTAATGAAATAAACAAGTTGGAACTTTCAACTTTGAAGCTACAGGTTGGTTGTACTTTTATAATATATAGTGTGTGTCTTTTGAGAACTTCAGTAGTAGTAACATGCAATAAGCCTATTGTTTTTGACTCTAACAATAGCAGATTTTAATTTTTTTAATGTTTTTGGTCATGGGTGGCTTGAACTCAGGGCCTGGGTGTTGTCCTTGTGCTCTTTTGCTCAAGCTAGCACTCTACTACTTTAAGCCACAGCTCAAATACCAAGTTTCTGAGAGGTCAATTGGAGGTCAAAGTCTCACAGAGGCTTTTCTGCTGGGTTGCCCTGGAATCGCAATCCTCAGTTCTCAGCCTCCTGAGTAGCTAGCATTACAGGTGTCAGCCACCAGTACCTGGCTAGATTTGACATATCTAAGTGAAAAATGATCACAGATAACTTCTTAGATGAACCATCTTATTTGGTCTTCCCACATATCCATGATATGTACTTTAATACTAACTTTACAGATAATAATAACGTGGTCAGGGTTCACAGCATCGCATACTGGGCTTGACTTCACACTCAATTGAATGTACCTTTTGCTACGGATATTCTGCTCTCACTTGCATACACGTTTTCCTCATTGGGGACTCACTCTTTCTTCTTTCCTCAGTTAATTT
Source organism: Dipodomys ordii (assembly GCF_000151885.1). NCBI lineage: Eukaryota > Metazoa > Chordata > Mammalia > Rodentia > Heteromyidae > Dipodomys > Dipodomys ordii. The sequence continues at coordinate 2,924,511 of NW_012267234.1, forward strand.
CTACATATGTATTTTTGTTTGTTTTGTTTTTATTGTGAAAATACTGTACAGAGGGGTTACAATTACATGAGCAAAGAAATAAGTAGAAACCCTAGGGTCTCCTTGGTACAGGCCGAAATTTTCTTAATAGAGACCCAGAAACACAACAAATCAAAGAAAGATTGGACAAATGGGATTGCATGAAGTTGCAGAGCTTCTGCATGGCAAAGGACATAGCTAGCAAGATCAATAGAAAGCCTATGGATGGGGAGAGATCTTCACTAGTCATACAACGAACAAGGGTCTCATATCTAAAATATACCTGGAACTCAAAAAATTAAATCTCCCAACAACAAATCCTCAAAGAAACAACTGCCCAATAAATAAGTGGGCTAAAGACTTAAAGAGAAACTTCTCTGAAGAGGAAAGTACATTTCTTATCAAGCATTGTTGCCTCCTCCTGTGTTTCCCCTTCCCATCCTTTCCCATCTCCCTCATCCCCATTGCGCCCCCCCCCATCAAAGTTGTAAAGTTCGTTTTTTGACATAACTTCTTGTACATCTCATTGTTGCAATAGGTCCACCTGTATCCCTATTTAAACAATTTGTTTTTTCCCTTTCCTCCCTAAATTTTACCAACATCAAATACAATAAAAACAGGAGTTATACTGTGGAGGAGGGACAAGGCAGCAAAGAAATATCTTATAAATGTGTTAGAAAAAATAGCAAGCAAGAAAAAAACCATTTGAGTCCTTATCTTGGGGTTCATTTCACATAACTTCAACTTATCTGACCTTTTCTGCTTGTCTCAGATATATACTAGTTATTGCAAATAAGGGAAACCATGGGACCTATGTTTCTTTGGGCTTGGCTTGCTTCACTTAATATAATTTTCTCCAAGTTTTTCCATTTCCTAACAAATGGGGCAATGCCATTCTTTCTGATGGAGACTTAGAATTCCATTGTGTATATATACCACACCACAGTTAGAATGGCTATAATCAAGATCTCTAATAACAACAGATGCTGGAGGGGATGTGGACAGGAGGGAACCCTACTGCATTGTTGGTGGAAGTGTAAACTTGTTCAACCACTTTGGAAAGCAGTATGGAGGTACCTCAAAAGATTCCACATAGAGCTCCCCTATGACCCAGCAATCCTACTTTTGGGCATTTACCCAAATGATCACAAACAAGACCATGTTAAACCTACCAGCACAACTATGTTTATTGCAGCATTATATACCATAGCTAAGGTATATGCTTTTTACTTTAGAATTTTAATTTTTTTTTGGTTTACGAAGATAAATATATTAAATACATGTTTTCTTATTGTGAAAATACTGTACAGAGGGGCTACAATTACATAGGCAAGATAATGAGTACATTTCTTATCAAGCATTGTTACCTCCTCCTTTGTTTCCCCTTCCCATCCCTTCCCATCCTCCCCCCCCACCCGATCTTCCCCACTCCCCCCTCCTCCCCTGCACCAAAGTTGTAAAGTTCGTTTTCGACATAACGACTTGTACATCTCATTGTTGCAATGGGTCCACCTGTATCCCTATTTAAACGATTTGTTTTTCGCCCCATTTGTTAGGAAATGGAAAGACTTGGAAAAAATTAATGTCGGTATAATTTGTAGAATTTTAATTTTTTAAAGAACACGTTTTGATTTTCCTTCTATGGGGCTGTTAAGTGCACATTTTAATGCTTTCTTATTTGTAGTAATTTTATTTATGAACATTAACATTAAAGAAAACCAGACTCTGTTCATTCTCTTCTCTTAACTCACATATTGGCTTAATCAATGCTGTGCATTTCTGGGGGAAAGTACATGCCCAGAGAAAATAGCTTTCTCTACTCATTGGCACTTTGCTGTTGCCATTTGCATTGTTTATTCAAACATATTGTGTTTGTTTCCAACTCTATTTATTCTTCTTGTACATTACATTACAATTATTTATTGTTTTTCATTGTGTTTAGGTAATATTTAATTAGAGCCTGAAATGAAAGTCTAGCTGCATTTATGAAAACAGAATGGAACATTGAATAATGAAGCAATAAAGAACGTTGCATAAAATGTTTTCACTTTAGGTGAGCATGGAGCAATATAAAGAAAGTGTGAGAAATTCCAGATGGATGATGTACATATTTTACAACTATGAGTTGTCAACCGACTTTGAAATTGAATCATGAGTGATGCATTGCATAGGAGTATCATGTAATATGATAAATTTTCATTCTAATCGATAACAACATGACAGGATACTTCAACTTTTTGTTAGAAGACTAATGAATGCACGTGTGTATGTTTCAAATTTCCTGAATGTGTTGAGTACTTATTTTTTGTTATATAATTTTATCATAAAGATACTGTACAGAGGGATTACAGTTACATGAGTAAGGTGATGACTACATTTCCTATCAAGCAGTTACCTCCTCCTTTGTTTTTCCCCCGCCCATCCCTTCTCCCCCCACCTCCCCAACTCCTCCCTTCCCTCTGCACCAGAAGTTGTAAAGATTGTTTTTAACATAGTTTCTTGTACATCTCATTGCTACAATGGGTCAACCTGTATCCTTGTTTCAGCATTTTGTTATTTCCCTTCACCTCCCCAAATTAGAAAAATGTATATACAAGATGCAGGGCACCGGAATCAAATGTAGTGAAAACAGGGGTTAAATCATGGGGGAAGATCATCCAAAAGAAACAACAGAAATCACAGAGGACATTGTAAGTACATTAAAAACAACAGCAACAAAGATATTTTTTATTTTAGCTAAACTACGTTTCTAGTTTTGCTAATTGTTATCAGTCAGGCACAGAAATGGAGCACAAAAGATGTGATTTAATGAATTAGAATCGAATGAAGTTCCATCTGCAAAAAGCATGGTTTTTAAGGAAAGCAACAACAGCTACAGAAACATCCTAACTTCTGAAAGCTGAAAGGGAAAAGAAAGTAGCACGTAGTTACTGAAAAATAGGAAAGTTTCAGAATCTTGAAAGAGTCTGTTGAAAAGGCGCTATAGAAGTAGGTAGTAGAATGCACTCTACTAGACTTTAGCCATGCTGCAAGAGAGATGAGAAATACATAGCCAGCCTGACTTCTTCTTCCTATGTTTTTCTGGATTCTGGCTGGTGTCTTCCCTTAGTTCAAAGTTCCTTGGAGATGTGAGTGTCATGGGGACTTTTCAGGCCAGGCCTCCTGGGAACCCTGATCCTCAGAGCTCAGCCTCCTGAGTAGCTAGGATTAGAGGCTTGGATTAGAGGCTTGAGCCACCATCACTGGCAAGACTGTTGTCTTGATAAAAGAAACGTGATGTCCATGGCTTTAGCTCTGTCCTAGTAGTAGTAGTAGAAACATTAGCTTAATTAGTTCTCAAGACAACACTATGTCTTCTATTGCTCACTTCATTTTGTCTGTTGTTCCCTTTCTACAACTTTATGCTAATTTGTTTCACTGCACTCAGAAACAAGCTCCAAAAAGTAAATTATACATTTGCACCTCACAGTCGATTTATAATGCTTTCCTGGAGGAAGACACCTGATGTAAAATTCTGAGAATTAGCCATTCGTATGGTATTGCTCTCAATATATTTCAATTTCTCTTCATATAAATATTATTGTCCCAGCCACATGGGTGTATACCCCTAGTCATGCAAACTTAGAAAAGCACTTTTATGCATTAAGTTGAAATGAACAAACCTGAAAAAATACAAACCTGAAAATCATAGAGCAGTTTATTAGGCAGGTTTTAGGAGTTATAAAAGATCTGAAAGAAATCTTAGATATGGCAGATATTGAAAAAATCTTAGGGATGTCCTGTTTGAATCCATTATTTTTAAGGGGCATGTCTAAGCCCCTAAGAGGAAAATTAAATTGCCTGAATACAGACGGTATAGAATGTCCTGTGGAAAATTCACTCCGATTCTAACAAGTGACTCTGGCAGGATTTCTACTTTGTGTCTTTAATTTCCAGATGTAATTCTCAGAACAGCACTCAAGTGCTGGGATGGACTTCATAAGATAACATATAATCTTCCTGCAACTTGGAAATTTGATGGCACTGTTTCAGTCTCATGATATTGTAAAGATTCCTTTCTAAATCATATTTCCCTTTCTAATGCCATTTTATCTCCTCAATAGGGAGCAGAGTACTAGTGTAAAGTGCCAAATATACCTCATTTTCTAGGAAACACACACACACACACAAACACACAGGTGTGTGCATGTGGATGCCAGCTCCTTGCCCAAAGTTTGTTTTCATTGTGCTTTTTAGTTTCTTGAGTATCTTCCAAGGAGTCAAATGTTCCAAATAAAACATCGAAAAAACTATCAAATAATTTTATTCCCATCACAGTATGCTTCACTAGACAGGAAAATGTTAAAACCATTAACACATGAAAACCAAAATCTCAGTCATATCAAGCATCAATGTCATCCCCAAGCAAATTAAATAAGTCAAAAAAGTCATGACTTCTTTGCAATTCTAAAGATTAGATCTGGGAGTGCTCGCTCCCTTTTGTTCCTCCCATATTGTGTTCTGAGCTGGAGAAACATGTGTTTACAAATTGTTCTTTTGTATTTTCTGCATATCTGAGCCTCTTAGATGGGAATTTGAGCCCAGAAAACCAGCTGACTGGCTGTTCAGCTTGTAGACCTCATGACAGGAGGTGGTGGCTAGTGGTAAGAACCGGAAGTCAGGAATACCCGGACTGGATCCAAAGAAGGAGCCAGCCTGCAAGGTCAAAATTGAGAAATAAATTGGGAAATTATGCATCTTTCTTTGAAGTTATGATGTTACTAAGCTTCTCACCTATGACTTTGAATTGTGGGTTATTTTTCTCTAAGGTAGTGATGGCCATTTTAATTTGCAACTGCTTATGAAATTATGTAAGCTCTCTTAAAAATCAGTGAAGCACCAACACACACATGGGCATACAAGTGTGGGCTTACATGTATGGGCAAGAGAAGATATTTTTCAAACCAAGTTGGCAAACATGTTTCCGATTGAATTATTGTTTAGTGGAGACAAGCATAGCAATTTTGGGGAAAATGTTATATTATTCATGGAAATTATGGGAGATATACCTGTATACAAACATGTCTGCCTACATACCAGCATAATTAGGCCTAATTAATGCGTTCCTGATATGTGTTATGCTCTATTCAAGATGGTCTCATAGCTATCATGTTTTGGGCCTTTCCTCTGATAATATATGCCCAACATGTTCCTAAACACTTCACAAATATAAAAATATTTATTTCTCAAGAAACTTGTAAGGGCGGTACTGTCATTGCCATTTTAGGGATGATCAAATGAGATTAGAGGCACGTACTAACACTTTCATAAAACCTTTACTATTGCAACATTTCTTAAGTACCTACCAAATACTAGGAATCAGGTCAAAAGCTGTGGGTCCAGTAATAAGTCTTTGGGAAGGAAGGACAATGTCTGCCTCATTATACTTACAATAATGGGGAATGAAGTTTAATCAAATAATTATACAAATAAATGTAAAATTAAAGCTGGTCAACTTATAGAACATATTTATTGAAATTTAATTTACATGGTGTCAAAGCTGCATATCAAGTATATAGAGTGATGATTTTGCGAAGCTTAGACAGTTGTATATAACCTCTATCTAATTTTAGAACATTTTTATGAACTCATAAAGAAATCCATAAAAAATGACATATTAGCAACCATCGTCACTTACATCCTCTTCCCCATTACCCTCTGGTTAAAACTAATTTTCTTTCTGTCTCATTAATTTTTATTTTCAGGGCATTTCATGTAAATGATATTATCCAATATATAGTCTCTTTTTGTTCTGTCTTATTGTCTTAATATCATCAGTGTTCACCCAGATTGTACTATGTAGGATTATATTTGCATGATACAATGTTTCATGGATTTGCTATATTTTATTAATATATTTCATAGTTGGAGGAGGTAAAAATAACAACTAACACCATTGGCTTGATAAACGTCATGTAAAACTGGTAACCATCCTCACTTAATCAAGGATAAAGTTGTCTTAAATTGAACCAATGACTGACTGGGCTTTGTTATACAGATAGTTTCTTGGTCTTTACTTTTATAGAACAAACTTTAAGATGACAATACCAATGAAATATTTCCACACAAATCTGAAAATCTGTCGGTTCCCTTGACCTTATGTAGATTTTCACTTTTTTTTTGGTAGTATTTCCAGATGGTATGAATGAGATGGACAATTGAGACTGTATCTGCCTAAGTAAGAATTGAAAGCAGTAGGGGAAACAGGAAAATCCCAGTTTCAGGTTGTCATGATGGTAATGAAATGAAAGGAAGGGGTAACAATGTTTGACAAGAAATTTACACATTACCTTACTCATATAACTGTAACCCCTCTGTACAGTATCTTTATAATTAAATAAAATTTAAAGGTATATTTTAAAGGACTAAATGGTAGTTTCTGGCTCTTGAATTGCATTCTGTATTCTATTCCATATACATACATTTTTGTAAATATCTGGGGGACAGAAGTAGCTGAACTTTCCCCCAAACTTAAATTTTATAGAGAGTTAGCATATTGTGTATGAAAACTAATTTATTTATTATTGGCTTATTTTATGCATAGCGAAAGTTTTTCATTGAAAAAAGTTCACTTAGCTTATTGTGGATGGCGGATGGCTTCTTGCTACAGATTGTACGGAAGAAGGAACAACACGACAAACATAATTTTAGGTCTGAAAAATGTGTGCTTGAAAGATCATAGTCTGACATACAGATAACATCAGATTCTCATTTAGTGATTGCATGCCTCTCAACATCATATCTGTTTATTCGTTAACTATGTGGACATAATGATCTTCACAAATTTCAAGAGTAATTCCCACCATAGAGAAGGCAGAGAGTAAGTATGTTTAAATGAGTGAATGAATGGATCAAAGAAACCTGCAATGAAATCCCAATAACTTTTGATTCTCTATAACCTTTAAAGAAAATTCCACGTTGGCAACTTTATATTGTTTTAATGAGTAGAGCATCTCCATTTTACTACAAGAAAGGCAAAGAACATGTATTTTAATAAATACTGTCCAACTACAACTTAAGATTGATTGGAGTGAATCTTGATTGTCAATTACTTTCTCTCCTGTCTTGCCCAATTTTGTCTTAAAGAGCTGTATAGTTATCTTTTTTTTTTTTGATTGACATAAAATAGTTCTTTTCTCAGGAAGTTGGGGAGGTGTATCAGCAAGACAAAAGTCTTGCTAATGAATTCAAAATAGTTCTCCTCAGAATGGGCCTCTATGATTTTTTTATGGGGCCATGCAGGTAATGATATAATGGATATAGAACCAGACAAGACTCAAATGAATTCTCACAAATCACCACTTACAGATTCACGAGGGGAAATCCAATTTGGAAAATAGCTAAATGAAAGCATTGGAGGCAGAGGGAGCAGTGTAGGGTCCCTCCATACTGTAGCACATTTTCAAGAGCCCACCTGGAAGGGAGATTCAATTAGGCTCCCTTTAGAGGACATTAGGATTTTTTAAGACTCTAAATGTGTGGGAATATTAGAATGGAGGTCTAATCTGAAACCCAATTTAGCGTACATTACCCTGCTTCCCTTGAGCCCACGTCTCCAAATGTGAAGAAAAGAATGTGCTGCTAATGAAGGCAAAGGCTTCAAGTGGAGGTCATTTCGGGGCTGCGGGAGGACAGAGGGTTCCTTTTCTGTCTCTATCAGATAGCTTTTGCTTGTGACATTGTTCCCAGGTTTGTCTGACTGCCATCTGCATGGGAAACTTAAGGAATTGGCAGCAGGAAATACAGACGGGAATGGAAATCTCATTACTGAATGCTTCTGTGCCTTCTCAAGATTTGCAAAATTTCAAGGTATTTTCTCTTCCTCCACCTCCTCCTCCTCCTCCTCCTGCTCTTCTTCTTCTTCCTCTTCCTCCTCCTCCTCCTCCTTCTCTTCTTCTTCTTCTTCTTCTTCTTCTTCTTCTTCTTCTTCTTCTTCTTCTTCTTCTTCTTCTTCTTCTTCTTCTTCTTCTTCTTCTTCTTCCTCCT
>NW_012267234.1:2932628-2949800 GCF_000151885.1 Dipodomys ordii
TCTCCTCCTCCCTCTCCTCCTCCTCCTCCCTCTCCTCCTCCTCCTCCTTCTTCTCCTCCTCCCTCTCCCTGCTCCTCCTCTTCCTCCTTAAAAATGAAGCTGATGTGCTCTTTTGATTGAGGCAGTGACCAAGAGAAAGAAAGATTGACACAGAGAATTGCTATCAGATATACAGGCCTGTTTGCCTTCTCTGTTTACCATCTGAAAAAGTGGACACACATCTGTGACTAATTGGATGAAAGAAGGACAAAGTAGGTTAAAAGCGTCCAAGACAGCTGAGTGCTGGAGACTCATGTCTGAAATCCTAGTTGTTCAGGAGGCTGAGATCTGAGGATAGTGGTTCAAAGTCAGCTTGGGCAGGCAAGTACATGAGGACTTGCTTCCAAATAACCACCAAAAACGTAGAAGTAAAGCTGTGGCTCAAGTGGGAGAGCACCAAAGCTAAGGAACAGAGGCCAGGTCTTGAGTTCAAATCCCAATACTGGCACAAATGCAACACACACACACACACACACACACACACACACACACACACACACACACACACCCTAAGGCAAATATTTACCAGGCGTAAAATGAGAATAGCCCCTTGCTTTAAGTTCCACAGTGTTTGTCATCAAGACTGGAGAAAATAAGTGAAAGAGAGATAATTAAAATTAAACTTTAATTTCAATTAAATTATATTAAAGGCTACTATCTCAGCGTACTGAAGAGGAATAGCCTGCAAGTATTTAGGGCAAAAGTAGCCACTTTGAGGATGAGGTGGGGAGGAAGAAATTGAAGGAAGCAAGCTGCATATAAACTGGTAGAGGCATTTTGCAAATCTTAAATTACTGATAATTTCCATTACACATTAATTTTAACCAGCTCTGGGCACCTAGAAAAATTTGAGTCTCTTACTCCCCTGCATTTCTGTGAGATGCTTGTAAATTCATTTTGCCTTATTATGGATAATATGCATGCCAGGAGGGAATTTAATTTTTTAACTGCGGTTGGTCTTCCATTCAAATTGTAAAGCCTCTCTAGTTTTATGGGCCATGAAATATGGTTCCCACGGCCTCCTCCTGCTTTTCTCAGCTTCACGTAAGCCACTGGCTCAGACTCTCTTGTGGACACCAAAGAATACAGCTTAAAGATATAACTTTACCTTCTCTTAGATATTTAAGGAAAAAGAAAAGATTTCCAATGCCTTTATTCATAAACCCTGCCTCGCTATTTTTTAAACATATGCACCAGCTATTTGCAGAATATTTACAATATGCCAGGCAGCAGGCAGGAAATGTACAAAATTATCTCCTTAACTCAGTACAGCTTAGGGCAGTAGTTATGATGAGCCTTAACTTATGAAACTAGAAGAAACCAGCAGTAGAGAAATTTAAATAAGACCTAGTCAAGGGCAGATATTTGATACTAATTCAACTATGACTGTCTCCTCCTTCACACCATGCCATACTACCTCCTGTTATTATAAACTTTGGTTTAGAGTTCTCACCTGATAGACTTGTTTTCCTTTTACAAAAAATAAATCATCATCATTACTGGAACTTGAAATCTAATCATTTCCTATAAGAATTAACAAAGTAAATTTGTGCACAGATTCATTTCTGGCTATCTAAGAGTAATTAGCACCAAAATTTTCCCCTTGCAGCAGAAACCCCATATAACCACCCATTAATTCTCATTATAATTAATGCAGAAATTCAGTGCTACTCTGAATGGATATAATTATAGGCTGTAGATAACTGTGAACTCTATCATTATACTAATAAAATATATAATGTTCCTAAAGCCAGTAGTCACTTCATAGTAGCTTAAACATCAGGTTATGGCATCTTAGCAATTATAGGAGTCCGATGTCACACTTTTAATATATTTGTTACATGGTTTTGCACCAAATACAAGTTGTTGTTTTTAGCCAACTCTTCTTACAAAGGAGAGTAAATAGTTTGAAAAAGTATATAGTTTGAAAAACATATACTATGCAGAAATTGATTTTGAACTTTTAAGAAAAAAATTCAAAGACAAGTGGTGAGACTGTCCGAGGTAAAAACAAAAAAACCCACAAAACCTTGACAGCGGTCTATGATAGATCTTTCCAGTAAGTTTGTCCCATAGGTTTTTTGTTTGTTTGTTTTGTCAGTCATGAGGCTTGAACTCAGGGCCTGGGTGCTGTCCCTGAGCTCTTTTGCTCGAGGCTAGTGCTCTACTACTTTGAGCCATGCTCCACTTCTGGTTTTCTGGTGCTTCGTTGGACATAAGAGTCTCACAGGGACTTTTCTGCCAGGCCTGGCTTCAAACCACATTCTTTAGACCTTAACCTCCTGAGTAGCTAGATTACACGTGTGAACCACTGGTGTTGAGCTTGTACCATGGACTTTAAAGATGTATGAAACCTTATGGAAGGCAATAGCACCTGACTTCCATTGGGTTACATATATACTTTCATTCAGGGAAAGCTTGGGTAAGTCTGAGGGATTTATTTCTCCCTTGTCTCGATTCTTCTCTGCTTCTTAGTTATATAGTCTTCTTCTAGAGCCATACCAGATGACTCTTTGCCTCAGATTGCTATGCAAATAACACATCCTCAGCAAAGCATGCTTGATTGTTCTGTCTGAACTTTCTTCCCTCATTATTCTCTCTCTCTCTCTTTCTCTCTCTCCCTCTCTCTCTCTTTTTCAGGGTGTTTTACGTATTACCATTACTTGCCCTAGGATGACAAGAACAGCTATGATGCTAGTCATCTGATAATATGTAGCTTTTCACACAGTGGTTAGAATAATCTTTTTGTTTACAGTTTTATGAATACTGATTAATTGCTTAGAGGGGCTTCCTTTTGGTGTTTCCACATACATATACCATGTACATTGATCAAACTCACCCCCTCTTTTCTCTCCCTTTTTCATAGTTCAATATTCATACATGTCTATAAAATATGTAACCACATTCATTTCCCTCTTATATCCTTTTATTTTAACTTTTCTTTCCCTCTGTACTGAGCTCAAACATATTCTTCATTGCGTAGACCTAGCCTCTAAGAGACTACATGGCATATTTGAATTTCTCTATTTAAGTTTATTTATTTATTCTTTCATTCATTTTGCACAGTTGCCTTAGAATGCATTAATATTTAAAGAATTTTTTTAGTTTTATTAGACTGACTACATAGAGATAAGTGATAACATGCTAATCAGACCAGTATCATGTTTTCGGGCTATAGAATTTTTTCACCTTGTCAATCTTGACTAAAGTTTTCACCCCATGCTTTTACTTGTTAATCTACAGCCATCGTAGTGTCTTTACGTCTGTATTATCTTTAATAACATTGGGTATAATCCATTTAAATAAACCAATGTGAACTTTTTTGAAATGTTCTTCTGACTCTAAATGCCCTTAAAATTAACTCTCTGAAAGAATTTGCCACTGAATCCAAGCTAAGACATACTGTCTCAATACCTTCATCACCCATTCTTTCTTTTTATCTACTTGGTTTGGTTTAATGTACTTTGTTCAATCCAGTCTACTTCCCTAGGTGTTTGAAATGGTCACCAAAGGCAAATTCGATCTGCATCTCACTAAATCATTCAGCTCATTTAGCCAGGCAAACAACCCTTTAAGCTTTGCCTCCCTTGGCCCCCACTACATCAATTTCCTAAGAGTTTCCTTGTAGCCATCTGCATTCATTTTCAAACCTTTCTCCTGTCTTCTCTTTAACTGTATCTTAGTTTAGTAACTGAGCTATCTTTTATCCTCTTAATTACTATGTTATTTCACTAAACAGTACACATACACATGGCATCCACATCCACACAGGTTATCATATCATACTTAATTTGATTTCCCTCCCTCCCTCCCTCCTTCCCCCTCCCTCCCTCCCTTCCTCCCTCCCTCCCTCCTTCTCTCCCTCCCTCCCTCCTTCCTTCTTTCCTTTCTTCCTTCTATATTTCTTTCTGTCTCTCTGTGTCTTTGTCTTTGTTTTTCTGTGTTTTTGTTTTTTAGTTTTTCTTTCTCTGTTGTCTCTCTGTGTCTCTCTCTTTTTCTGGCATTTCCACTCCATTTATTTCTTCCCTATCAATGCAATCATGCATCATACCAGCAAGATGTTAGTTCTTATATTGAATATTAGTCACAGTAATCTACAAGGTCTATGAAATTTTCCACTGTTCATCTCTCCATTGTCCAATCCAATTTTATGTAATACAAAATTGCTATTCCCTACTTTTCAACTTCTTTCTTTCTTTATTGAGACACTGGGGATTGAACTTAGGGCCTTGATTTGCTAAGTAATTATTCTGCCACTTGAGCCACACCTTTTTTCTTTCAGTGTGTGTGTGTGTATGTATGTGTGTGTGTGTGTATGTGTGTGTGTATGTGTGTATGTGTGTATGTATGTGTATGTATGTGTGTGTATGTATGTGTGTATGTGTGTATGTATGTGTGTATGTGTGTATGTATGTGTGTATGTGTGTATATGTGTATGTGTGTATGTGTGTGTGCATGTATGTGTGTGTGTATGTGTGTATGTATGTGTGTGTATGTGTGTGTGTGTGTGTGTGTGTGTGTGTGGTGATATTCTCAAACTTTGATTCATGCTGGTTTTGAACTATGATCTCACTACCTCCAACTCCTGAGTACCTGGGATTATAAGAATTTGCCACTACTCTCAGCCTCTTCCTTTTACTTTCGAAATAGTCAAGGTCTTTTCAACTTTGAGATAGACTACCTTTTAATCCCTGTTTCTCTTCTTATTTCTCTTCTGACCTGTTAACATTTTTCTTGTCCTTTAAATGTTAGCTTAAATGCCCTTTTTTTCTTATGTGCAGAATTACTGGCTACCTCTGTGAAGTCAGGCTCCCTAATTATTTTCTTTTATAGATTCACAAAGTTTTTCTTCATAACACTTCAGGACTCTCCACTTATTTCAGTGTTTCTATGTGGCTTAGGGGAAAAAACTCCACATTTCTCTTGGAAATGACAGATTACAAGATCTCCTCTGATTTCTTCCCCAAACTAACCCAGTTCCACACCATGCTGTATCGTAGCTTGGCCATGCCTCCACTATTCTGCCTTTGCTACCTAGGAAACCCTTACACAATATATAATTTGGGCTCTTTAACATGTATGTTTAGATTTGTTGACACCTACCACTCTGTTAAATCCAGGAAGGCAGGGAGTATGCTATGTTTATTTGCAGTTGTGTATTTCAGAATTCAGTATAATTTCTGCAGATGTGGGTACTCAATAAGCTTTGGGCTGTGGAGCAAATAAATACATGACAGGTGTCTGTTGAAAAAGACTGGATTACTTTTTCTTTTTTTTTAATCTGTTTTTACTTTTTTTCTGGGTAGAGAGCTATTTAAACTTTTCCAGAGTCAGGTGCATAAGGGAGAGAGTAATTTTACATACCTTGGTGCTAAATTTCCTTGCATGAATGAGAATTTGATATCTTTTATAACATAATGTCATTGGCTGAGGTACGTACCTTTTTCCATCTTAGCAGGTGTGTACACAAAAATACCATTTCTTTCCAGTTGTTGGGACCAGCAGAGGCCCATGGTCTCTAGAAACCATGAGTTCTGTTAGTTATGGACTATGTCATAAGCATCAGAAGTATGGGAAAAGTCTGAAAGTTGAATTTTGGGGCTATAATGGTGAATTTTGTCAAAATATAATGTACAAGATCAAGGGTAAGTCAGATTATCTTGGCAATCTTGTTGCTTAACATGCTTGCCTTGTAGATGTAGTGAAATCATGGAAAAAAGTGACCAGAGCCCCACTTCACCCCCCCTTTAAAAAAACAGGAAATGAGAAAAGCCTGATTTTTCTGGAGTAGAGCAAAACACACGTGATAAATGCTGTGAAAAATTAGAGCATGTTTTGATCCTATTTGAATGAAGGACTTTGCAGAACTCACTTGTATGGCAGAAGTGGTTTGAGTCCCTTGCAGAAATCCTTTGGATGCAAGTGAGTGGGAATATATTTTAAATATCTCCCAGAAGTATCTCACGATGGTGAGCCACCCATGGAATATAAATCGCTGACTTTGATATCAGGTGAAAACATGATTTGTATGTAGTTATTATAGTTTCTAATCCCAAATCCTTAATCTATACCGTTATCTTAAAAAATAGCACATATTTTGTTGATATAGCATACAAGCTAATGAAAATAGCATCCCGAGTGTCTGATCTATTAACAGTTCAACTCTTTTTACTTTCTTTGGTCCTGTTGACTTCTATCTAAATTTTTATGCTGCCCGCTGGTCAGTGAGATCCCATCAGATAAAATGGGACAATTACCTGCTTTGCCATATTCTTCCTCTTACACTGAAAATACAACTTCAGCTTTCTTTCTGGTTTTGGCAACCATTTATGTTCATTATTTAGTCAGGATTAAGAATATATACATATATATATATTAAAATTATGAAATCACTAAACCATCTTCTCATCTCTTATCTGTGATGTTATACTTTTCCTCCCTGAACATTGCCTCACACCTATTCTTGTCCTGTTTTTGATTTTCAGTCCCAATAGAAGCAAATAGAACTCTTCCTATCTAAGGATGTAATCCAGAAGGTCAGTCAGCAAATTGAACATGACAGTCACTCAGTTCTAAGCTTTTCAGAATTGAAAGACTGCATTTCCATATCCAAAGAATCAGTCATGAAAAAGCCAGTAGTTTTATTCAAAGAAGTGTTTCAGCCAATCTTGGAGGTGGAAGAAGAATCAAATTTGAGGTGCAAAGCATGACATTAGAGAAGACTGGTCAGAAAAGAATCAGCCAAAAAGCTAGCTTCCAAAGAAAGTAGTCAGGAGAAAAGTAGACTTGGAACAATTTCAGAGTGGAATCAGAGTAGAACCTTCCTTTGTCAACATAAAATCATTCATGGTTACAAGTAACTCTGGCATTTAAAGCAACTATTCATATATCCCTAATTTTGAATCACTTACCATAGTCTCTATTTAGTTGATTGGAAGATTACTTTTTCAAGATTTGACTTTAGTGATGGGTTTGAGACATGCACTGCAAGACATTGCTTTGATGATCTGATACATAAGATCTTTGTCCAGACATGAAGCTCTCTCATGAAACAATTTATAGATATCTTCATCACTCTCCCAGAAGCAAATTTGGGAAATTGTTTATAATTCTTTATATTATAAAGAGTGTGCACCATCTTTATCCACTCTCAATTCTGGATTAAAAAGCAATCACTATGAAGTATGATTGCAAAACCTTCCCTGAACTATGAAGTTAACAGCACTGTTTTCTGTCTTCATCGATGCATAATATTTTCACATATCAATGTAGAAAAAATTTGAGCCTAACCTAGAATGCTACATTGTGAAATGCTATATATTCAGCAGGAGCCTTTTTGGAATGCTCCCAAAGAGGAAAGAATACAATGACATGAACATGACACCCCTACTGTGAACAATGATAAAACTGATCATGAATTCCTGCAGGTTTCCAGGTCAGTCATATATACTCATGAGAACAACTTCCCAAAGGCCTGCATTCTTACAGATGGTCTTTCTCACTTGGTAGACAACATGTTATAGAACAAAAGTTCTACGTCCTTGTATAGAGAAGTTATGCTTTTTCATATTGTCTTTACCCTATTTAGACATTTTCAAATCAATTTTATACTTTTCTGGCAGAGTTTCTTGGTCATATTTAAATGTGAAGTTTTTCTAGCTAGTTTAACTCTTCTTTCATCTCAAAAGCATGAACGGTTAAGATGATTTATTTATACGTAACGTAGTCTGTTCTGTTCGTCAAGTTTTACTAGAGTGGCTGACTAACGCATGCTGACTCATATCTGATCTCGGTGCCACACAGCCATTACGGTGCCATTTACAGTTTCTCCCATCTTTCCCAGTGCCTTTAAATGTTGTCATATACAGTAGGTCACAGCGCTTAATTATCTCCATGTGTTAAATTCTTCCCTCCAATTAGCTCTGTGTGAGAAAAGTCTGTGACTTATCTTACTGTTTAACTAGTGATTACATTTGTCACAGAAATATGAGTATTGCAGATGCCAAGCAAGTATAGGATAGCCTTAAGATAGACCACCCCAAGAGGAAGGAAAATAGATCTGATTACCCTATCAACTTGTGCTGCTCTCTCTCTCTCCCCTTGCCTCTCTCTCCCTGCCTCCCTCCCTCCTTCCCCCCCTCTCTCTGTCTCTTGCCTGCCCCTCTCTCCCTCTCTTTGTGTGCCAGTGAGGGCCTGAGCACTGCCCCTGAGCTTTTATGCTCAAGGCTAGCACTCTACCAACTGAGCCACAGCTCCACTTTGGGAATTGGAGATAAGAGTTGTATGAACCGTCCTGCCTGGGCTGGTTTTGAACCTGGACGCTCAGATCTCAGC
The DNA here is from genome assembly GCF_000151885.1 of Dipodomys ordii. Lineage (NCBI taxonomy): Eukaryota > Metazoa > Chordata > Mammalia > Rodentia > Heteromyidae > Dipodomys > Dipodomys ordii. The sequence goes on from NW_012267234.1 coordinate 2,941,002, forward strand.
TTTCTGAGTCACGAGGAATGCAGGCTTGAGCCATCACCAGTGCCCTGCTCATATCTACCTCTTCAAAAGACCTGTTTGAGCTTGGTGATATTCAGGAGTCTGAACCATGGTTCAAAGCCAGCCTGGGCAGGAAAGTCCATGAGACTCTTATTTCTAATTAATTACTAAAAGGGCAGAAGTGGACCAGTGGCTCACGTGGTGGGGCATTAGCTTTGACCACAAAAGCTCAGAGAGAGCACTTAAGCCCTCAAGCCCTAAGACAGACAGACAGACAGACGGACACGCGCGCGCACACACACACATCCTGTTCATCAACTGATTCCAATAACATGGCTTAAAATATACTTTGTTTCTAACACATTTATAAGATTATTTCTTTGTTGCTTTGTATGTCCCTCCCCCAGAGTATAACCCCTGCTTTCACTGTATTTGATGTTGGTATAATTTTGCCACGCCTACTCCAGTGGAGTCTGCTTAACATGGGAAACCATCTTTCAGACCTGAGAAAGGGGCTTCAGAGACCTATCTCTGAGTTTTGGGACTTCACCGAAGTCTACCTCAGAGAATGGGGCTTTATAGAGACCTATCTCCGTGTTTTGGGACTTCACCGAAGTCTACCTCGGAGAATAGGGCTTCTAAGAGGCCTACTCCTGGAAAGGCTGGCAAACCCCTGGGAAAGATGTGTTTCTGCCTTTCTTTTCCTCATAAGAGTGCCTATTAATCTTTTACTGTTTCTACTGCTCTTTGTACTTACTCATTGTCAACATTCCCTTATTCAAAGCTCTTTCTTAAGAGTTTTGATGACTCCAATATCTGACGAGTGTCTTAAAAATATGACTAACTCACCAGAGTTAAGTGCTACCCTGAAACCCCTCTTATGGAGGCTAGTAGACAAGTTATAAGTAAATATAAAAGTATTGGGGGTTTCACAAAGTCACTTCAGCAGAAGGAATTGTTTGTAAGGGATTTACAAGAAGCTGTAGGCTCAACTAGAACAGAAAGAATGTATGGCAATTGCTGAGACAGTTATTTAGGAGAAAGAATTTCCTGCTATTTACTAAGAGAATTGCCAGATCCAGGTCTCCTTGAGGTTTACTATTAAAGAAGAAAGAGGAAAGATCTATTTGGGAAAGTTAAGGCCTCTATAAAGATAGGTAATAGTTAATTGGTAACAAACATCATAATTGTTGTATTTCTTAGAGATAAGCCGGAAACAAGTGCCTATCAGGTGACCCGCTGGTGACCACCCAAAAATGAAGCCATGCAGCAAGATTGTATAACCTTTTGCCCTTTCTCATGAAGACTTCTGTTATAAAAGTTTGTTATCCTCTGCATTAAATCACACTCAGCATCCACTCCTCTTGTGTGTGAGTTGTCTGTTTGCCATCTCCCCATCCTATTCCAGGTTCCCCCCCAGGTGTCCTCTGTCGTCCCGACAGAACCCAGTCCATGGCATAATTTGTGGAGGGGAAGGGCAAAAACAAATTGTTTAAATAGGGATACAGGTGGACCCATTGCAACAATGAGATGTACAAGACATTATGTTGAAAACGAACTTTACAACTTTGGTGCAGGGCGGGGGGGGGGAATGGAGGGTGGGGGGGGAGGATGGGAAGGGATGGGAAGGGGAAACAAAGGAGGAGGCTACAATGCTTGATAAGAAATGTACTCATTATCTTGCCCATGTAATTGTAACCCCTCTGTTCAGTATTTTCACAATTAAAAATGCACTAATTGAAGAAGAGGAAATTGTTTCTGTTTTCAGTTTTAGAAATATAATTATTTGCCTTTGAAAAAAGACTGATATAAATAAAATAAAATAAATTTTATTGCAATAGGATTTCTAAAAGTTTACTGCGTGGGAATGTTGATTGTGACCTCTAAGAGGGCTTAGGGAGTTGTCTGGGCATTTCACCAAATTTGAAGTATAAGGGAAAATCTCCACCTTTTACTCAGATTACTTACCAAAATCACCTGGATTCCTGCTTCTCTGCCCATATGTATCATCTCAGGAAAGAGTTTCTGTCTTAGTTGGGTTCTTTGCCATATATGACCTGTCATGAATCCTTTTAATGATTCTTTCTTTTCCACCAAAAATGAAGTTCATATCATGTACCATTTACTGTTTATCTAAGCATATTTTATACCACTTGTTCTATTTTGACTTTTAGTTGTACTTCTATTTTGGGTTGAAGGGGTCAATAGCTGAGCATTTTCTTTCTTAACATGAGCAACATTAATTGAGTAAAACATATTCTGACATGGAGATGTCTTTACCTAATGTGGTAGTTACTATGTCTTAAGTTGCATTCCCTTATTTACATATATTTCCTTTGAAAATATTTGCAAGATGGAAATGTGTTGGCTTCTGCAGATTTATCTTATTATTTCCAAAAGACCCAGAGTGAGCACTTATAACTTATTCAGTGAAGATGATACGTATTTGTTCTTCTACTCATTCATTGAGTTCCTTCCACAACTCATGTAGAAAAGAGTACAGTAAGTACTATTGTGTATGTTCACCTATGGATCCATACAACAGTTTGTACACTGATACAGCTTTCTTAGGTCATAAGAGATGAAGCATGAAACACACTTCCTTTCATCATTTTTAAGGCATGTTATAAATTTAGTGATAGCTTATGATTTTTTAAATGCAAACCAGGTTGGATTCTTAACTCATGTAATTGAGTCTGCTTCTGTACCACCACCAAGAATTTCATACACTTCGGTGGTTTTCATTTTGTGCTTTTGGTTGTTTTGGTAATTTACATGTTTACCGATTAGTAGTATGTGTTTACTTCCTATTAGTGTGAAGAACACTTATTCTTCTTCTGTACCTTTCTACTAGTTTTTAACAAAAGAATGGAACTCAATAAAAATAAAATAACATTTGGAAATAAAGGAATTGATCACAATTTCAATTTATAAGTTTGATTGTAGTAAAGTGGGACATGTAGGTACATTGTGAGGAATTAGCATCCTTAGTACTTTAACTGATTTCTCTTTTAAACAATTTATTATCATTAAGTAGTCATACAGAGGGGTTTCATTTGAACATGTCTGTTTATGAGTACAATACACCTTGATCTATATCACCTCATTCATAATTCTCCCCCATTGCTCCCAACCCCAACCCTCCCTTCTAATTCCCTGGTTCCATTTTAAAATACATACATAAAATAGTATGATTGCCTTTGCTTGCCCTTCTTCATTTGAACTTTCATCAATGACTTATAATTGAGATTTAAGCGTTACTTTCAATAATTTGTTCACCAAAATGTCAAAATGTCTATGCTTCTGGAGATATTGCCTATAAATAAGAATGTATGCTCTACCTTCTCACACACCTCAAAAGCTTTGTGCTATTTCATGTCCAGTGACTGTAGTCAGGACTTCCTCCAATATACTGAACCAAAGATATAACTACAGCATTTCTTTTTTTTTAATCTTTTTTTTTTTTTGCAAGTGCTGGGGCTTGAACTCAGGGCCTGAGCACTGTCCCTGAGCTTCTTTTGCTCAAGGCTAGCACTCTACCACTTGTTCCACTGCGCCGCTTCCAGCTTTTTCTGTTTATGTGATATTGAGGAATCGAACCCAGGGATTCATACATGCTCTACTACTTAGCCACACAATCTTATAATAAAGGAATATGCTCAATAATTTTTATTAATAATTTTACCTGATATAGAATTTGAGTAGACTGACATCATTAAATTAAAAATGTTTCCTTCTATGTTTATTTCTTTGTTTCCAGATGCCTTTTTAATCTCAAATTCTTTATTTTTAAATGCATATTTTGAAACATTCGTATATGGTCTTTGTCTTTGATAGTCAATGAATATTCTAGATTATATTTACATTTTCAGGAATAGGTGTTACTTATTAATATCCTACTGAATAGCCTGATTTTCTATAAAACAATGAGATGGCTTTAATTTTCTGGTCTTTGTTTTCCAGGTTTTAAGGTACACAGTACATGTTCTGTTGATGCAGTATTTATGGCCAACATATTTTTACCTGTGACATTATCTTTGTCTATGTATAACCCTTACCATAAGGCTCTGTATTGTAGAGCCCAATCAATATCATGAAACATTCAGGGTAAAAACACAATCAGATGATTAAAAGTGTTTATGAATAAGTCTCAAATAATCATATGAGACTAGTTGCTTTCAAACCAAGAAAAAGAGTATTACTATCTTGCACCAAGCATCATGGTATGCAGTATTATGGTGTATAGCAAAATAAAGAACCAATTTGCTGCATCTTTTGGGATTAGTATTTTACATAAGAATTTCTTAGTCTTATTTTACAAAAGACATATGTCTAGACTGTTCTAACTGCATTTTTATACAACCAATATTTATTAAGTGCCTAAATCATCACCTTTCAGAGAACCATATGCACTTTATCAGAAAGTGGCAATAAACAAATAAACTTTTTGTTTAACAGTATTTTTCCTAGATGCTCAAAACTCATAGCTAGACCATAAAGACCAAACATATTTTTTTCCTTTGAGGATTAGTATTCAGTCCAAAGAGAATAGATTTATTTCAAGAATGCTTCCTGGGCATGACATATTTATATATAATGCTACATGTGCATTTTTCTTGCTTTGTGTAAGTATAGATAAATGTTTCAGGATTTCATTTCCTCCTTTCCATTAAGAAATATTTCCAGTTATGCATCCAACTCACATTAGCCAAGAAAACCCCACTAACTGTAACCTCTTTCTGTTTTTCATTTCTAGATACCTAAAATTATAAAGCAATCAGTCTGACTGAAGAATTGTTTTTAATGCTAATCAAATATCTTGTGAACTATATTTGACCCAAGTATTTATGTACAGAAGAATCAAAATCAATGTGGTAATGCATTCAAGATTGTCCCTGAGATGGTTAATTTTATGTGTCAACCTGACTGAGCCATTTAGTGAGTAGATTAAACATTATTTATGGCTATTCTTGTAAGCATGATTCAGAGCCACATCAGGATTTGAGTGGGTAGATTCAGTGAAATACATTTCTTCTGTGATGCAGTAGGCATTAATGAATTCTTTGAGGACCTACAAAAGTGAAAAGAAGAACTTGAACCCTTTTAGTCTTTTATCTTTGCTGAGCTATTTCATTTTCTCATGTTTTAAGATTAGGATTCTTACGATACTTGACTCTTGGTCCTCAGATCTATAGACTCAGACTGTACTATACCTGTTTTGTGTTTGTTTTGTTCCCACCCAACCTCCAGGTCTCTAACTCACCAAAAGCAGATTGTGGGAGTCATAATAAGTTCAGTTCTCACTAAATCTCACTCTCTGCCACCCTATGTACTGCTGTGTTCTATGTCTGCACACTTATAAAAAAAAGTATATAAATATATACAATTGGTTTTGTTTCTCTGCCAAATCTTAATTCCTACAGTCTTAAAACATCATTTACAACTTTCTATAGGATGACCATTTCTGTGTTTTACTGTGGTGAATCATTACAGAAGTAGGGTGCAGGGTATAAATTTGATGTTACTTAATCACTGTCTTCTCAATTTTTGTAAAGGTTCCACTAATCTCTTAGTGGTGCGCATTAAAAATAAAGTCTGGGAGTCCTCCTTAAAATCCATCTTTCCTTCATTTCGCACACCAAATATATCAATAGAGATTATGAATTTTATATCCAAGTATATGCATGAGTTCTCTTTCTTTTGTCTGCATTACCAAGGCAATTTCTTCCTTGGGCTAAAGTATTGACCTCTGGTCTGGATGCCTTGCTTTCATTCTGGTGTCCTGTAGTCTTATTTTCATGTAGGATTTAAAGTGATCTTTATCAACTATAATCCAATTGTGTCATTCCAATGCTTTTATATCCTCAAGTTCTTTCTTTCCCTTTCCTCCCTCCCTCTCTCCCCCTCTTCTCTCTCTTTTCTTTCTTTTTTCTTCCTTACTTTCTTCCTTCCTCTCTCCCTCCTTCTCTCTCTCTTTCTTTTTTCTTTTTCTTTCTTTCTCTCCCTCCCTCTCTCCTTCCCTCCCTCTCTTCCTTCCTTTCTTTCTTTTTCTCTCCTTCTCTCTGTCTTTCTTTTTGTAATGGTTCTGGGCCTTGAACTCTCCCTAAGCTTCTGTGCTCAAAGCTAATACTCTACCACTTCAGCTATAGCTCAACTATGGCTTGTTGTTATTGCTGTTATTGGTTAATTGGAGATGAAAGTACCATAGACTTTCCTGCCCAGGCTGGCTTTGAAACTTGATCTTCAGATCTCAGCCTCCCCAGTAGCCAGTAGTACAGGCATGAGGCACATGGCTCAATCACTTCTTTTCTATCAAGTGAACTGGAATACCTAATACTGAAAGGCAAGGATCTGAATATTGCAGCCTCTCCTCTGCCCTCTACATCTTTTTGTAAATTGGCTTTCTCCGCTATTATCTGGTAGTCATTTGAATTTACTAAATATGCATTGGTTTAGTACATGGAAAAAAAAACAACAAACATGTCTAACTTTGCTCTTGTTTGCTTTTATCATGAACAATGACAATTCAAATATCACTCAGTCTACTCCATGTAAATAATTTAGAATTTTATGCATCCATTTTATTTTTTATCCTATTATCTGCTGTTAGTCTAATTTCTTCCCATTTTCCAGCTTACACAATTTTTCTTTTAAGTGCGAGATTTCCTCTGTCCTGATTCTTGCTCTATTCCCAGGATCTACATTAGTAGACTACCCTTAGTACATGTTTGCTAAATAAATAAAGTTTGAAAATTGTCACATGGAGAATTACACATTTTGAAAGTCTGTAGCAGTACAGCCTATCGAGAAACATCCCATCTCAACATCTTACATGGTCAGGTTCCTAGAACATACCCTGGCTTTAATCTCTTACACTACTAAGATAACAGCCAAATAGTCATTATAATACCGCTCTACCAAGATACCATGCCTTGGTGCATCTGATAGTCGTCTCTGTTTTTCTTAGAATACTGTAAACTCTTCTCTTTCATAGTGTAGCCAAATCTCGTGTTCAGTCATGTATTGGCTTTTACAAATGATCCAATTATACATCAGGGTTTTGAGAGATGAGAAGCGTGTTTCACATATATTTTTTTTCTTTCACACAAATTGAATTTTGTAGAAAAGAATATTGTTTCAGGGGTTAGGAAGGAATATTTAAAGTTTGTTTCCAACGTTCTTATTTGTAGCTCAAACTCTGAGCCTACATAATCCATTCACCATATTCAACAGTCAGGCTTCACAAATATAGAATAGCTCTGAAGAGCAGCACTTGAGTTAAAGAACACCTAGAAACCGATTAGAGGAGGGTTTGTTTCATCAAGGGAAAGAATACGATAGAAACCAGAAATCATTTTCCAAGCCATGATCCGTAGAGCTTTGTAATCAATAATACTTAGATAATACTTAAGAAAAAATCTTGCTCATATTTATGTAGTCATACAATAGCCCTGGAGACCTTTGCATGTGCAGAGAAGAGATGAAGGAATTAACATTTGCCTTTTGGGACCTCATATTTCATTGTGTAGTCCTGGCCTCTGAGTTCATTGAAGTCACTCTTCTCCATAGCCATTTTCCTTATGCAGCATCCTGTGTTACTCCTCCTAGCAACCCTCTTCTGTAATCTGTGGATAATAATAGAGATAGCAATTATCTATTAGTAGGGACCCCTGCTAGACATAATACTTGTATTTAAGGTGAGAATCAGATGGTGACAGAAAACTCGAATTGGAAGAAGAGTGCACACAGACACCAAAACCTTCAGCACATGCCCATTGGTTGACAACTAGAGGACACTGCAGCAAATGAAAGAAAAGGAGTGTTTGTACCAGAAACACGATTTCACAATTCTAGAACTTCTCAGGAGACCAAAGTTCAACTCCTATCTATATTAGACATGTAATTTCCTAAACCTTTCTTTTTCTCACCCAGAAAACACATCACAATTTAGGCAACCTAAAACTTCCTCTGTGCATTCAAATTCTGGATCTTTCTGAAAGTGCCAACATGTGCTATTACTCCTTGCAAGTTCTAGTTTTTATAATTTGTTCTCCTAGGTTCTTGTGCACTCATTGTTCACTTCTTAGCTTAAAAGAAATCTCTCCATGAAACTTCCTTAAGTCTTGCCATTGAAAGCTCTTTTTCTTCTCTTTACTTTCTAAGTACTGTTTATGTTTTACTTTGTATTTATAGTTTCAAGCCTCATAAGTACAGATAGATTGGCTAAACAAAAAAATCAAGCAACTATAATCAGACTAACCTAAACCTAAATTGAGATTCAAATACTATTTAACCACAGGCAAAGAAAGTATCAACAATTAGTTTAGATGTAAAGGATCAGCTCCATTTTATAAATAAGGAAGCAGGTGGACAATGTCATTACATTTATTTTCTTCATATAACCCATGTGCTAAATTCACATACTGGAAGATACTCAGAAAAGGTAGTAGATAAAATTATATTCAATTCTATTTGGCCTACTAAGTAACATTGCAAAGCACTTTGTATAGGAAGTAAAGGTATATCAAAAATGTAGAAATATAAAAATCTATAGTAAAACTATTTCCCATCAACTATATTCTGCAGTTATTTTCTCCATAAAATTGATACATAAACATCAAAATCCAGCTTCATCACACAAGGCATTTAATTTTTTTTGGGGGGGTCCCCTTGTGGGGCCTGAACTCTGGGCCTGGGCACTGTCCCTCAGCTGTTCAGCTCAAGGCTAGTGCTCTACCACTTGAGCCACAGTGCCACTTCCGGCTTTTTCTGTTTATGTCGTGCTGAGGAATAGAACCCAGG
>NW_012267234.1:2949926-3031704 GCF_000151885.1 Dipodomys ordii
CTACCACTTGAGCCACAGTGCCACTTCCGGCTTTTTTTCTTTTTGCTTATGTGATGCTGAGGAATCGAACCCAGGGCCTCATGCATGCAAGGCAAACGCTCTACCACTGAGCCACCTTCCCAGCCCAAGGTATTTAATTTTTATCCCAGTCATGTTCACAAATGAGAGCTCTGGATTTTAAATCCTTTCAACTCTCAATCCAATTGCTTTTAAATTCAAGGAGAGATTCAGGAAGACAAAAAGCCATCATTCCAGAATTTTGGCAGTCTATGAGTTTGTAAAATGAAAACAAATAAATATCAATTATCTCTAGGAATTTAGTTATGTGTGTACATTCACTTATGTCTTTGTGTATTGGTATGGCGTATATATTGACTGTGTGTCTATTGATCCATAAATGTGTGTATATTCTTTCCAATGTTGATATTCATGTTTAAATGGTGCATTTATACAGCCTTTATAGGATTGCCCACTGTTACCTTATCTTTTTGACTGGCAATGATGGGATTTCAGTCATGCTCAACCTTTCCGACAGTGCCAGAGATGGGATTTTTTTGAAATCTTATTACTGGTTGCACTGCCTTGATCTCAGATGGAACTTTCAATCAAAAAGGCAATCATAAGGTTATACATTCGTGAGATTCCCTGCGAAGCCAGTGATCGCATAATACAACTTGTTGGAAGGGACTACTTGCCTCCAGTCCTTATGGGGCTATAAAAAGTAATTGGCTACTTAGCTCTCAGCACCCGCTTTTCCTTCTCCAAAATACAGCAGAGCCCAGCACTCTGTTGTGTCTCAGTGTGGAATCCGGCTGCTCCTAGGAGATTTCTCAGTCTCATGCCGAGACTCGTCTTACTTTAAACATATGATTAAGCAAACTCTCTCAAAGACACATCTGACTATTTCTAAACATTCTTGCTTTACTGGTGAAGCCGGTGAGTCTATGTTTTCTTTTCTTTTATGTGTACATGTCAATTTGCCCATTTATTTTCTTCTAAGACATACCGTAAATTTCATACTCTACAAATTGCAGTTCTGATTGAGAAAGGTAACACGTGTTAGTCATCTTGCTATAGATTATTTTTTTTAATTACAGTAACAGCATTCATAATATAAATTATAATGAAGAGCCTCTTATTTTCCCATGACATGTGAGGTTGGAGGGTTGAGGGATGTCTTTGTGATTTGGTCTTGTCACATAATAGACAGCATTGAGATCGAATGGATCCCATGTGGTCGCCAATCACCAGAGATGACTCAGTTCCCTTGACAGGAGCCACTCAGTCACGTGGTAGGCAGAAGAGGATAATTCTACTTCATTTGGCACTGAATTAATAGTTCTTTGCCATTAGGCAGAGAACCTTTCAAAGGATAGAAAAAGACTATTGTTTGGGATACACACAAACTCCTCAGACACAATGAAATGCCTATGGATTGAAGAAGTATTCTGTGTGAAAAATAACTCTCCATAGATGTGTGAGATACATACTGATGTGTTAATGCAGGCAGAACAGGAAGCAAGGCATGGCTACAAAATAATCTGTTTAATAAATTTAAAATGGTATTACTTCACATACTGAGGACTGAATGTGTGAAGTCCTCTTAAAGATTGGGATCTCATTTAACTCTTTAGGTTGGAAAAGTTCTGGAAAGCCAATTGCTAAAATAAAAGCTTCAGCAAATTGGTGTGTGTGTGTGTGTGTGTGTGTTCAGAATTTTATGTTCAGGATGTTCTAAAGATATTAGTATAGTCATATTATGAGCTACAACCATAGCTATATAACTGAATTTACTCCCTATTACAAAACTTGAAATTCACATTAATTCATAAATTGGGAGTAAGGTACTAGCAAAGGAAACTAGAAAATCGTTTCTCTATTCATTGTTTCTTCCTGGAGAATGTAAATTTTGTGGGAATATTTGGACAATTGGTACACAAGACAATATCTCCTTCCCCCCAAATCCTACAATGAGAGTTTATTATATTGATTTCCAGCATTCAAATATACAGAGTTTATGTTCCTAGAATAATAACTAGTTCTGTTAAATATGTTTGTTTTATCTATAGCACTGTAGTACAAATAAAATAGAAACAAGTCACTTGAACAAGATAAATCTCAAAAATATGCTTTTACCTTGCTTTAGAATATATATTGATTACTACTGAAACCACTATTAATAATTCACATTCACCAAGAGCTTTTCAAAGACACCGTGTGCTAAACTGAGGAATGAGAAATTAGATTGGACCCTTTCTTTGACTTCATGGAAGTGTTTAGTAGCTGATAGGATAAGCATAAAGCATCGATTGTTTTAAGACAATAAGCCTTAGATAAGAATTGGATGAGCCACAGTGTAGCTATGAAACTCCTGGGACAGTATGCAAACTTCCTTTCACAGAAAAGATGGGACCTCCAGTTTTCAAACCAAATTCATCTTTTTTCTGTATCAATCCCAAGCCTGTGACTTACAAGGCAGAAGACTAGAGCCTACTTTTGCCTAATGAGATATCTTGCTCTAATGGACATATTTCACTTGGGAGCCTTCTAGTAATGGAAGAGAATTTTGAGATCTAGACCATAGTCTGGGTCTCTCTTGTCAATTTTGGCTCTCTGGTTCTTTTATTTATTTATTTATTAAATTTTAAATCTGTAATCTTGTCTGAAGGCATTCCCTGCTCTTTCGTTTACTTTCTTTAAGGGACCCCAGGAGACAGTTGGACTACCTTTGAGATATTGTGTCTATATTTTAGGGCTCTGTTGTACGCTTGCATGGTAGTATTAGCAAGCTGTATGTCTTCTCTGATCATGATGACTATTACAAGTACAAGTTGTCATGGATATGAATTGGCTGAACGTTTTAGAATTTCAGTTAGAGCCGATAATTTTCATAATATGACTTGGTTTGGCTGGAAAAGAATGATGACAACAGAGGTATTTATAAAAATATATTTCACAAAGTAGGAAAACAATACAGGAGTTTCTCTGAATACAATACATGGAGTAAATAAACAATATTGCATTAAAGCAAAGTAGAAAATTAAAATGATCTGCATGTAATGCTTGAGTTTTATCATACATTTTCTACTCCGACATGGCAGCTTTGCATTACAAATTAAAAAGAATGCTCACATCTTCTACTTCTGTTCTTTTTCTCTTTTTTCCTTTCTTTTTATTTTTCTCTTGTAGTCTAAGATACTCTGTGTATCACCATGATTGGGGACAGAGATGCTAAAAACATAAGCAATAAAATTATGTACAAATTGGTTCCTGTTCTAAAAGAGTGGGGGCAACCCGAAACATGTTTATTGGGCAGGGACTTAGGTAAGTATCTAAAAGTCTAGAGTTTAAATATTCACAGGAGTCAATATACTTTCCGATGTTTGTGCTTGTAGTAAAAACACCAATTACTAGGAACAAAATAGAAAACAGTCTAAAAGTTTCTCTGGGAAAATGCGATTTCTGCCATTAACCAGTCACAATAACACTTTCTACTCTAAAGAGACTATAAGCTCTCCTTTTGATAATATTGCCTGCCATACTTATCTCATCAAAATGTACATGTATTAAACATTCATTGTATATATATATATTCATATAAAACAATCTAAAGGATTATTAATGGATATCATTTACGCTTTTCCCATATAGTCCTTTAATCTATAGATTACCAACCTTAATAAATAAAAGCATTAATGAACATCGATAAAATATTTATTTTTGAAGATTAAACAAATAAATTCACGCGCTAGCCGTAAAACCATCTGTCTCTGATGTCGTTCACTGTGGGATACAGTTTATCTCTGTGTTCCCCTAGAGGAAGGATGAAGTGGGAAAGAGCCAGGAGGAATTCTGCTTCTACAAAACAAGCCTGTTGGAATGGGATTTCTCTTTTCCCACCACTGACTTGACAAATCCCCCCACCCTGGAATGGATTACGAACATGTGAATATTTTAAGGCTCGACACAATATTTAAAGATGCTATTCAGTCTCTGGTGAGTGGGGCCCCAACAACTATGTACAATGTGTGGTCACCGTACCGTATAATCTAGGAGGCCTCCCCCAAACTCCCCAAAGTCATAATGTACAGCAGACCAAGTATTGCTTTAGCATTTGTGGTGAAGGGGGGAAAACAACCATTTGCATTCATTCATAAAAATTCTTGCAGCAGACACAAATCAGCAGCAGATTCCTTGCAGGTCCATTTTTGTTTTTGTTTTTTTCCTAAGAAAGCACCTTTTAATTTTGATTTCTTTTTCCTCTTTTTTAAAACCATTTCTCTAAGGATTAGCAGGGAAGACAATCTTTGCCTGTGGTGGTCAAGTAAATATCAAATATCCAAAGACTTCTAGACACTCCACATACTTAAGTCACACTCCACAAGATCGATAACCTCCTAACATAAACTTTTTTATTCTTATTCTTATTTTTTTTGGTTCAACATTAAAATGTGGTTGAGTTTATAGATGATTGGTGCTAAACTTGCCTCTAAAAAAACAAATAGCCACATTGGTTGTATCTAAGGGGCGTGACCCTAGAATATTACAGAATGCTCAGTTCCATTGATTGATTTATGATCCACTGTCAAGTTTCTTTGTCACTTTCACCAACAGAGTAGAGTTCGCCCAGTCTCTTAAAGCGGGGACCCCAGTCACTGAGGTAGTCAAAATTCTGGTCTGAGTCTGATGTGGTGGACTCCAGAGAGCTCAGGGAGCCCGCCACAGACCCTCGGCCTTCATAGCCATAAATCTGAATGGAGTCGTAGGGCGGGGCTGTAGGGTCATTGTCTGCCTCATGAAGCCTTACATTTATAAATTCATCGACATCAACACCATTTGGAACTGGAGCAAGCCCTTGCCTTGGCATAAACTGCAAATCTGGTTTAATATCCTTACGGGGTAAAAATCCATTAATTCCATCTGGGTTTTGTAAAGTTGCAATGTCAAAAGCCTCGGTGTCCTCCTCCCCTCCTCCTTCGTCGTCGTAGCGAATGATGTTTTCTCGAACGTCTTCGTCATCTTTGATAATTAATGGCTCGTTTTTATGCCGCCTCAGTGTTACAAACAGCACCACGATGACTGAAGAGGAAAAAGAAATCTGATCACAATGAGCGAAATAATCACATAAACCTAAAGAACAGTTGGCCAAATATCACAGAAGAATTTATAAGGACCAGATGATGTATGTTCAAAGGAAAGCCAAAGTAAAACCAAAAACCAAAAAAGTAATCTTAGGCATCCTTATCAGGGAATTAATCTAGCCTCTTTTGTGACGAATAAACACTAAGGCTTCAGTAAATGTTATTCCAGATTACTTCTTTTTATGAAGTAATGACGGAATTGGCTCAAATAGATTTCCATTTACTGTTCGTGAAAATTACATTTCACAGTGGTCTAGCGCTAGACAGACGATCACATAGATAATAACTCTTTGTACATAGTGAGTACATCACTTAATATTCTTTGGTGTAGGTCTATTGTCTATATTTGTTTTTACTTTTTTTTTGTTCTTGATTTTGTTTATTGGCTGGTCCTGGGGCTTGAACTCAGGGACTGGGCACTGTCCTTGTGCCTTTTTGAGTTCAAAGCTAGCATTCTATCACTTGAGCCACAGCATCACTTCTGCAATTTTCTGAGTGCTTTATTGGAGACAAGAGTTTCATGGATTTTTCTGTCCAGGCAGGCTTTGAACTGCCATCCTCAGATCTCTAGCTCCTGAGTAGCTAAGATTCAGGCAGACTTTTTTTTTTTTTTAAACAAGAAATAGGTATGATGGTAGTTCCAACTACTCAGGAGATAGAGGAAGGATATTTTATGTGAATTATAAGCTAAAAGGAAAAATATTGAAGCTATGTCTCAGATGGTAGAGTGCAAGGCCCTGAGTTCTTATAGCAGAGTTCAGTTTTAATCCCCAGTACTGGGGGAAAAGAAAAACAAAGAAACAAACAAGGAAAAGGAAGAGAAGGAGAAAGAGAACTAGATCTTACTTAGTCTGATTTGTGTTTTGGCATCTGAGTGTGTGTGTGTGTGTGTGTGTGTGTGTGTGTGTATGGTGTTCAGAATGGAACCCAGGACCTCAGCGAGCTGTTCAAACAATTTTGACTGAGGTATATTTTACTCCATGTTTTTTTTAGCAATTTTTAAAATTACTGATCAATTGAAAATCAGGTTTTTGTTTTCTACAGAACAAGCAAATATCAAAGTTTTATGGATAAGTTTGTTTTACTCTCATGTGACATTTTATTTTCAAAGTGATATACAGAGGGGTTACAGTTACATAAGAGTAAATTTCTTTATATTGAATAAAGACTGGAACTTCTTTTTTTTAACCTGGAAAGTAGACCCAGTGCTGGGGAAAGGAAATGAACATTCATAACCAACTAGGTTATCAAAATGAAACTTGATAATGGAGTAAAATTGTTAATGATGGAATACTTAAGCTCAAGACACATGTAACTGGTAGGACAGCCACTGACATCATCCTTAAAATGTTCTATTCTTCAGTGGATAAGACTCTGCAGGTATTGCCCTACCATCTTTTTATTGCTTTTTTTTCTTTTCAAAACATAGTCTATGTATCCCAGATATACCTGTTTCTCTATTTTTTTAAAGTTGGAATCATCTCTTTTTTTATTCTCTAAATTGTTCTGTCTCAGTCTCCATAGTGGTGATTACAAGAAATACCACCATATCCGGTCTTCATTTTGTTTTCTTAATTGGGTTTCTTAGTGATAGGACTATAGAATGTTCTCTCTCTGTCTCTGTCTCTGTCTCTCTCTCTCTCTTTCTCTCTCTCTCTCTCTCTGCCAGTACTGGGGCTTGAACTCAGAGGCCTGGGCACTGCCCCTGAGCTGCTTTTGCTCAAGGCTCACATGCTACCACTTGAGCCACAGTACCAATTCTGGCTTTTTCTGGTTACGTGCAACTGAGGAATCCGACCCAGGGATTCATGAATGCAAGGCAAGCACTCTACCATTAAGCCACATTCCCAGCCCAGAACCTTGCTTATAATTTGAAATCATCACTTTAATTTTATGTTAATTAAAGTAACTGTGGCATCTAATTTCATTTTAAACAAAGCATAGTTCTTTTTGTCTGTTTTCTCTTTATTTCACCAAACTCTAGAATCAATAATCCAGTTTGTACAGTGTTAAGATGCAATAGTATTGGGGAAGTACTTTATGTGCATCATGTGAACTGGAGGTCTTCCTACATATTAGATGAGATGATAAGCACAAAAATGCTTATTCTAGCTTCCACTGCTATGATGCTTTATTACTTTTCCCCACTTTTACCCTGATAATGAGATTGAAAGCTCTGTTTAATTGGATGACTTCCAGTACAAACTTATCTCTTCACCTCCTATCAGTGACTACAATATATGGTTGAAGATAGATTGTCTTCAATAAAGTAATATTGCCTACACTCCAGGTTGGAATTTACTATCCACTGACAGTCATTAAAGAGACAGAATGATGGCGATATAGGTTATGAAGAGATTACGTACCGAGCAGCAAAATGATACAGGCTAATATAGCAATTAAGGCTCCCATACTGAGTCCAATTGGAAGGACGTAAGCTTCCACATTACAAGACTGTACAACACCATCATTGCTGCAACCACAGACCCGGATCGTCAGGGTGCTGGTGCTGCTCAGCGGTGGATTCCCACTATCACTGATTACGATTGGTAAAAGATAAACTTCTTGCTTCTGCCGGTTGAATCCATTATGCTTTGCCAAAATACTCAGAGAATTATCTGGAAAAGGGGAAAATTACAATAAATTGTGTCACTTCAAGATGTCTGTCCAAACAACACTTGAGTTTCCTAAGTTTTAATTATACTTTGTAAATCCTCCGCAAACGTTAAGACAATCCCAGCAGCATGGGGCCTATTAGAATTTTCCTCTTTTTAATCTTTTCAGTTTTCAAATAGCATGAACCAAAATATGCACCACATGATTGAATGAACAGAACACCATAATGAGCATGTGGAGTTTGACTTCTCCTTTTAAAAGCGAGGTATTTATTGCAAAAGAAATAAACTTTCAAACTCCTTCTAGAACATGTACATTATTCCAAGTCCTTTTAGAAGACACACATTAATCCATGTCAGCATGAATCTTGAAGTTTCCAATGTACATGGCAAAATTGACTCCTTAGAATTTTACCACGTTGGATAGAACTGAGAAGTTCTGTATTCAAAGACCGACTGTATGGTAATAGAACATGCAAAATTATAAAGCTGTTGACCTCTGCAACATCTAATGTGTCTCTTATGTCCTAGAGCATTCATAATAAGGAATATCAAAAGCCTCCTTTACTGTCAGTTGGAGGTGAGACATCACACATTTAAATTCCATAGACTCACTTGTACAACACTTTTTCACAAGTAAGAAAAAGGTGAAAAGTCATATATATACATATATGTTTTATGTATCTATATCATCAGTTACATATATCTTTATAATTATAATTACATAATATACATATATGTTATCTGGAGCAATATTGAAAGATATTTTGTTAAGCAGTACTTAATGATACAACTTTGCTATGAAGTTAATGCTGTCCATGAGAGAGGATTGATTCCATGTTGTTCTTGTGGTTCTCAAAATCTCACCCATAATAAAGTTTTTGTTGGTCAGTTATCCCCATCTCTTGAAAACTACCATCATTGAGTTCTTACTATTTATCAATGTTTCTCATTCTGATTGATGAAAGACACCTGTTTACGCAATATAGGGACATTGATTATCTAACATTGCCCTCCTACCTAAAAGCAAGTAGAAAACTGAGCATCTGGTGGCTCTGGCCTATAATTCTAGCTACTCAAGGAGGCTGAATTCCAGAGGCATCCTGGGCAGAAACTCCACAAGACTCTATCTCCAAAACATCTAGCACAAAGGTAGGTGGAAAGTGTGATTCAAGTTATAGAGCACAAGCCAGTGAGCCAAGCAAGCAGACCATGCAAGTATGAAGATCTGACTTCAAGCTCCAGAGCCATACACACACCCAAAATATCTAATTTTGGTTACTAAGGTAATGTTATTTGGGCAAAATTATTATTTCTATTAGATTGTTTTAGGTATCCCAAATATCCAGACTTCAAAATACTAGTCTACCTCATTGTTGAAAAGTAAAACAGTGACTTCAAACCTTTGTTGTCAAATTTCTGGTCATCATTGATTTACTGATTTTCAAAATACTCAAATACATGGTCATAGATCCTTGTGAAGTGGCTTTGCTATGCTCAGTCTTACCATATTGGGATAGTACACTGATATTTCCTGAAAATAATACTCACTTACAAGTTAGATGTAAAAGATATAGTAAGTTCAAGATATAACAAACCTATAATGCAATACTACTAGGTGATCAAATAGAAAAAGCACCCTTTGTCAACAATTATTTTTTCTAATATGCTTGGTTTTGTTTCATTATCCAATCATTTGCAGAGCAAAAAGACTTGTACTGCCTCATGGAAACAACAACTAGCAATCTTTATTGTCATGACTTAGAAGAAAATAATAATCAGTTAAAAGTAGGAGACATATCATAAAACAAGTCTCAGAATATAGTTTCAGAATTTGTGTGATAAGTGTGAGTGTAGCTAATTGGTACAGATAACATATGTGGATATTTTCATAGTTTAAAACTGAGGATGTGAATTGTTCTTCAAGATGCAATTAATTAAGTTAGAATTAAGCTTTAGTCTTTTTTAATTTAAATTTTATTATAAAAGTGATGTACAGAGAGGTTACAGTTACATAAGTCATTCAATGAGTACAGTTCTTTTTGAACACTGTTACCCCCTCGCTCATTTTCTCCCACTTTTTTGCCTCCCAACCTCCCTCCCCATGAAGTTGTAAAGTTCATTTCCAACACAGTGTCTAGTGAGTATAACTTGGATTTGTTTACCCTTCCTCCCACCATTTTTGTGATTCCCCTCCCTTCCTTAAATCAGATAAACTTATATATAAGATACAGAATACAGAAATAAATTTAAAAAAACAGTGACATCAGGGAATAAAAAGGGGGAAAAAGAAAGAAAAAAGAAATATCTGAAAACAGTACAATTAAAATAAACCCCAGAACCTCTTGTTTCCATTTCTTGGAGCTCATTTTGATAAACATTAGTTTGTATGGCTGCATGCACATAGCTATTGAGCCATTGTGATCTCAGAGAATATCCTAGACATATGCCAGTTATTACAAATGAGGGAAACCATGCAGCCTATGCTTTTTTGGGTCTGGCTTACTTCACTTAATATAACTTTTTTCCAAATCCTTCCATTTCCTTACCAATGGGGTAAGGCCATTCTTTCTGATGGAAGCATAGATTTCCGTTCTGTACATATATCACATTTTTTTTGATCCACTGAAGAGCATCTGGATTGATTCTGTATCTTAGCTATGTTAAATAATGTTGCGGCAAACATGGTTGTGCTGGTGGCTTAAGTGCAGGATGGTTTGTAGTCATTTGGGTAAATGCCAAGGAGTGGGATTTCTGGGTCATAGGTGAGCTCTATGTTTAGTCTTTTGAGGAACCACCATGCTGTTTTTAGCCTTTTTGGTTGAAATTATTAAAATAAAGAAGTATCATTACAGATAGTCTTTAGCCTATAGTAATACTTTGAAACTGAAGCAGGAATGTAGGTTGTTTCTGGACAATACCATCCCCTTCAATATTTAGTAAAGCATTTATACATCTAATACTTCTCTCTTATATTTCTTTATTAATGTTGGAGTATGTACATGCTTTCCTGCTTTGTATAAGGATATTAATGACTAAGTAAAGGGCATGAATGAGTCCTTCTTGCTAATTTTGACCTGCTCCAGGCAATACCAATTCCTGTTTGTCTGCTTAGATTTATATTTTATTGATATTTGCATGAATTATTGATTTACTTGAGTTTTAAAGTATAATGCATTTATTATTGTGCCAATCAAAAATCCTAAAATAGCTAGGCATGGTGGCTCAAGTTTGTTATTTTAGCTACAAGGATGGTGAAAAGTAGATGGCTATGATTCAAGTACAGATAGGGGCATATAAAGTTACATTTGGATAATCTTATGAGATAAGCAGAAAAGCTCTAAAGCTATGTACATATGACCATATAAGATGATGCTAAGCTAGGCTTAATTTCTTGAAATGGCTTGGCACTGTGACCTGTGCTTATGAGCACAATGACTTGGTGAAGCACAAATAGAAGCATCACAGTCTAGGCTAGCCCTGGAATAAAGCAAGACCCTACCTTGAAAATAATGAACCCCAAAAGGGGCTTGATTAGAGTGGTTCAAGTGATTATAACCCATTACAACAATCCAAAAAATCAACTACCACACACACAAAAGCATAAGCTAACAGTTGTAGACAGTTGAAATTAATGCATTTGGAAAATTATAAAAAAGTTTCATATATTTCCTATAATGTTGCTTCTATACACAATTATCAATTACTGTGCTTAGTATTTTTAAGCATAAACACTCTTAATTATATAAATGGTCCTTCATAAGCTAACTTCTTGCTTTATATTATTATGCAGAATTTATTTGTTTTTTCCTATACTGGTAATGTATTTTCTCAAGGTGAATTGTGGTATAATTTATACCTCACCCAGTGAACCTCAATGATTAGCTTTTCACAATTCAAATTTTCTAAGTCTTCTATTTCAATAATCTATTTTTTACCTTGCATCAGTAAACCCTCTTTTTTTTTTGATTGTGAAAATACCGTACAGAGAGGTTACAATTACATGGGCAAGGTAATGAGTACATTTCTTATCAAGCATTGTTGCCTCCTCCTTTGTTTCTCCTTCCCATCCCTTCCCATCCTTCCCACGCCCCGCCCCCCAGCCAAAGTTGTAAAGTTCGTTTTTTCGACATAACATCTTGTACATCTCATTGTTGCAATGGGTCCACCTGTATCTCCATTTAAACGATTTGTTTTTTCCCTTCCCCTCCACAAATTATACCAACATCAAATACAGTGAAAACAGGGAAATCATCTTATAAATATATTAGAAACAATCGCAAGAAAGAAAAAACATTTAAGTCCTTATCTTGGGGTTCATTTCGCCTAACATCAACTTATCTGACCGTTTCTGCTTGTCAAAGAAACAACTGACCAATAAATAAGTGGGCTAAAGACTTAAAGAGAAACTTCTCTAAAGAGGTAAGAAGTATGGTCAGTAAACCTTCTTTTAATACTCGTAAGCTTTAGAAAAGATCTTGGTATTTGTCAGGGAAATTTCTCTTATGTTCTCAGGTAACATTTCTGATCTATTCTAGGTCATTTCCTCATCTCTAACAAATAATCAGACTATCAAATTAGATGAAAATTTCTGTGAGAATTTTGGTAAAAATGATATTAAAATAAACTACTATTTAGAGTATTGACAATGTATGGTCATTAATTGAATTATATTTACTAACATGTGTCAATATAATTTTTATTGCAGGTACAAGAGATTTTTTTTATATTTTTAAGATTATTTGTTGGTATTGTGCATAATAAATCTTTCTAAAATGAGTTACCTTTCACATTATCCTTTAAATTAATTATTGCTGATGTATGCGATTTAAGCTTTTGAACATTGCTTTTAATACCCATAACCATTTAAACTATTTACTCATAAACAGAAAGTTCTAGTTCAACCCTATAGCATGAACAGCTTTCCTAATAGAATTTATGAAATAAAATACATTTTGTATTCCCTGGGAATAGTTCTGAGGAAAAGCAACAAATGAAGACAAATTTACTTTAAAAATAATTTAAAAGGAAAAGTAGATATAGCACAGTCAAAATACTGAGAGACAAGTAAACTCTAATATCATTATAATGAAAAGTTGAAGTTTTAAACAATGGAGTTTGCAAAAAAAATGGGATAGCATATTCAAAGTACTCAAAAGTAAAGAAAAAAAAGAAACATCTTTTCACACAAAAAATTATATCCAGCAAAGCTGTCTTTCAAAAGCTAGTGTATATGAAATAGAGACATTTGAAATAACAAACTTGTTATCAGCATTTATTGAAGGAAGTTTTCTTCAGACGGAAAGCAAATCATCCCAGATGGTAATTCATATGCACATTAAAACAAAGAACATCAGTAAAGACAATTATGTAGTTATGAAAGACAGTAGAAGTGTGCAATTTCTGTTTTTTTTCTTTACTGTTTTTAAAAGCAATTATATAAAAACAATATGTATTTAATGTATTGTTGAGAAAAAAATCATACCTAAAACTTAAACACAAGTGTTTGAATCCTCTACTGTCTCACTCTCGATAATGAATAAAATCACTAGGTAGAAATCAGCAAGGTAATAGAGTGATAAAAATAATAATGAAAGTAATAAAATCAAAGCCAGCCACATCTGACAGGTACTTAGGGACTATTCTATTAAGTAATAGAAGAACAAATACTCTTCTCGAGTATATTTGGAACAATTTTTTGCCGTATTACCAATATAAAATGAAAAAATAAATGTAAAATCATAGAAATGATACAGAACATACTTTTTGCTCACACCAAACAATATTCTCCACAAAATGAAATGATACATGAATAATAGAAATAGGGACACTCACAAACATGTAGAGACCACATTAATAGCCTTCTCAAAAAACAATGGATCAAAGAAAGTAAATCATATGTCAGAAAATACTTAAAGGCAAATACTAAGGAAGATACAACAAAAAAAGTAGATGTGATACAACTACAGCAGTGCATAAATAAAAGTGTATGACTTCTAATGTTTGTAGTATAAAATGTAAAAGAAGCCATGGACTGATGGACTGGCTACTCAGCAGGACTGAGATTCAAAACCAGCCCAAACAGAAAAGTCTGAGAGCCTTCCTCTCCAGAATAACTGAAACAAAGACAAAACACAGACTAGAAGCATGGCTGTAAGGATATAAGCACTAACTAAGCAAGAAAGACCATAGATGTAGACCCAAAATTCAAACTTTAGTATAGTCAGAGAGGAAAAAAAGGTAGATCTATCTCAAAGCAATAACTTAATTCTCCATGATAGGACAGTGGAAAAAAAGAAGAGATACCTAAGCTTCATGTTATCAGATAAAAAGGAAATTGTAGGGATTAGAGAGAACATTAATGAAAGCGACCCCAGAAAACAGGTCTGTTCATGGTTTCATGATTTTGGTATTTTTATACAGTCTATATGTACTCAGTCAATAAAGATTTGTATCTAAGGCAAGCATAATTACTTCAATTTATTTAATTATCTTACTATACTCATCAGAACATCTAATACAACTTCTGGTAGAAGGCATATTTCACCCATTTGTTTCTTTGAAAAAGTGTTGATTTTAAGCATCTTGAGATGTCTCTGACAGTTTTTATTGGAAGGTATTGCTATTGTTAATTGAACATGTGTTTAGATGCATTCATTTTTTTCTCTTTTAGCTATTTTTGTTTTTACTTTCCTTTTGTTTTACTTACTTTCCAAAAAACACTTCTTTACTTCCTGTAAGCTCAGCCTTGATTCTACTATTTCATCAATGAACTCCCTCTTCTTTCATTCTTTCAAAATTTCATGCCATTCACCCTCATATCATCTTTGTGTCTGCATCTTAGCTTGTTTCTTCCCTCCTTCATACCACAGCTGTTGGATTTGGTTCATATTTTAAGCACAGATTAGAGAAGAATAAACCCTGATCATGATTTCTTCGTGAAATACAGTGACTTTTTCTAAAACTAGTGAATATATAAGATGAGAGCAGAAATTACCACTGGATCTCACACTACAGAAAACACATATACCATGATTTAAACAAAATAAATCTCTTGCTGTTGAATATACAACAAACTGTTTTCCAAAAGACAGAGATATATTTGAGTGTGATCTGTTTTAAAGAAGTAGGTTTATCAACAGCAGTTTATCTTCTTTAGGACTATCATCCCAGTTATCACAGGAGAGCGGCATTGAGATAATAATCTATCTTATCCTTGTTACCTGGCTCTCTAATATGTTCAATAGGTGAATTATTCAAATAGCTATATTGCAAATTATTTTTCCCAGTTATGGATTTTCCCATTTTTTTCGCTATTTTGGATGGGCTCAGGATCGATTCCAAGAAGGAAGAATGTCCTGCTGTTTTAAAATTCACTTTATTATCCACAAGCACTTATTTATAACTATTGAAAGAAAGATCCTGTTGGAGTTGGTGTGGCTAGAGAGACCTTCTATCATCAAACATGTTTCAAAGGAGAGTATTAGGAAAGTATTAATAGCACCTGGTTCTCTTTTCATTGTCTGAGAAAGACAAGGTTTGTAGAAAATAGATAGTACAGAAGGGACCAGTACTGGGACTTAAACTCAGGACCTGGGTAAAGTCCCTGAGCTTTTCTGCTCAAGGCTGGCACCATTGATTTGAACCACAGCTCCACTTTTGCCTTTTTGCTAGTTAATTGGAGATAAGAACCTTATGAATTTTATTACTCAGCGTGACTTCAAACTACAATTCTCAGGTCTCAGTAGCTTGGATACAGGCATAAGCCGCCAACATCCAGTTTAAGAATAACTATTTTAAAGTATGTAAGTGTGCTTAGTCTTCAATAGCATAATGGTACAAAAATCATATATAAAATATTTACTCTAAACTTAGTTTTCCCCCCAAAAATTGTTAGCACTTCACTGGTAGATATTAGAGACAGTATATAAAGTCATCATCTTAAAATTATTATGCTGGGATATTCATTCACTGGTCTTTTGTAACTTTAAAAATAAATAGGAAATATTAAATAAGGGATTATATATTATCTTACATGCATTTTATTTAATAGATTTGGGAGACTACCGTTAGCCCCAATAGTATTCTCAATCTCTGGATTTTATAGGCAGATATCATATATATATATATATATATATATATATATACATACATATATATATATATCACAACAGTACCCTTGTTTAACTCACTTTTATTTGGGAGGGTTTTGGTGCCAAAGAATTAACACTTAATTGATTCTTTACATCAGAGACATGTTTAAAAATGAAATAAATTACTGTGAAGTGTTTTTTCATCTACCCATCCATCTACCTATCCATATGTCTAATTTATGTTACAGTATTAAAAGAAAGTCCAATAAACATTATTCTAAGGTTATGGTACAAACAGAAATGGAATGATATTTAGACTCTCCTTACATAGATCAATAGATATAGGCATGCAATATATAATATATATTAAGGATTTCTATATTTATATTATAAGACCAAGGCATATCTTACTCCTGAAAGGGAGAGAGGTAGGGTAAAGTTTTAAGATTTTCATTACTTCTATTATAGAGACTTGGATCTTCCCATATCATCTGTATGGGTTAATTCCTGCCTAGTCTTCATGTCATATTTTTTACTATCTTCCCCTGTAAATTCCGACCAACTTGGCTTTTCTGAATCAAACATCTTCCCAAGACTTTCTTATTAGCTTCCTTCTGTCTGATAATTTCTCCACCTCTCCTTAATCATAATTGAAAATTTTAATCATAATTTTGAAAATTTATGTGTTCTTTTTATCTACACTTACATGTGACTACTCTGCAGATAATCTTCCTCAGAATCTGTCTTCAGTTTCTCTAGATAAACTAGACAGATGATCTTATAAAACTGCTTATGTTTTCATGAAAGAGCTATTACAAAGAAATGACCTAGTAATGGAGATATGCTAGATGCTGGAGATATAGAAATAAACTAGGAAACTTCCAAGTAACAAATATATGATTTAAGATGCATAATAAGTATTCAGCAAATACTTGTTTAAAAAATAAATGTCTAAGTAATCATAAGCTATAGTTTGTACCACTAATATACATTTCTTTTCATGTGACTTGATATAAGAAGTTAGATGTGGTTCAAAATAAATCAGAGAGTTCAATTTCAGGCTGCCAAAAGCATATATAGCCAAGGGTAGGATAAGGAAATGTAAGAGATATATTGGTGTTTTTCAAGACTCTCTAAATCTGCCTCATATCACCAAAGTGAGCAATAAGCTGGAGGTTCTTAGGTACAGATAGAGGAGGCTCAGAGAAGAGCAACCTTGTCCTAACATAGGAGAAACACCATGATGTAAAAATATGTGTACTAGAAAATCCTATATCCAGAAAGGGGCAGATGAACTCAATGAGTATGTCCTACTTGGATTCAAGAAGAAATCTCCTCTTGGATTGGTATTTTGGTATTTAGAACTGAAATCAAGAGATATTCTTTCACACATTAATATCTGTATACATTTTCCCAAATGTAAGTATGGGAAATAAATTGTTTGAACTCACCCATTCCTCTTGCCTAGTGTCCTAGGTGGATGTATACGGAGATAGGGTTACGAAGGAAATAACTGTGGTTAACTGAAGTCCTAAGGATGGAGGCCCTAATCTGTTAGGATTTGTGTCTTTATACATACAGATGCTAAAGACTTGGAACCCTCACCAGCTTTTCCTCTGTGGGAACCCAAAGTGATCATGTAAGCACTGAATAAAATGACAGCTGGCCACGAGCCAGGTAAAGAGGTCTCAAAATGAAAGCTAGGCTCAAGGACCTTCAAATGATGGTTTTCTAGCTTCGAAGGGAAACATTTCCATGGTTTCAACCACCAGTCTGTAATGTGATGTTAAAGCAGTCCAGGACAATTTTGTAATCATGAGCTGACTCCATGAAAACAATTTATAGTGATGGAGGATGTCCACCTTGATAACTCTTCAACTTCATTTCTGTAACTTATTCCAGAACCTGAACTTCCTTCCTTTCACTTTACTAATTTTACATTTTTATAAATTGTGTAAAATGTGTTATTATTCCTGTTATTATTCAAATATGTCTTATTTTTCTACCCTGTCTATATTCTAGACGAAATGAAGCAGGCAATCTTGAATTAATTACTCATTTTGGTGTGGTTCATGTGTCATCGCCCTAGTGCAGAAATTTTACCTGGCTCTGAGTCCCATTTATTTACAGTCACGGAATTGTGACTCTTGATGGTCCTTTTTATGTGCTAGCAAGATGGAAAAAAAAAAAGGAGCCAGAATCAATGAAAGCACTTGCCAGGCAAATATTTACAACAAAATAAGCAGATAAAGAAGAGGTCAGGAGATACTGTTGTCAGTTGTTGTTTTTTTTTGAGAAATGTCTCCTGATATTTGATTTGTAAGCTTAATTCAAATTCTCTTGGTCAAGTCAAATGGAATGAAAATTGGAAGAACAAAACAAATAAAATATGGCATTGTTTTTATTAGGTACGGATAAGAAGTTCAATTAAGTTCTTATCATTGTGGGACGTTTATTGTTAGTTTATAAGAACCTTGTACGAAAGCAAATTACCAAACCCAGAAGCTTTCTGCATGTTAAACACATACATAGAGCAAATTAAATATATAAACATATGAAGCAAATATCCTAGCATTGAATATTACTTTATTCACATCATTTTACTCCAAATACCAATCTTGGTTGGAAATAGTCTCATGGGACTGAGTTAATATATATTCAGCCTCTCTGAAACCAGTCTCCTGCAGTATCACTGCCACTTCTGACATCACTAACTGAAAGCAGACAAGTATGCTAACTCTGCCACAAATAACTGGATAGTGAGAGGCATCTAATGAAATCACTGGCTGAATTCTTTTTCTAATCTTTGCTTTTTATATTTTCCATCACATCACTTGGTGTCAATTATCTCACACACCTCCCCCCCCGTTATAATAGAGATCATCAAGGAAATAACTAAATACAAATACTGATGAGAATACTAGGAGAAAAGAACCTTTATACAATGCTGGTAAGAAAATAGATGAGTCTAGCAAGTGCACAAATCAGTGATATAGAGTTTCCTTAAAGAGTCAGAATGGAGCTACTCTGTCTCTGTGCTATACTACTGGACATAATGTCCTATGGAATTTAAGTTAGCCCATAGTCAAGATAACTGCACACCTATGTACAGAGCAGTACTATTCATAAGAGCCAATCTATGGAATTGGCCTAGGTACCAACAACTGATGAAAGGAGGGAAGGATAAAGAAGATGTGGTATACACTGGAGTTTTGCTCAATCATAAGGAAATAAGGAAGCACTCAACTACATCATGTTCAGGAAAACCAATGGACCTGGAGATGAGATTGAGCCAGGTAAGTCAAGCTCAAAAAGACAAACATTATGTGCTTATACTTACATGTAGAATATAGACTGATGATGGTGATGATGATGATGATGATGATAATAATAATAATAATAATAATATGGCATGGATATAAACAGAACTGCTAGTAAGAAAAGTATTGAAAGGAGTAGAGGAAAAGAGAAAATGTGGAGGATGGGTATTATTTAAATGTTTTATATATGTATATATACATATATATTTATATATGAAAATAGCATAAGAAAAACCCACTAAAATTGTTGGAAAGAAAGAGGAATGTGAAAGAATTACAGAGCAGTTGAGTTTGATAAAAATTACATTATATGCATGTATGGAAATACCACAATAAAACCTATTTATGCTGGGTGGTGGTGGCTTAAGCCTGTAATCTTAGCTACTCAGGAAACTGAGATCTGAGAATCATATTCAAAGCGAGCCTAGATAAGAAAGTCCAAGAGAATTTTATCTGTATTTAACCTCTGAAAAGCCAAAAGTGGAGGTGTAGCTCAACTGATAGAGCTTTAGCCTAGAGCAAAAAGTTCAGAGACAGGACCCAGGAACTGCTATATGGCCCCAGGACCAGCGGTGTGTGAATACACACACACACACACACATACAACACAGAGAAAATCTATTTGAACTAATATTTTATGCAAGAAAAGGAGTTATAGAAACATTATGTTTAGTGGAAATTACAGTATGAAAGGGAAATGTTGCTATCTTCAACATCTTATTTTTAATTTTTTATATTTGCATGATCAACATGAGGTAATATGAGCATCATTGTATGCATTTCATTTTAAGTGAACTGCCTATAAGCCTGTAGGGGAAACACTTCATTATATCCTATAAATTCACTCCGTTTTAATTTATCAACTAAAAAATGTAGAAAATAGGGATTTATTTATATCCTAGGCTCTCCTATGCCTTGTCCGTCTTCAAACTCCAAATTCTAACCCAATTTAATGACTATTTGCATCTGAGCAAATTATTCACATGAAGAGACACCAAGTGAAAAATCTATACAGCCATTTAGATAAAAATACCTGAGCATCTTCTAAAATGACCATTCCTGGATTTTATCCTAAATCAACTGAGACAAAAATTTCTATGGGTGGGCCCTGGACATCTACATTTCAAA
This sequence comes from Dipodomys ordii, assembly GCF_000151885.1. Lineage (NCBI taxonomy): Eukaryota > Metazoa > Chordata > Mammalia > Rodentia > Heteromyidae > Dipodomys > Dipodomys ordii. The sequence continues at coordinate 2,970,224 of NW_012267234.1, forward strand.
GAAATTCTGTTGGCAATAAACTTCTTCAAGAATGTTTTGGAGGCATTCCACCCCATTCCTTTCCCTCCCTTAGGTGTTGGTAGTGCTTAATGGTTTGGCCCAAGCTGTCAGAGCCTTCACTGGGGAAGCTATTATGCTCAGGGTTGTGTAATCCAGCAGGGGTAGCAGCTGATAGCAATTTCCCTGCATAATTCCTTCTTTTCTGCTTTAGTGGTAAAATAACTGCTTAAAAAAAAAAAGGAGAGAAATGAGGCAAGAAAATGTGGCACCCTACAGTTAGCTGAAGTCCACTGTTTGTCCTTGAATCATTTTCAAGTTTAATAATGTGATATTAAAACAGCTTGGCTAAACATATATCTTTGGGCAGCAATCTTAATGTACAGTGAAGGCAAGGGGATGGCAGGCAGCTATGTCGATAAAATTATCTGCCAAGCAGTGTCCATGTTATCATTCCTCCCAGGTTGCTATCACCGGCACAGGGTTCGGTTGTGATCATATATAAAAAAATAAAAAGACTGCATTAAAGGTCAAACTGATTTGGTTTTCCTTAAATATATCCACACATTGCCAGGTTAAAGTACAGATGGAGACACCAGAACTGTAATGATTGGCAGGGAGGGAGGCAAAAAAACACCTTATACTTGTGTGGGTCACCCTGATTGAAAGAGAAATCACATCAAACTCATTCAAACCCTTTTTTTATTGAAAATGTAATCTGATAAATTTCCCCATTGTTATACGCTGTGGAAAAATCTGAGTGCACTTTTGAAGTCATGCATGATTTCATTTTAATACTTCCTTTTAAAATAAAGAAGGATTTTTTTGATGAGTCTTTTTAAATATTCTCAAAATGATATTTGATTTTCCTGACTTGCCTTTCCTAGTTGATAATAGATGCTGTCACATGGTTCTTGCTTGCATGGGGCTGTTGTATAAAGATCCCTATCATCAAGCTACTCACATTTTTTTTTTAATTATAAGAGGTTATGCTTAACAAATACAGGCAAGTTTAGGCAACCCTGTCCCTCTTTCAAAATTCTGATTCCTGAATATCTGACTTGAGGCAACATTTGTTTAAGATATGTGTCTTAGATTCTTTCTGAATAGAATATGACAAAGTGTTTAGGTTCTGGAATCATTCACAACTGTGATTTTATCCCAACTCATACCTTAGCCATGGTGCATTTGAAAACGGTCTATCTGCTGTCAGCAGATTCTCTCGTTCATTCAAATTACCAATGCAGAAACCTAGGTCAGAAATTCTTTAAGAAGCAAATGTGTTTTATCATTTGAAGTACTCAAATCTGGATATATCCAATGCAAAGAATCTCTCCCTATGCCCCCGCCTCTATATTTGGTACCTGTCCTGGGGCTTGAAATCAGTACCTAGTAGGCTTGGGCTCTGAGCTTTTTTACTCAAGGCTAGTGCTCTACTACTTGGATCACAGATTCACTTATGGCTTGTTTTTTCACTGGCTAACTGGAGATAGGAGTCTTACAGACTTTCTTACCCAGGCTGGCTTGGAGCCATGAACCTCAGATCTCAGTCTCCTGAGTAACTAGGATTATAGGAGTGTAGATGAATTCTTCCCCATTCTTGCCTCTTAGTGTAATTGTTATTTACCACCCTGGTGGACATGACTTGTTGAAGTGAACAAAAATATTTCCCCAGGCTTATAAATTTGCATAACATTAATGGTCCCTTCTCTTTTTCTTTCTCTGTCTCACACACATACACATTTTTCACCCATCACATATATAATTGCTGCACTTCTTAAATGTTTTTCTTTTTTCCATTTTCTACAACTACAAACTCCATTGTTAAAAATCCCATTCCAATAAATTTTGTGTATGTAATACCTTTATTTTCTGATCCTTAATAGCCCCTGGGCCTAAACCATGCCAAAACAGACAAATATTTGTAGCTGAGTGAACAAATGAATTGTCATTCTGATATTCATATTTAGTACAAAACAACATCATTCATGCAAATTAAAACTAGGACATATCACTTCATATTCACTATAGTGAATATAATTGTGTGTTTTCAAAAGAATATTAAAAATTGATGGTAGAGGTACAAAGGAATTGAAATACTATTATATTGTTTTAAAATAAAGTTAAAAGAGTGTTATCACCTTAAAAATACTTCAGCATTTTAGAAAGTATTAGACAATGTTGCTGGACACCAGTGACTCATATTTCTAATCCTAGCTACTCAGGAGGCTGAGATCTGAGGATCACGGTTCAAAGCCAGCCAGGGCAAGGAAAGTCTGTGAGACTCATACATCCAATAAACCACCAGAAAACCAGAAGTGGTGCTGTGGCTCAAGTAGTAGAGCACTAGTCTGAGCTGAAGAGCCCAGGGACAGTGCTCAGGCCCAGAGTTCAAGCCCCATGACCAATAACAACAACCAAAAATAGACAAATATTTTCTTTAGGACCAAGTTATTTTATCCTTAGATATGTATGTAAAAAAACATAAAGACCCCTTCATAAACCCACACATACTTTTCATGAAGTATTATTTTTATCAGACGTAAAAACAATACAAATATCTGTTAGGTAGCATGTAGGTGAGCAAAATGACATATCTATACATGGAATACTATATAGCCACATCAAGGAACACAGTCTTGATACAAACAAATCACAAGTTAGGTGAGTCCCTAAATCTCTAAGTGCAACAAGACAGGAACAGAATCATATGTTACATAACTCAATTTATATAAAATGTATCTATGTCTAGAGATATAAGAAATTTGTTACCTGAACCCAGGAGTAAGTAATTATTAATAGGCAAACACGGATGTTTCGTAATATAATGGAAAGGTTCTACAGTTAGATTATGCTAAATTTACTGTCATTAAACACAACCATCACAGAGGAAAATCCTTCAGAATGTAAGCTGTTTCTCAAACATCTATTTAATGGAAAAATGTAGAAACTTTCATTGAATTTTTAGAAAAATAATCTCTCCAACTACAAAAGGATAAACTCCTGAAGATATTCTGAGATATATATTTCACACAATTCAATAAGTACATCCTGCTGTTTAACTTTCCCTTCTAAAACTGTAAAGAGCTTTTCAATCTCTTTTTCCTCTTCTCTGTGAAAAAAATAAAATAAAAAGGACTAAATGCAATCTTCTCAAAACAGGAGTGTCTGATTTTACATTTATAAAAAGACATTTATGATGGAAAATAATTGCTGCAGATATTGTATTCCACATTAGTTTTTAGTGATTAGATAATGGGAATTGATTTGTTAGAGACAGTAACCTTTCTATTTTATTTATAAGTTAAAAATGGAAAATATTAAGAATATAAGATAACTAGACTTGACTGCAAAAGACTCTTTAGATAAGCTATATGAGAATGGATGGTTATTATCCTGTATTCTTATTTCCAAACACTCGTTTGGGAAAACTTTAATACCCATAATAACATAGAAGCTGAAGGTGATGCCTAAATGCTTCAGTTAGCTTTGCTACTGTGTTTTACAGTTAAATACTAGTCTCGTATTTTAAATTACTGTTGTTTCTGCTGTGTATTTGCAATTAAAACTCCCAGCTCATTACACTCATGAGATATTTTTTTCCCCCTGAATGACTCCTCTCAGCCTCCATCAGCTTTCATTTTAAAGGAATGTGAAGAACACACATATTTTGGCTTATACTTTTATTATCAATACTGTTCCTGGGGAACATGTATCATCATCCTGGTTGGCTCTTGGAACAATGATTGCCCCAAAGTGTACAGTCTTAAATGGATGATTTGTCAGTGATAATTACAAGTATACTGTGGTGGGTTTTAACAATCTAGATTTGCAGTATTTGAAGTAAATGGACAAGAGCAGCTGCCTTAAGAGAAAACATAAACCAAACCTACTTGGGTGATAGATATATCAGAAGTTTGCCTCAAAGAAATACAAGTGAGGGAAATCAGGGAGCAAATAAATATGGCCTTGAACAATAGTTCAGTAAGACTAACTATAATATAGTCCTCAAAATGTTGGGACCAAATGTCTACAGTTTTCATCATGTAAATGAAAAATAAAAACTTTTAAAGACTAGATTAAGAAATACAACTGCTGAAGACTAGATTAAGGAATACAAATGAAACCTATAAACAAATACTTTTTGCAATGAGAAGTTAAGTGTGAACAGACAATTAAGTTACCAGGTAGACATCAAGATTAACAACTCTCACCTTCATAGTTTGGATATACAGGAAAGCATATTGGACAGGAACCAGTGAGGTAGGAAAGAAGATCAAAATTATTAGTGAGAATAGTAAAGAAGTTTTGAGAACCAAGGAGTAGAAAAAGGAATAACCATCCAATCCTGACTCTAAACTTGACATTTGAGCACAGTTAAGCCAGAAGAGTAAATCTTTACCACTCAGATGTCTGATGAGGAGCAGGAATGAGAGTTCACTAAGAGAGGGAAGAGCCTGTTCAATGGTCTTGTGTTAGAAATGGCTAGGATAAAGATTTTAACATGAAGAATAGACGAAGAAGGGGACGAACTTTACAACTTTGTTGCGGGAGGGGGGCGGGGAGAGGATGGGAAGGGATGGGAAGGGTAAACAAAGGAGGAGGCTCCAATGCTTGATAAGAAATGTACTCGTTATCTTGCCCATGTAATTGTAACCCCTCTGTACAGTATTTTCACAATTAAAAAAAAAGAATAGACCAAGAAGGGACCTATTGTTTAGTTCCACATTATTTCTGTAAGAATTTTTGCAACATTGAAAGTTCAGTTTCATTTTATATGAAATGGGACTAATGACATCACTTATTTTACAATATCATACTAGGAATGACATGAGACAAAATACTTAAGGCAGATCAGATACATAGTGATCATGACAAGTAATTACTATCATTATCATTACTGATGTTTCCTCTTTCTAGAGCTATCTTCCCCAGTGGGGAGAGTAAGCTTGCCTTCTCTATTCATAGTTCTTTTTAAAGACAAATACTGCCCTTTATGGCATGGCAATAAATCAAAGCAGGACTTGTTCTATTACTGAGAATGAATGAAGCCACCTTACTTACTCACTACTGTGTAACTTCAGTTGTTTTGGATGGTAGATGCATTCTGTGGCAGGAATCTTTCTTTTAATGACTTTACAGTTAAGGAACCTGATGCTGTAATATTAAAACTTGAATGTTTAGGAAATAAATCATTAATGTTCAAATCCATTTAGTTTATCTAGCCTAAAGAAATGAAATGAATGTGACTTTGCCTGTTATATAGGTAATTTAAGAAAAAAAGTCCTGTCAGTGTTAGGAAATTTCTGTTTTAGTGAATTGGATTGTTAAATAGCCAAAGAAAGTGATATATATATACATATATATATATATTCACATTTGTATAATATTATATATACTTATTATATCTATATATACATACACATATATATGATATAATCTAGATAATATACATACATTTATGTTTATATTCATAGGCTGTTTTCCTGACAGTGAGATTTTGTCTATTGCCAGTCTTGGGGCTTGAACTTAGGGCCTAGGCACCATCCCTGGACTCCTTTTGCTTAAGGCTAGCACTCTAGCATTTGGGTCACAGCACCTCTTCTGCCTTTTCTGTTTATGTGGTACTAAGGAATTGAACCCAGGGCTTCACACATGTTAGGCAAACACTCTACTCCTAAGCCACATTCCCAGCCCTTGACAGTGAGTTCTTTTTGTTCCAAATTATTCAGTTTTCAAATTTCTAAGTCACCTGATCGTTATAAGTCCACTGGTTGCCTCCAATATGCATTTGATTTTTGCCTGCAAAAAGAAATCCAAAGGGACATTGTACATTTATTATTTTATTCCAAAGTTATTATTTAAAAAATCAGCAGTTGGTTTGTGTTCAAGTGCTACTTATCTGCTTTTATTAATTCCTGTGCACTTTCTTTAATCTGTTCACATCACTGGACACTCCTGCTGGGTAACCTTATACCTACCTACCCTGGATCTGCCCCTGTCTTGTACAGGCTTTTAAGCTCTCTGCTGAAAGATCAAATCATTACTGGTATTAAAGAAGTCACAGAAAAATTGTTGTTGGTGCTGAAAATAATGCTTGGGTAAAGAAAAGGAGAGAATTTTAATTGGAGTCTTGTAGCTGAGCTTGGGTTGGCATTTCTTTATATTTAATGAAGTAAATATATTTTAGGTTAAGCTGTGTGTGTTCACAAAATAGAGACATACGTATAAGTCTCCTTTTGAGGTTTGAAAACAGCAAGTATGCTTACCAAATAATTTTAAACCATGCTCTTAACCATGAGCAGACGTTTCTAATGGAGGCAGTGACTGTGATTGGGCCAACATAAAAGGTCCTATTGGCCAAGTTCCCAAGTTCCAAACTATGCAACTACACGCAAATTACATAATTGTTTTTCAACCACATGTCTGCAGATATTATAATGATGGTGATAGGATTAAATGAACCACTGAACAGCATCCATAGATTGAGATGGATTAATTTTAATTCAACATGTCTTCACCTTTTCTTTCATACTTCAATTTAAAACAATCATAAAATGTGATTGCAAAAGAAAGTTGGGACTGAATGGTAATGGCTCCATTCCTAAGATAAATAGTCATAAGAGTCACAGAATTGATAAAAAAAAAAACCCCACAACTTTTTACACACTTTTTACACATACAGACTTCATGAATTTATCCTTATAATATCTGTGTACCCATTTTATACATCAGGGCTCAGATTCGAATTACTCCAAAGTAAAAGTTCGCTTTATAGTATCTGCATTAGACATTGATGTTTTTACATTCTCAGCCTATTGTCATAAGTCTGAAGGACATTATGAAGTTCTTGATGACTGTCCTAAGGAAATCTTTATCAATTAAGCATCATACAAGACGATCTCATACTTACAAATTTATCATGGTCTGACACAATAAGAAACACCTACTAACATATTCAACATTCTTATCTTTTTTTTTTTTTTTTTGGTTAGTCGTGGGGCTTGAACTCTGGGCCTGAGCACTGTCCCTTAGCTCTTCAGCTCAAGGCTAGCACTCTACCACTTGAGCTACCGCGCCACTTTCATATTCAACATTCTTGTACATTCTGAACTCAGATTAATTAGTTTGGGTGTTATTTTTCAATACATAAATTAAGTGGTCAAGTTACTTAACTCCTATTTGATTTAGTTTATTTTTCTACTTTAAAATGGAGAAAACACCAATAATTCTAGCCTAATTGAATGTTAACATTTTTATTGCACATGTGTAATATTTTAATGTTTTTATTGCACATGTGCAATCCATAAGCTGAAAAAGATATTTAGAACAGTCTAAATGACTCATCTCCTGGGTATTGTATATACATTTATCTGAATTAGGGAAGGGAAGGGAACAGCGAAATGGTGAGACAAAGGACAATGGGGGAACCAATGCAGTAACAATATGAGACCACATGGCCAGGAAAGTCAGAAAGAAAGCAATGAAATGAAACATTTCCCCCAAGCAAGAGCAGAAAGCTTCTTATCCAGCCTCAGAACATGTGTGCTATACACTACATAGAGCATACCGGCCAGTACAGATAAAGCAAAGGAGCAATCCTCTGTATTTTTCACTCCCACATTTTATTACTTTATACATCTGTGTTTACAACTGTCATTCAAACTCTTCTCTCCCAGAACAGCTCATTTATATTTTAGTACTTCCAATCCAATGCATATTAAAGCTTGTGATCATATATAGGCATATGGCTCTTAGAAACCCTCATGAAACACCCCAGCTTTCTTTATGAATGTAAAACTCAAGACTTTGCATGTAGGCTACTCTCTCTCTACATACCCTAACCTCTCGCAGGGATCTGACTTGCCGACAGAGAAATCTGTTGTGTGTTTTTTTTTTTTTTTTTGAGGATTTCCAGAAGTTAGAATTAAGATCCGTTTAGGAATGTTTTTTCTTTCATGTGCTTGGTGGGCCTCTGAGCAGCAGGAAGGAGGGAAATGCACTTAGAGGGTAGGATCACCCCACCTGCAGCAATCCCCCATCTGAAGGTAACTATTTAGTATCCCCATGTGACTTGGGCTTTTGCAGAATTATCCCACTGAGATGACAGTTGGGATATGAAGATGGGAACAGTGTGAATTCCCTTTCACTCTCTCCCTGGCTAGGGAATGCTCCCCAAGGTGAGACCCTTGGGTTGATGGACAAAGGGAATGCAACTCATTTAAAGAATGTATTTTTTCCTCATTTTGTGTTTAGTGTTTAGGTCATCCTCAACTTCTATTGGTCTTTCTCATCCTCAAAGCAAAGTGATCAAAGGTTCAAGAAAACTCCAAGCTTTCATATGTATATATAACACAGCCCTGTGGTAGGTTTTAGGAGATTTGAGCAAGGAGAAGTTAAGCTTCTTTGTGTTTATATTTCCTTTAGATTCCAGGCATTGCCTATTTTGCTACTCATACTTACAAAATGAAAAGGAGAATACTTACAATATGGAAAAACCTAATGTAGAACCCAGGAGGTGAGAAGAATAATGAAAGGCAGGAAGGAAGTGTTTCATTGAATCTTAGATACCAGATATTACAAAGTTCAAAGGTGTTCTGCTTAACTTCCTTTCACAGTTTGAGGGCTAATAGCCTCTTCCTCCTACACACACACACACACACACACACACACACACACACACACACAATCCTCAGTGAAATATACAGGATTTTCAAATCAAAGTTAATGGAGTTTGAATCTGGGACCTTTTGTGAACTTGCAGAGACCCCTCATATCCTAGGAGCTTCTATACTTGTAAGACTGAGCAATAATACCTTCCCTTAGAATTGTCACAGTGTGAAAATAAGATATGTTATATAAAATACCTGTAGTCATTAATTAATGTTAGTCAAGTGCTACCCACAATTCCCCTTATTTTCCCTCCAACTCATATCACTCCCACCTATACCCAGAGAAACGATGAATCCTAACTCCGCAGTTTCATTTTCTACTTATTAACTTCATCAGGAAAAATCACTTAGTCTCAACCTACTGGGCTTTGAATTCTACAGCTAGCTCTACATTGAGGATACTAATTACGTATTTGAGGCTCCTTTTTAGGGAAATAAGTGATGCAGGGAAGGTACACTAAGATGATCAATCGTTTGACTGCAGAATTTTCTTCTTTTTCCCCAATAATGATAATTATTGGACTATGAATATGGTTTGCAAAATGAATCAAAATAAGTTAATGAAGATGGTTTATGGTTGTGTACATATTAGACGAAAACTGTAATTTTCAGAGCTCGTGATTGGTAGAAATTTGCCCAGTGTTTTATCTATAATGTGTGCTACAATTGGATACTATATTGTGTTCAAACTCCAAGGGCCATGGCTTTCTTTAGATGCATTATTATTAATGAACTCTCTTCACAGTACCATTTCACAATATTTGATATACTTTCAGGTGTAATGAAGCAAGGACATATACTGCTTATATGTCAGATACTGTATCCTAGGGGATTAACACTGGTGATTTGGCTATGTAATAACCGTGATCAAGTTTCCTAGATCAAACTTTTCAGAATGATCTTGGTAAACTTTTGTTAAAAAGTGGATAAAAGCCAGGTGCTGGTGGCTCACATCTGTAATCCTAGCTACTCAGGAGGCTGAGATCTAAAGATCATCGTTCAAAAGCCAGCCTGGGCAGGAAAGTCCGTGAAAATCTTATCTCCAATAAACCACCAGAAAACAGGAAGTGGTGCTGTAGCTCAAGTGGTAGAGTGCTAGCCTTGAGCTGAAGAGCTGAAGGACAATGCTCAGGCCCAGAGTTCAAGCCCCATGACAGACAAAACAAAAAAAAAAGTAGATAGGAACTTTTCATTAGAAGCTTGAAGCTTGAAATGAAAGATGAGAAATTTTATCTCTTGGTTCCTTGTTTACAACAAATATAGGAACTACAAAGAAAAAAACTTTGTATGCTTGTTGATTATATGTACTCTTGCATGTGATTTTTTTTTCTGTTGAACTTCATTTTATCTAAATATACTTTGAAAACCTTAAAATAAACAGGATACATCAATTAATTCTAAATGTTAATGATCTCTCTCTTTTGTCACTCTCTCTGTATCCTTCTTTGTGTTTCTATCTATATGTATATTATGTTTTTGCACAATCCCCTGTCCTTTCCACGTTCTGTCATCATGGGCTGGAGTGCCACTAATAAGTTTTTACTTCCTCCATCTTTTAAGCTCTTAAGACATAGCTCAGGGAATCTCCTCTGTGAAATCCTTATTGTTTTGTTGTGTCATCCTGATTTTATTGGGAGCCATTTGTCTGTGATTTTATTGTGTCTTCTGTGACCTCTAAGTTTGACAAACAAACCAATGACTGTGGGATACAATAAAAATTCCAATAGCATTCATGAGGATATGGATTATGCCATTATATTTGAGCCACAATATTTGTAACTGTATCCTACTAAGCCACATTAAAGCACACCGTCCACATTGGTTAAAAGTGTACATGGGTAGATCAATAAAATGTAAAGTAACCACAAATGATAGATTCCATAAGGCTTGGCTATAACTCTGAAAACAGGTTGAAGAGTAATGGGCAACCCGTGTGAGTTTAAACAATCAATAGTCCTTGTCTGAGTCAATCAACTTCTTGATCACCTTTGTAGATATCGACAGTTACCCTGTTAACCACTTGAAAAATATTAATATGTAGAGAAATGATTGATTTTCTATCACTGGAAAACCTACATAGACTATAGATTTTATGACCATATGATTTATAATCCAAACACTTGGTAAGAATTAAAGGGGTGATTGCTAACAATTGTAATATTGGGATCATTGGCACAATTCTAGACTCAATCTGATGAATTAGATGAACTTTTCCCTATCCATAGTGAAAAGTTACGTTTCTATGACAATCATCTTGCTGATGAGGAATTTCATTGTCCTAAGGAAAATGATGGTCAATGGGAGTCCTCTCATTAGAGATTTCTCTGTAGTAGGCTCCAACTGACAACTGGATTGTTTCCTCAGTCACTTACTACTGTTGAACATTACAACAGCATTTATTGATTGATTTCTATGGACGTGTTTATGCAGAAGGCCTATTGTAGTGTTACTCATCTGAATTCACCCCCTTTAGAAGGAATGGAATAAATATGCACATAATTTGTGTGGCTGTTGGAACTTTCACACATACATTCATCAAAAAAAAAAGATGTGTGCTTATGTAATTGTGCATCTCCATCTTGGCTTAAGCCTGCTCTTGCCACCTGAAAAGTGAGACAACTTTGATTTCTTGACTGAAAAATAGGTTCTGATTTCTCTGATATATATATTTTTTTCTATTGTTACAGCCTACCTAAATCCAACCCCTTCAGAAAAGAACAGTGAACCTTTATTGTTTGGCAGAATGTTTTTATCTTTCCCTGGAGCAAATTGTTGCTGAATTATAAGTAGGTTGATTATAGAAGACTTTTTTTTTTACACAAAAAAAGATGACTGCAGTAATTCTGTCTGTAACTCTGCTTCCGGGGTATTCTATTTCTATCCTGAATTTAAGCTTAACCATCTTTAAGCCAAGTGATAATAGAAAATATACAGCAGCTTTGAATCCTTGTTCTTGGGAATCCTGTACAATCACTTAAGCCCGTGCATGCTGGCCTTCTGAAGGATGAGGTATGCATTTGAAATTGTATCTTTGCTGGACTGACATTAAGCCATTGACCACACACATTATTATGTCTGGCTCAAACTTTCAATATAGCAAAATTAGCCTGAGAAAAAGTATCCTTCAGATGACCATAATCATAATAATTTATTTAAAAATATCATTTAGGCTACTAGATTTTTGGATTCGTAGTTACATAGAAAATGTTAACTAGCCAGGCACTGGCGGCTCATGCCTGTAATCTGAGCTACTCAGGAAGCTAAGATCTGAGGATCACAATTTGAAGCCACCTGGGGAAGCAAAGTCCATGAGACTCTTACCTCCAATTAATCACAGAAAAAGCTGGAAGTGGCACTGTGGCTCAAGTGGTAGAATGCTAGCTTTGAGTAAAAGGAATTCAGGGACATTGTCCAGGCCCAGAGTTCAAGCCCCAGGACTGGCAAAAAGAAAATGTTTACTAGTACCTTAGAAATGGGTCTCTGCAAAAAAAATCTGAAACATATAGAATTAGCATTTAGACCATAGAGGTGCATATCTTAGAAAGAAAACTAGGAAATGTTCAAGCAAATGCTGGCAAAACAGTAGGAAATGATGAGCCCATATAGGCAACAAAATGCTATAGTAAACTGACAAGACGTTCAACCATGCTATTGTCAACATGCCTATGGTAACATGAAAGATGAAAATAAATACATCTAATAAATTTGTCGTGGGCTATAGGATATTTTTGTAGACAAAATTTACAAGTGTTAATTAGTTTTTTTTTTGTAATAGCATATAATTAGGTACAGTAAAAGAGAGGTGAGTTCAAACAAAACAATGACAACAAACAGAATTACTAATTTTACTAGCACAATTTAGTGGAATTTAGGAGATATGGCTTCCCAGGTTAGGAAACAAACTTCAGTTCCTATATCTCAACAATGAAAGATTCTGAAAGCACAAAGTTAGTTGGAGCAGAAATGCACAAACTATGATTCATGGACAAAATCTAGCTTAGCACCAGTTAAATGACTGGTACTAAAATACAGCCTTGTATGTTGATCACTAGATACTCTATCAGTATAAAAGTAGGTGTGACAGAGGGAGTAGAGCCCAGGGAGCCTTTTGTTGAAGAAATCCATTTTAGAATTATCAAGGTTTGACTTGAGCTACCTTTGAACAAAGTCATGACTAAATATGAACTGACTCCTGTAACCAGTAACCTCTGTGTTCTAAGCATCATCACCTTACTTTAGATGATAATTAAATGTTACCAAGACCACTTTTTTATTGTTCACTTCTTAGATGCATCCAAAAGAAATCTAAACTCATGATCTACAACCATTTTGATCTTCCAGATAAAGCATATATATATATATAATACATATATATTATGTATTATATATATTAAAGCAAAGTGTGATGCAGCTTTTAGAGATTGAAAAAAAATCTGATTTATTTTACCTGAGTTGCACAAGCACTGAAGTGTTTGTGGATGTTTCAAAATGACCTGCTTTTCATGAACATCAAATTTTTGATCTATCTGCAGGGGGAAAAAATGGATTGATAGCTACTATCAAATTTGATGGCAGATTTTGGATATAAAAAAGTTTTCTTGCTGTAAAATTTTAGCTGCCTGTCACTTACATTATATTATGTCACATCTCACAATGACATACTGCAATGTAATGCAATGTAAGTCACATAATAGACAGCTGCAATTCATAACTTTCTGAACAGGAGAGTCATTCTTTACTGAAAAGCTTCCCAAGGGAGGTTAGGAGTCCCTCTACCAAAGCCACTCCCTATGTTGATGTTACTGGCCTATCTGTGACACCAGCTTATCTTCACTTTTAAACTTGACCTTCCTTCATTTCTTCTCATTGGTATGGAGCTGTCAATTAGGGGACTTTTGTGAACAGGAAGGATTTACCAATGGACTCATCATGTGGCAGGGGATATGTCTCAGGTCTGTGGTCAGCCTAAAGGAGGGTTTTGTGTAAATTAAAAGATGTGTTCACTTCTGGGAAGCTCTAGACTCAGGTGCTCAGGAACTGGACAATGGCATGATTCTTCTGATAATAAGTCAGGAAAGACCTTGCAGGGAAATGTTGGGTGTTTTGCCTTCTTTCTTCCCAGAGTGAGGAGCCTTGTGTAAGGGATCAAGTCACACAATTGAACACAGCAACTCTGTGAATATTTCATCTCTATAAATGGTTCAGTTGTCTACCTCCTAGTCCAGATATGAACCTTTTCCTTATAAGTGATGAGGAATTAGGAATAGAAAAATAAAAATCTGTTCTTTCCCCCAAGCCAACCTGTGAGATCTAGGCAGACATTTCCCTTCTGGAAGCTCTTTTACATCTTCAAGAAAATGTATAAACATTGGTCAAGCATGCACTGAGACAGGATATAGAAAAAGTGAAAAAATAATATGAACTATCCTTAGGGCAATGGTGTGGACATTAAAGAATTCGCTTGAACTCTCAGAGGCCCTTTTCTATTGCTGATGCAGAGAATTTGAGTAGGGTTTCTACCAGCTGCAAGCAATGTATTTGTGTTAATTTTTCTACTTTATTTTCCTCCATCTAGTTTTTCCTCTGACTGAAGTTACATTAAATTAATTCATTTAGAAGACTTATTGAATCATGGTAACCATTTATTGAATTCATGGATAATTGTTTAACTTCTTACAATATTGCATTTTGTCTACATGCATTCATCTAAAAAGAAGTGCAAGCCTGAGATAGCTTATCAAAGATAAACTAGCAAGTAATGGAGCCCATAGAAGGGCCCTGTCCTGGCTGTGGACAAGGGTTTCCTGCCTTCTGTGACTGCTCACTTTCATAATTTGTTCCTTTTACATTGTTTTATGTACTAGAAGTGCAAGAAATACAAAAATTAGGTGGGATCATGGGTAATAGTAAAATGACAGATCTGACAGCTTAAGCCTTTCCAATGATCTCTATCTTTTCTCTGTATTTTTTCTTTTCTTTTCCTTTTTTTTTTTTTAAATTCTTGGCTATCTAAGAGAACAAACTAATGTTTTCTGGATATCAACAAGCTAAGGCCTAAATAATGTGCATGCTCCTGCTTCTGTAAATCCAAAGTCTAATAGGCCTGAATTGGTAGAGCCAGTATCAACTCAAGAATTGATCGGTAAATGCTGGGCAACACTGAATCCCTAAGACAAAGTTTAGGCATTGGTTTTCCGAGTTACACTGGACTTCCTACTGGAGAACTTACCTTCTTTAGCAACATTCATAACATGCCAGCAACTTTGCTGGCCAGACTTTAGAAGGAAAAGTTATAAAGTAAAACATTGAAGCAAGAGAGTAATGGAGCTGGGAACATTTATATCCTAATGGGAAAAGTTTGACTTGTGTATTTGCTTTATGGAATTTTCTGATGTCACTTTATCCTTATAAATTTGAGCATTCTTATCTCTTGAGAGGAACATGATGAGATTTGGGAAATACAATTCAGAGTAGGAGCCATCTAGCAGCTTGAAGGCCTTAAATTCTATTTTTACTTGAAGAAAACTTACTTTTTCCTCCTCCATCCTGGTACTACTGCCTTTGTTATTAGGTCTATCTGGATGAAAATACTAACAATCCCTGCTACATTCCTCCTGTTCTTTACCACCCACACATGGTCCTAACTCTCTTTAAAGAAAAAGCTCTGATAAACAAAAGTTCTCAACTAAAATTCCATGTTCTGTACTCCAAAAAAGAAGACACATAACCCAGTAACTCATTTCTGGGAAAATCTTACATAGCTAAGATTTGGATGTGGATTCATCATTTTTTTTTATTTCCAACATTGGAAATTGTGATTTGAGTGAAATGAATATGTAGTTTTATGTTAAGGATAATTCCAACTGCTCTCAAAGACACGATGTTAAAGGATAAGTGTGATACATAATTAAAATGATACTTGATGGAGTGTATTTGTTCAGATCCTTTGACTATAATACTGAAGATTCCAAGATATACATGCATGTGTGTTTCTTCCTGTTCTAACATCCTTGAAATCAAGAGGTACCTGAGGTTGAAGAAATATTGTATTTAATTTACAGGTCTTTAGTGGAACATTATTTTTCTTTCTAAGGCAGGAATAAATTAATGGTCTGTCTCATTAACAATCTCCAGTATTTGCTGACATTTAAGCCTGAAAGTGTGGGATTAGTGTATACGATTTGGTCAGGAAAAGACAAAGAGAATGTGTTGACCCAATCACATTTCAGGTCACTGTGGTTAACCTGTCCTGGTCACAAATGATTCAAATACTACTTTGACGTAGAGATCAAGTGCTCCAGCTGATATCTTTCCTTTATTGCATACTAACAAAATAGCTCTACCTACATCTAGAGGGAAAAAGTTTTAGTTTTAGTTTAGGTCAAGATTCTGGAGTTTTTCTATCTCTAGCTTTAAATCCTTTAAATTTCAGGTTATATTAACAGATATATGAATGTACTGTTTCTGTTTAATCCTGGAGCTATACCATCCCCTTTGCAGAAAATACTGAATATGCTTCAGTGGTCTGTTCTTTCTATTTAATGCATTTTAGGCAATTAAAAAATATAAGACACAAATGAATTATCTTTATTAAATTTAGAGTAGAAAGTTGTGTGTGAGGTTGAATTCGCCCAATATGGGATTCAGTTAAAAAAAATTCTAGGTAGTCGATTGATTTTTTGGTGTCTTGTTGTCACTGTGATGAATTAAAAAGACCTGTGAGCATTAGATACACATAGTCTGAAATAAGGCTGGACACCCTAAAGATGCTCACAAAGCTGTGAGCGTAATCACTGTTTTGTGTTGTAGGATATAGTACAAGAAGAAGACTATTTTTATTGTTTTTACTCCAAACATTATTGAAACAGTCTTCAATAATGCTTATCTGATGGTTTCTAACCTTCTATGGTTTTCAAAAATCATCCACACCTTGTGAAAACTAGGAAATAAAATGTTAGCAATTTCATCCAATGAATGATTCTAGGAATAAATTTTCAAAAGGACATGTATGCTAATATATTACATGTATTACATGCATTACATGTATGCTAATAAATTACAATCCTGTAATTTATTAACTACTCTCAATGCCTGAAAAGTGACTTAATACAGATGAGCTTCAATATCTTATCTGAAACTTAGAGCTAGATGGATAGATAATGTATATCACTTGAAATAAATAGATGCGCTATGAATTTTAGCTATTGTTTTTCTTGTAGTATAATCTATAACCCATTCAGAACAAGAGAGAATGTATTTATCTTAAAACAACCAGAGACTCTCAAATAAAAGCAATGTATAAGTGGATATTAGCTTTCTTCCTAAACTTTATAATCATATTTTTCACCTTAATATCATTTTATAAGCAAATATATTTTAGGGAATATAATGTTAACTAGATTATTTCTTGAAATATTCTTCTGACAAAAGTAAGAAACATCCATTTTAGCATATATACATAATATACAAAGATAAAAATTATAGCAGACTTAATAGAAGGAGTTGCTTTTTATTGTCATTTCTGCTTTACTCAATTGTGTGAGTTTTATTTAAATACATATTATATATGTATTTATTTAAATACATATTAATTACATATAATATATGTATATATATTCCCTTATATTTTTTTCTGGGGACGGAAAATTTAAATGACCTTTAGGTAATTGTTTAAGCACTATGAACATTTCTTTGTTGAATTTTAACATACTAACATTTAAAACAAATATACATCCTCACATATTACTGTTGTTTCAGAACATGACCAAAGATGTTTTTAATTTTAAAGTTATGAACTCACAAAATTTTATCAAATATGAATAATACAATGTTTACATCAATGGACTTCTTAGCTTGAGTATTAAACTGTATGTATATATAAAAGCCTCTTAACTGAGTGAGACATATTTGTTATCCTGCTAAAAATATTAACAGAAGATGCAGATATAAACACAAAGCTAAGAAACACCTCATTTATTTTCTTTGGAAAAGCAAGGAAAGTAGAGTTGATGTTATTCTATTGGGGCATTTAAGTAACCTTCCTCTATAGCTGGCTATTTGTTCTTAACTGGCAGACACATAGCCATCTGTTTATTTCTGTAGAAGTTTATTGAGGTGCATTTTGATTCTGAGAGGTCTCTCTTATAAATCAAAAGTGAGTCAAGTAATTATTTTCACTGAATTTTCTATCTCCTTGTTGCAGTTTCACAAGACATACAATAGTATTAAATTCTTAAATATTGAAGTCATATGTCATATGTTTACTGAGTTCTTTTTTGGTATATAAGAATAATTTTATTCTTTAATATGTCCAGCATTCTGGCCAGACATCCCATGAAAAACAGGCTATAACATTACAGATGACACCTTTTAATAATACTGTCTAGAATTTTTTTTTTGCCAGTCCTGGAACTTGGGAACTATACCTGATCCTCTTTCTGTACAAGGTTATTGCTCTATCACTTTTTTCTGAGTAGTTCCTTGGTTATAAGAATCTCATGGACTTTGTTGCCAAGGCTAGCTTCGAACTGTGATTCTTAGATCTCAGCCTCCTTAATAGCTAGGATTAGAGGCATGAGCCACTGGAGCCCAGCTTTTAATACGTAGATTTTATGCAGTAAGATGCCTTGCCTATTCATTCTTTCTTTTTAAGGTTTATAAAGAAGCTAAAGAATATCAATAACTAATATATAAATTTTAGGTATTGCCTTTGGGATTTATATGAGATTCTTCCTCTTTCATCCCAACATTTTTTTAACTTTTTCAAATGTTTTTGCATTTTATTATAGAAAATTAAAAAGCCTCATTCAAATCTTCAAATCTCCATTGACTGGTATACCAAGGCATGTCCCCAGTTTTGTAGTATTTCTTCTGATATCACATTTTTATGCACTCAGTATGTTAAAAATAGATGGATGTTTAGCTCCCTAGCAGTAATCTATTCATTCATTTACAGATGAGAGGAGGGCTGGAAAGGTGGCTCAGTGGTAGAGTGCTTGCCTTGCATACATGAGACCCTGGGTTTGATTCCTCAGCACCACATAAGCAAAAAGAAAAAAGCTAGAAGTGGCACTGTGGCTCAAGTGGTAGAGTGCTAGCCTTGAGCTGAAGAGCTGAGGGACAGCGCCCAGGCCCAGAGTTCAGTCCCCATGACCGGACCCCCCTGCCAAAAAAAAAAGATGAGAGGAAAATGAAATTTAGGGAGGAGAGAGAAGCAAAGCATGGGTGATCATGAAGGATTTAGTATGGACTGGCCAAAGAAAATAAGGAAATCTGAAGCAGAAAACTTGTGTTTGACATGCCAGATGAAGTATCCTATTTTTCAGTTCAATCTAAGGTAAACATCCTCAAAGGCTGAATGTAATGTACACAAACAACAGGGAGAGGAAGATATTGTGGGTTGTAAGGTTGAAAACAAAGGCCATGAGTAACTCAGAAAAGTTCAAAGGCAAACACTATGCTACTCAAGGAAGTGCACCAGTACAACCCTTCAGGTAGCAGCTTAAGAAACAGAAAGAGAAAGCAACAGATAAAATATGAATCTAATGTCCTGCCCAGTACACAAACAGCCTCAGTAACTATTGCTCTCTGGGAGTGAGCTCTAACTCTCATGCACTGACAGGGATCCAAATTCACCATGCATGGGATTTGACAAATACATGAACTGTGTATATAATATGTTGTGGATCAAACTAGAATAGATTGTAATAACCCTCAAAAGAGAATTACATCAGTCTTAGTACATTGATTGGGCCGTAACACAAATTACTATGACATCCATGGATCACCATGCATTAGGCAAAGGCTCGCCCACAGGCTTTGACCCTGAAACTAGAAGCACATTGAATTGTGTGGTGCAACATACCTCATCTGACCTCCATAATGATATATACAGCAACATGAAGCCCAGGGAAGGCCTTACCTGTTTGTGATTGCAGATCTACATCACCGCTCTGACAGACAAAACACTTCGTAAAGTTGGGAGTGATGGAATCTATGACGACCTAACTCTTCTTTATGTAGGGCCAGATTCAAAAACTGGGTGAAGTCTAAGAGGAAATCTTTGTTTATGACAGTATAGAAGGTAGAATGTGTTATCATTTCACCATAAACCATAGCACATTGAAGACTCGAGTATGAATTTCTCTACTAGATGACAAAAAACCATGTTAAATTATAGTCTCCTCTCTGAAGGTTTAAATTGGTATTCAAAGACTGAGTCCTAAGGAGAACTAAGATACTGTATAGGAGGGGAGAGAAATTGTCTGTTTTATTCATTACTTTAGGCCTAATTCTCAACACTGCATCTGGCACATGGCAGTCACCAAATAAATGGGTATCAAATAAATGAATGGACGACTAAACATATGTTCTATTATTAATAGCCTCAGAGATCGGTGGAGGGAATATTACTTGATTTATGGGTGTCTTAGTATGTACCATGACACACTAAAGAACAAAGGAAATAGGATAAACTTCACTGTTAAAAACCTAGTTCATCTGTTCATAGGTGAGGGAAATTTTCCAGGAATTATTACAAGTGATTGGAAATTAGCTAGAAAGAAAAGAAATGGAACAGAAATCATGTTACCAGCAAAAAAGAAGAAGAAGAAAACATTGTAAATGTAACTCATGTTGAGCTTAGAAGACGTACACAAGGTAAATAATATAAGAAATGATGAAATAAATTGTATAGACAACTACCGTCATTGCCTTTTTTTGGTCACATGTTTCAAATTTTTATCTAGTATTTATTACCATCCTAAGCCAGCTATTTAGTAGTGTGCTCCTGGATAAGAAAATTTCTATCATCTGTCTGTTCTCAAATATTCCATTTGCCAATACATAAAGAAGTATTTACTTTCTTCAGTCCCATGGACACATTTATTCTTAAAGTGTTCTTCACTTTAATTATGGCTGTATTAGTATAATAAGAGTTACAGTCAACTCTAACTACTTGTTATCCAAAGCCTCTTTTTGCTCATTTTTCCTTTTCCTTTCCCTTTATTTTGTTATTCAGTGTTTGTAGTCCAGTAATTGGACCATTAAGAAAGGTGCAATAGCATAGAATATCATTAGTAATCTCCTAAGTGCCTTATTTCTGATCCTTTATAAATATTTTCATTTTATTCATAGGGTGGAGTGAAGAGATCCTGGAAGTTCAGAGTTTATTGAAGGAAGAGGTGAATAAAGCTAATATATTTATGATTTCTAGTTTGCAGAATATCAGCAATGCAACCAGGCACCAAAATCATTTAATTTAATTTAATTTAGTACTTTACTATCCAAAGCAGCATTGCAGGAAAGTATTATTTTCTTTCTTTTTTTTGGGGGGGGGTCCGTTCGTGGGGTCTGAACTCTGGGCCTGGGTGCTGTCCCTCAGCTCTTCAGCTCAAGGCTAGCATTCTACCACTTGAGCCACAGCGTCACTTCTGGCTTTTTTTCTGTGTATGTGGTGCTGAGGAATCGAATCCAGGGCCTCATGCATGCAAGGCAAGCACTCTACCACTGAGCCACCTCCCCAGCCCCTTATTTTCTTCTTTTGGATAAATGTTTAATTAAGATTATTCAACTTCTTTGTACGATCTCTTGTACATCATAACCAGAAGGGCTAGGATTCCAATCTCAATATTCTTTGGTATAAAGCCTGTACTTGTTTTTTCTCAGGATCTCACCTTTATCTTTTGTTCTAATAAATCCCAAATCATCTTTTCTGACATGTATTTATCTAAAGTGTCCCCTTGACTGTTGTTACATTATCTTTCTGCCTTTCTACCCTCTTCATTAATAAAGTGAGGGATCTTAAACAGTTCATTTGTGTTATTCGGATCATATTCCCAGATAGAATGTCACATATGCCTAATACTGTGTCTAAAAAGTGCTCACATTAATTCCAACTGCAAATGTCTGTGCTGAAAGGAGATGAAATGATTGTCAACTACATTTAGTACTCTTTCAGAAAAGGGGAATTGGAATAAACTGACAGCTCATTTTGTCTCTACATTCAATTTTAACCCTGGATTGTGCTTTCCAAAGGGCAGACACATTTGTTTGGTGGTAGATGATAAATCAGCAAATAACATGGTTCTTTAATGACATAGCAGCAAAATGGTACAAACAAAACCGATTAAATAAAAATCTCTCTCTCTCTGAGTAATTCTTTATATCCTTTCTGATATACAACTGATCCTTCTATATTTCTTTAAGAGAAGTTCAAAGAAACAGACCAGAAAGCAACTTTCTTAAAGAAACTAGCTCGAAGATATCTACAGAGATAACTGAAATAACTGTAAGATAACTATGCATGTATCAATTTATTTTCTTGGTTTTCTCTTTCAAAAAAATTTTTCAGAAATAAAATGTTCTGCAAAGACCGGAAATGATTGCTAGCAAATTGACAGAGAACTCTACTGCAATTCACAACTTTGAATAGCATTTTGACAACTACATATATAAATCTATGCCATGAATCTAAATTACATCCCAGTAGTCAGTAATTTCAGGACTAAATTGTCTTCCATAACACACACCCAAAAAAAGAGATACGAAGGGCACTATATGTCTGACCAGAGTAATAATTTTAAGATTTCCAATATTTTAGAGAAAATTCTCCATCTCTGACACTTGCACTATGATTTAAAAACCCAAAGAAAAGAAAGTATGGAAACTACAAAATAAAAGGAGGCTGAACAACAAAATTCTCCCTTTTTTCTGAATTGAAGGGCACAGTATAGCTTAGAGTCAACAAGTACAGGTTTGTTATCTATTTTTTTCTTAACTTACACATTTCCCTTAATTATAGTTTATGTGGCAAAATAAAATATGAACAGATTTTTAATCAACATTACATTGCTGGAAGCATAAACAAGAAATTATGAATTACTAAAGAAGAATATTTGGATCCTATATACATGATATATTATTCTACATTGGATCTATTGGACCTTATGTTTGAAGCAATTTGAACACTTAAAAAAACATTCAACAGGGAGAAAAATGATCAGATTTTGTGTGGACAAGAGCTGAAATTTCCATTTAGCCAATGTAGTGTACTGTGTTATTTAAAGTTCATTAAATAATTGGGGTAGCCACTGTCACAATATTGGAAACATGCATATGTTGTTAGTCAGCGTCCTATTAATAAAAGCACACAGGACGGACAGTGATGTGGGAAATCCAATAAAAATGGATCCACTGTAGATGGGGATTGAGGTCAGCTGCAAAGATGGTGTAAAGAAAGAGGTAACAGTTCAACAAGTTCTTTCTTAGCTTCAAAGAAGCCAGGTGGGAGCAAAGAACTTTGGAAGATAGTCAGAAATGGTGAACCCAGCAATGACCCATCAAGAAAGTGGTTGAGGTACAGTCAGACCTAGCTAGGACTTGGGCTTACTGAAGAGGAGATCCCTCTCTACCTTCTCCCCCTCCACTTGAATACAAGAGATTCTTTGCTCATGAGGATGCTGAGGAACAGAAAAACATTTCTGGTTGTCTTGTGATAAGAATATTTCTCATCTATTTTTCAGGCAGGAAATTCGATCTTAGAGCAAGAGAGTCTGAAATGAGCTAACAGTAGTCAACAAATGAAAGTTTCAAAAGCCAATGCAAAATGATTCTCAAAGAGTAATGGTTTCTAATATTTGATATATTAGAACTGAGACTGATCGTATTAAATTGAAAGTAAGAAATAGCCAGTGACTAGGGAAAGCTGACTTTGTTTTTTGTTTGTTTGTTTGTTTTTATTTTTTGTTTCTGCAAAATGCATGTTAGGGGAAAAATCAGTTAAGTATAATAAGTCTTCATATTTATAACCAGAAGATGTGGCTAACGAATTATTTTCATTGTTTTGGGCTCTCCATTTCCTTTTTAAAAATAATAATTTTGTTTTCCTATTGTAATAACCCTTAGACTAAAATATAATGTTAACTCAGTAGATTATTTGCAGTGCATTTTGTGAGGGTCAGTGTCTTCCCAGTTTGTGAAATACTTTTCTCAAAATCAGTTCTCAGCATTAGAAAAACTGGAGCATATTTAAAATGATATGTAACAGCATGAGAAGTTAAGAAATGCTGGGCATGCATGGCACAAGATGCCTGTCATTGCAGCTGAACAAGAGCCAGAGATGTGAGTTTGCTAGAATCCATCTCTAAACCAATCAGCAATAAGCTGGCCTGTAGAGTACAGTTCAAACACTTGCTTTGCAAATGCAAGGTCCTGAATCCATCCACCAACTCCCCCTCAAAAAATGTCTCCCAATTTATTGATTTATTGGTGTTTATTTTCTTTGCTAAGACAGACTCTTATAGTTCTTAAATACCACTATCGGATAATGACATAGACTTGAAACAGAATATTCAATCGAGATGGATACACACATTATACTTTGAATACTAAAAGAATGAAGGCATATTTATTCTAAAGTTTTAGTCAACTTGTATATTATTCAGATCAATGATCAGAAGCATATTTCTAGAGTGAGCTTTCTACTTGTTTATGTGTTTATTTATTATTTGCATACTTTTGCGATTCTGGTGATTAATTCCAGGCCAAATGCTCGTTAGTTAGGAAAGCACCATCCCACTGAACTATATATTCCCAGATTAAAAGTGAGCCTCTTATCAATAAGATGTCAGTGAAGAAGAAAAAAAAGCAAAAGCAACATTTTAGTTACTAGTGCTCCATAGCTGTCTTTCTTAAGCATGGCCAAACTATAGCGAAGTCCAAGTTCACTGCGTACTTCTCTCTTCTCTCTTGCTCTTTTTGAAGAGCAGGGTGATATGTTTTGCTGTATATACATATATATTAACCAAATATTTCAGTATAAGTCTTGAAGACTCCTTTTGCACCAGCCTGTGCTCTAGCAAATCCAAACTTTTTACCTGCAATATATAGGCTGGAGAAGAGCAGGTTCCTTTTGACCTCAAATTTCCTGTGAGCAAGATATTTCAGTAACTGTAAATGGTTCATTTATCTTCCCTGTCTTCTTCTATTGAATTGTTGGGTATTTTCCATTTCCACAGTTAGAATGGATGTAAGCCAATACTGAAATGTAATAAGTAAATCTCTTGGATATAAATTTGCTCACCTGGAAGATAAAGATCTATAAAATTAGGAAAAAAATATACAAGGTCTTTTGTGTGTATGTACATAGGTAATAAAATGTCTCTGATATTCTTCACCTTGCATATTTTCCCTATTGAACATTGCCATATGATTATGAAACATATATAATATTTATTCATCTATCTAGTCATTTTTTATTGGGACAGAACTGAGGCTTGAACCCAGAGTCTACATGCTGTCCCTGAGCTTTTGTGCTCAAGACTAGCAGTCTACCACTTGAACTCTAGTTCAACTTCTGTATTTTTTTGTGGTTAACTGAAGATAAGAGTATCCATATCTTAGGGTTCATTTCGCTTAGCATCATCTTACGTTGCTGTTGTTTTTAATGGACTATGTGATTTTTTTGTTTCTTTTTTGTTCTTCTCCCTGTGGTATATCCCTGTTGTCACTGTATTTGATTCTGGTATCTTGCTTCTTGTATATACATTCATCTAATTTGAGGAGGGGAAGGAAAATAACAAAATGCTGAAACAAGGACAAAGGATGACGATTGCAACAATGAGACTCACAAGACACTATATTGGACATGAACTTTACATCTTTGGGGGAGGGAGAGATGAAGAAGGTGGGGAAGGGAAGGGATAGTAGTAGGAGAAAAACAAAGGAGGGGTAACAATGCTGGACAAAAATATGTACTCGTTACCTTACTTATGTAACTGTAACCCCTCTGTACAGCATCTTTATAATAATATATACATATATATATATGTATATTAAAAGAGTATAAATTACTTTCTAGCCTAGGCTGGCTTTGAACTCTGCTTCTCAGGTCTTAGCCTCCTGAGTAGCTACAAGAATAAGCCAGGGACACCTGGCATGATTCTCATATATTTAGAGAGAGAATTATTTACAGTCAACTGTGTAGGCTACAAGAAGCAGCTCATTTTTACCTTATTGTGTCTCTGGTTATGTATTAGTGGACTGAAATTGCACTACTATCAATCTATATGAGATGGAAAAACAGTCACTTTTCCATTGAATGACATGGCTTCAAATTCCTTAGAAAATATTAACTACTGAAATTGTCTCCCTGAAGATTACATTAAGTGAAAGAATAATTTACCTATCATTTATAGATTTGAGTTTACTGGCTAAATGATAAGCTTATTTATTTACTGGTCAAATTATAAAACTTAGCATTGTTACATAGATTGGGACTTACAACTCACAGAAATCTCAGTTCCTGCCCATTTTAAAGTCCACACCAAGAAGGAAAAAAAATTCTGAATAGGATCATTTGATTTTTACCTTTCTCTATTTCCAATACAAAATGTATCACAATTTTCAAGTAAATCATATGTAGTATTTTGTGCATATGTATGCTAGGGCTTGAACTGAAGACCTTAAGTTTTCACTCAACCTGTTCACTCCTTGCTGGTGCTCTACCACTGAGCCATGCTCCAGGTCCATATCTAGAATGAATGTAGTAGTTTTGTTTTCTAACATCATTAATAGTATACTGCCCAAAGGCCAAAGCCTATCTGGAGGCTTTGTATCTATGCCAAATGCTTTCAATTTCTTAATTGTTTCTGTCTGTTAACAATGAAAAAAATGTTTCCCTCCATTTTCACAGTAGCTATGCCAGACTGCAAAGAAGTAGAGCAAAACTCATGAATTTCTGATCTGGGTAAAATAAATAGTGTATAAACTTTGCATGTTTATTCCAGAGACCTGTGAGTTCATGATTTATTCTGTGAGGAGATGTTGAATATTTGGATCCTCTATCCAAATATCATAGTGAACATATGTCCTGTTTCCTACAAGACAGCCTTAGTTTATGGTGTTTTCTAGGCATAAATATAAACAGCAGCCCCTTTCACTTTTTTAAAATCATAGTTGGAATAATGAATTATATGGTCACTTTTTCCCAAACAAATGAATATATCATTTAAAATAAGTAATCATGACAGAGTGTACTTTCCTGATTCACTCTTCAATACCTGACAATTTTTAATTTTACAAATCTGAAACAAACATTAAAAAGTTACTCAAAAAGCATCATTCCTATATTATCTTCAAAATCAAAGAGATAACTCACATAAATTAAGTACCCTACAGCATAGTTTATTTAAATTTGGAATGTGGCAGAAGGATCTTTGCTATATTTACAACATTTTCTTACTAGTAATTCTGAAAATTAGAGAAACCACATAAAACTTACTCAGTGTAGGATAAAATATCTTTAAAAATGTTGTGTAAATTTTAATACGGATTAAAATTGCACTTTCCCTGGGATACATCGATACCTTTATATTAATCTAAAATGTTACATACAACCACCCAGAGCTGGGCACCAGTGGCTCAGGCCTATAATTCCAGCTATTTAGGAAGATAATCATAGCATGAAGCCAGCTCAAGCAGAAAAGTCCATGAGACTTTTTTTTTTTTTTTGTCGATCATTGGGCTTGAACTCTGGGCTTGGGCACTGTCCCTCAGCTCTTCAGCTCAAGGCCAGTGCTCTAGCGCGTGAGCCACAGTGCCACTTCCGGTTTTCTAGTGGTTTATTGGAGATAAGAGTCTCAAGGACTCCCCTGCCCCGGCTGGCTTTGAACCATGATCCTCAGATCTTAGCCTCCTAAGTAGCTAGGATTACAGGCGCTGGGCCGGTGAGGCTTCTTATCTCCAATCAATCACATGGAAAAAGCCTGAAGTGGCGCGGTAGAGCAAGTGGTAGAGTTCTGACCCAAATAAACTCAGAGACAGTACCCAGGACATGAGTCCAAGCCCCAGAACTGGCAAAAGAACCACAACCACGGAAAAATCAAGCCAGAGTCACACCTATAAAAGGTATATCCTAACATTTTATATTATATAGAATATACCAAGGCCTTTTGATATTTGGAACATTTTTTTCATGGAGAAACTATTAAATACAGTGAATCTTATATGCTCAAATAATTCCACATCCTGAGGAGTTCATACTCAAAATAACACAGATTGCACTTATGAACAAACTTTCAGCTCATTCTGGGGTTTGTAATGGCTTTATTTTTACTTAGAAATATTCAAGTGATTTCCACTAAAAAAAGAAAGAAAGAAATTTCAGCACAAATAGTAGAGGAAAAAGAAAAAGAACACTAAGGTTGTATTAAATTTGTTAATTAAGGGTGACTACCAGATGGTGGTCCATTTTTGAGGAGAGCTGGCACAGTATTTTTACTGTGGTATTTATAACTGAGGAAGCCAGCACATGGGAGATGCCAGCATATTGACCTTCCTTGTCCTGTGTGACAGACATCTACATTTAACAAAGCCTCTCCCAAAGAACTCAGTAACATTGTCTTAAAGCAGGAGGTCATAACGTATTTATCACAAGCCATAGAATGTGATCTTGTAAAGCTAGTGTTCTCAAAATTCACTACCTCCTCTAAACAGTTGCAGTAATCCACTCAAAGAGATAGCACAAACCAAATTTTAGTCTAAATATTTTACTTGCAAACCATTCATTCAAAACTTAAACTATACTATGCTATAGTAAGGCCACACCAAAAAGATGAAAAAGGAGAATAGGGAAAAGAAAATCTGGAAACATACTTGCACTGTACTTTTTGCTAACCATTTAAAATAGCTAAAAACTAAAGAGAAATATATTACAATGAAAGTAATTTTGAAAGTCCTTGTTAAGTATTTTATATATATATATATATATATATATATATATATATCAGCTCAGGAACATGAATATATACAGAAGCTATATTAAACAAACAAACAAAAAAACATGAGATGAGTCCTGATAAGTAATAGAACATAGCTGAAGCCAAAGGGTATCGAAGCTGGATTCTTAGGAACTAATGAAATGGATTAAATATCCTTTGTGAGTGAAAGACTTAGCAGTAAATCAGTTTGTATTAGCTCCCAAATAATACTGATAAGAAGTGTCCTTCAAGAAGGATTTTTCTGATCTAATTGCTATTATTAAAGTCAGTACAGGCTTAAAACAAATACCTCTAATATGTACACACAAACCAGGCAAAATTAGAATAGACTTTCCCTAAAGACTTGGTAAACATTCAATTAAAACTTTACAATTGCAAAGTTCAAGCCAGGCTTGTCTGCTGACAGAGATCTTAGTATCTTAGACTTTCTGCACAGTTTCATGGGTGTTTAAGCATACTCTGCATTTTCTCAAGCCAGCTGATGGCAATATTCACTGGGATAAAATTAATTTCCACGGCAACAATTTTCTGATCTATTAAGTGGATAGAAGAAAGGGGAGTGGTGTAATGACGTGCCATTGAATAGATAAAGCGGATGTCAAATACTTATGGTGAACACAAAAATATTTCACGGTATTTTTCAGTGTTATTACATAAGTGTTGTTTAGTTTCCAATTTATATTTTACCCCATTACACAAAGTTAATATATTTACCTTCATTTTTCTTGATGGTGAAATTAGGATTGTTGGCCATTTCCGGGAGGAGACTGTATAAGAAATAATGTCCATTTTTGGGCTCATCTTTGTCTGTCGCACTTACTGTTTGTATGACCTGTAACACAAAATTGACGTCAGCATTTCTGATCATATCAGAGGGGGCTCCTATTGCCTTTAAAAAGCATCCTGATATTCCCCCTTTTGCGGTCTGACACACGGGCCCAAGGATTCTTCCTCAGCTCTCTAAGTTGTCATGGATGGTTTGTGCCAAGAACAGGGAGAAAAAAAATCCATCACTATTAAAAAAAAACAGCTTTGATAAGTTGATGAAAATTAAGAACATTACCTTCTTTTCCATTTGGTGTCTGTGGCTTGAAATAGCAAAGTTAAGTGTATTTGAAAAATCCACTGGGTCATTACTGGTTTCTTTGCAATTTGAGTATTTACTGGCATCTAGAATGAGATTTGGAATTGTTACAGTGATTGCGCGGTGGCTCCTGGGAGGATGTTGGAGGTAGAGGGTTTAAATCTTGATTCCTCACTATTCTTCATTCCTCCTATTCATCCGGTTACCCGTGCTTGCCAAATAGGCACAAACATCACTGTGGCAGACCTTTCTGTTGGATTGCATCTGTTCCTGCCCCATAATGAGCACTGCTTTTAAAGCTAGTGGATAGTGTATGCAAACAATGCTTTGGAGTGTATCCTGAGATGCATAAATTACAGGGATTAGGAGAATTACCACTGTGCAGAGAACTGCTTAGTTGACACAGATTCTGGGAATCAGTGTCTATTGAAAGTGCTTGATTCCCTTGCAAAGCGAGTCCAGACTTAATGCTAGGTTGTCTCTTGGGATGTCAGAGAATTATCTCAATTAATAGTCATGATTTCATGATATATCCTTATTTTAATACAAGACATTATACCAGAACTAATAGTTAAAATACAGTTATCATCTCTCCATCACATATCTACAGTATATATCCTACAAAAAAAGTGGATGAAGGAAGGTAACCTAAGCAATGATAGATTTAAGCATTAAAAATAGTAACAGGGAAAAATAAAAATAAAAGTTTTATGCTCTGAAAACATTGAAATTCTCTCTGGTTTATGCAATTTTGATAATTGTGTGATTATGCTAAATATAATAGGTGAACTTTTAGGTACCATAGAACTTTGCAGTTTTTTTTAAATACATGGATTAATTTCTGTTTTGTAAAAGAAACCCATTGTAATTTGTGACCTAAGAAATATTATAGCCACAATGTAGAACTCTAGTAGTTTTGATCATTTTGCATTATATCCTTCCCATATAGCTTATGATAGGTAATGCCTTCAAGCTAAAAATGAAAGAACTTCCAGTTCTCCATTTTTTAAATTGAACAGATTATCAGCTTGGGTGTGAATTTTTTCAAGAATCTGTTGTCTAATTTTAATGTCTTATAACCAGTAATAACTATAAGTAGTTTGGCAAGATAACACGCAATGGTAGTATAAAAAAGCCACTGTGGTTAAGAGAGTAATTAAGAGAAAAGACACTGAAATCAGACTGCCCAATCTGCAGTCACAGTTTTTAATCATCTTTGTGTGAGATTAAAGAAATTGTGAAACTCTTTCTTTGAAAATCTAATGTAAAAAGAATATGCTTTTCCCATCAAATTCTTCAAATTATTGATATGAATATCTTGTCACAATGTCTGGTTTTGGATAAATGTCCAAAGAAATAGTAGTAATATTATAGTTTTTATATAAACATTGCTATTTATTGATGATATGGCACTTAGAAAAGTGTAATGACTCTGGTTTTGGATTAACAGGGACCCAATATAATCAGATTAGAGGAGAAAGAAATTGTATTTACCATAGCTAAGCACATAGCATATTTGCTTTGACATTAAATGCAGAGAAAACCCTGGGGTTATAGTTTCATAAAAATAGACATGACTGAATCTGCAAGGGGAGAAGATGTCAAATATGCATAACACTTCTGGACAGCATGAATGTACAAATGTTTAACAGAAAAAATATAGGCTGACCAGAAAGTAAAATTTTAAAAATGGTTGAAGGGAGGCATGAAGCCTTGATTTCAAACTCCAGTAATATTAATAGATAGATAGATAAACAGATAGATAAATAGATGTTAAGGAATTGAGAAGGTTCTTCTTTATTTTTCTCCAATCTACCTTTTATATTATTCAACTGATTAACACCATTTATACTACTTCTAATTAATCTTGAGGAAAAAAGTTCTTATATGAATGTCTAATGATGTCAATTCGATCTGAGAGCTATTTGCTTAATTAAGCCAGCATAACAAAAATTAATTCAATAAGTTAGCTTATATGCAGTGAGTGGAGAACTATTTATTATACAACACCTTCGAAATTTAGTTTGGATGTCATAAAATTGAATATAATTTTTCCCATGTGAGTCAACTGAACCAGAAAGTCTTGGGGTATTACTTAGCGATATGCATGTCATGTGGCTTTCTGTGTCATTGTGGCACAAGTTCTAGTCTGAGAATCAGTGTGTGGAGTCAAGAAAAAGATGGGTGCCTACAGCATCTTCATTACCGTTCAGTAAAAGAGTTAGTATAGTGAAACTTCATTGCCTGATGTATAGACAAGTAAGTACTTCAAATGGTAATTCTTTAAATCATGTTCCAAATAGACTATTAACTAGCCATGGAAGATTTTGGGTTAAGGCATGTCTAATATTTTGTTTTGCTTTAAAGTGGAAATAATGTAGATCGCTAGTACCTGAACATTTTATCTGAAAGTAGATCACTTGAATGACTGTGCCAAAAATGCATTAGAATATCTAGATTAAAAAATTAGACATTTCTATTGATGTAATAACAGATAAATGAACTTAGCTTTAAACAGTGGAAGGAAATGAATAGATTTACTCAGGAACATTCACCTCCAGAGACACATGATCAAGAAAAGCTGAGTAGATGGAAAATGATTTGTACATAGGTTCCACTGTTCCCTACTCTTACTGATGTTGATTTTAAAAAAAAATAATTAGACAGTTATTTCATTGAAACAATACAAAAATTTTCAGAGATGTTACAGGCATTTAGGAATAAGCATTTAACTTTCAGTTTAAATATTTGATTTTCTACCTATAAAGTTGGACGCAAATGAAATAAATCTAATGGTTAATAATCTCTTGTGAAATTCATTCCATTTCAAGGGAAACAGAAAGCAATCGATGTGCAGTGTGTGTGTGTGTGTGTGTGTGTGTGTGTGTGTGTGTGTGCGTGTGCATGTGTGCATGCGTGTGCGTATAGGGGTCTGTACATACATAAAATTGAGACAAAACATAAATACATTCCAGGAGCATGTTTCAACTTCAGTGGGAGAGAACTCTGATCTAATTCCTGAGACTACAAATATGAAATCACATAATATTTCTGTCATGAAACTGAAAAGAAGTATGAGAATTTTGTACCAGTCCATAATGCTGACCATAAAGAAAACTCTGTAAGTTATCCTAAATCAGATTGTTTTATTAAGAGCTATTATACCTGACGATAGTTCACAGTAACTCAAGTATTAAGTAATGGTAGAGTATTGTTGCCATTAATAATTTCAGAAAAGTTAAGAAGTCAGCAGACAATGCATTTCTGATGACCTAATCTGTTAACAAGGAAAACAGGATCTTGGGATCCCACTTGCCTGTGAGTTCCTGAAGTTGATTGATCAGCTCTTAGTTGCCAAGCTTAAAAATCTATGAGATCTTTCTCGCCTCTCACTACTGTTTTCTCAATGTTAAGTATTGACTATCTAAATTATTGTATGCATAGAAGACAGCAATCACATTTCTATATTCTTATAAAATCTTTGCAATGCCTTAAGAAGAAGCATTAATTAAAAGACCTAGCAGTATTCCAGTACATCTGAACAGTCTCTATCATATATGTTTGATTATAAATCCAGTCTTTCTCCCCTACCAGACATGCCAGGTTGTCTTAAGTGTGTGGAGGTTCACACTTCCTGTGAATGCATATATATATGTCAGTCGTGGGGCTTGAACTCTGGGCTTGGGTGCTGTCCCTCAGCTCTTAAGTTCAAGGTGAGCACTCTACCACTTGAGCCACAGCACCACTTCCAGTTTTCTAGAGGTTTTTTGGAGATAAGAGTCTCACGGACTTTCATGCCCGGGCTGGCTTTGAACCGCGATTCTCAGATCTCAGCCTCCTGAGGAGCTAAGTGCATTTATATTATCCTGGGGTTTCCAATGTTCTGGTAAATGTGGAAGGATAAGCAATCCATCCTCCTTGCTCGTGTCCTGTGTCTTAGCAGTAGAAACTTTCATCTGAATTCTACCTTGTAGAATGAATAGCTAATTTAACATTCAGAATCCAGGGTTCTATCTGATTGTGGAAAAAAATGGGAGAGGATTCGCTGGTTGCAACATTTGGTACTATTCTTCAAAGATTCCGGAATATAGGGGTCATATATGAAGACGTGGCAAAGATAAGGACTTGAGTGTCTGAAATCAAAGCCCACTGTCACTTTCATACAAAAGCCTGGTTTACTTTTCTTCTTTTCCCCTGTAGTGAGGTAAATTGCAAGGTGTGGTCAAGAGGGTCAATGGAAAAAAATGGAGAAATCAACGGTGGTGGAATAGCACAGATTTAAGGATTTTGACTCTTCCATTATTGTTGGCTAATTTCTGATGATCAACACTGACTTTTCTGAAAGACTGATCACTTTCTTAGAAGTGATGGTGTTTACACTGAGAATCAATGGATGACCCATAAGTCAGCTCCATATGATTTTGCCAACATGCAAGTAAAATTATTTTAAAATATTTTTATATGTGTATAATTTAGAGAAATAAAATCCACACAGAATATGGTATCCAGAATCAGATAAAAGATAACAAAATGGGTTGAAAAGTAATTCCTCAAAAAAGGGGTCATTGAAAATAAAAATTGCACATGAAAGAGAAATCAACTTTTCATAACCATGAGGAGAAAATATCGGTATCTGGGAAATTATATCAGAATCTCACAATGACCTAATTATTCCCAAAGTGTATAATGTAGCTTAAATGTAATCACCATCACCATCATCATATCCCTGTGAAGTATATAACCACAATGTTTTGAATAATTGGCATGACAATCCAATTCCTACCAAGGTTTTTTTTTTTCCTATTCACCAAAGGAGTCCTTTCTTTTTCTTTGTTTTCTTTTTTTGCTCTTGTTCCAAATAGACTACTATTAAAAACAGATAGTTTAGAAGTATAACCTACAGAGAACATAGTAGAAAGAGGCAAATAGATTCTATTTGCTCTTTAATACTAAGTGTAATCCATTGGCCTCTGGGTAGATGCCTTCAACAACCCACTGTAGAAATTCCAACAATTTCATCAGTGTTGTCACTTGTTTTCCATCTCTTTGACTTTAATGACACTAAATTCAAGCAAAACAAAATAAACACAAAGTAAAGTTTGTTGAATGATATGTGTGGGCAAACTTGGGCTTCCTTTGTGGCAATCTTCTACTCTCTACATTCTTTTGCCGGACCCTGTATACCTTGCATGTTGTATATAGCATTAAAATGATCTATATGGCAAACAAATCAGTCTATTAGTCTCTTTTAATAATTAAGTTTAACCAGTTGGGTAAAAGTCACCGATTTTAGCATAGCTCAGAAGTTTCAATTCCCAATCTCTTCTCCACTCCACTCTCTCCATCTTATTTCTGGATAGGCATGTATCCCATTGCCTCTTGATGATCATCACCATTGCTTCCTAAGCTGGATCATGTCCATCCTTTATTCTCAAAGAGCAAGGTTTGGTTATTGAGTTCCATTGACTACTAATTCTAAATATCCCCTGATGGAAATGTGAAAGATTTTATAATGTGTGTGAAAGCAAAATACTGCACGAATTGTTGGTTATATGAGCCCTACCAATACACACACATACACACACACACACACACACACACACACACACACACACACACACACAAATGTGTTCATAAATATAAGGGAAAAGGATAAACAAAAGGAGCATATGATAATCATCTTTATCTTTAATTCATTTTTCCCCAACCTTATCTGGTAAACAAGCACACACACACACACACACACACACACACACACACATGCCACCACCACTACACCACCACCACCACCATTTCTACCACAGTACAATGTAGATGATAGGCTACAATAAAAATTTTCATCACGAAGTCACTTTTAGAAATGCTATCTTTTAACACTCCACCTGCATCTTAAAGATCTTTACAGATGCTTTTAACCTTTGTGTGAAGATATATTTACATAACCTGGTTGGGGTAATTTCCTTGACTATCTAGTAATATGTCAGTGTCGATGGTACCAGATTGTATCCAGTTTATGTGTTTAGCGCAAAGTCAAAGTCTTACTAACTATGGTGTGTAGGATTTCACTCAAAATTATATTCCTCATTATGTCATACAGGATCAAAGAAAACAGGCATAACCATGTGCCAACCTATTTCCTATCCTAAATTCATATTCAGTAACTCACAGGTTGATACAAAAAGAATAGATCAGCCTGAATCTCTTATGATTTCTAAGACATCTTTTATACCATTTTTGTTTCCTCTGTGGATCATTAATCTTTATTCAATTAAGGGCCAGAACAAAAGATATAGTACTTGTAATCCCACAAGAGGTTCAGCTGACACAGAGGCTACATATAAAAATTTCTGAAAGGATGTATATAGTCTATTTCTTTGTGCAGTTGCAGCTAATTTGAAATATTAAAAACAAACACTAACCCTGAAAGTTACAGGAGAAAGAATAAAGTGTGAGTCCTTTTTAAAAAATAAAATACTTTTCAATGATCAGAAGATTATATGGAGATAGGATGTCAGACTCTAGTCTATTGTATTGATCAACTTAGAAACCATTTATAGTATGTTTTTCCAAGTAAGTTCATAAAGACATGAAAATAAAAACCTAAATACAAAACTAAAAAATGGCGTTGTGTTCCTTAGACTTGAAAATGGTGAAAATAACTACAGGTTGAGTTCGCCTTGTCTGAAATATTTGAACCAGAAGTGTTGTGAACTTCAGGCTTTAGGTTTCAATGTCTAGAGTACATTTCATAGAGATAAAGAGATATCTGAGGATGAGACCCGAGCAGACACATGAAATTTATTTCTTCTTCATATATGCACATATATATATATGCATATATATATGTATATATACACGAAATCTCACACAACCTTTTAGTTTGCCTATGCTTGGTGGCGTGTCACTCAAAGTCATTTGTGAAGTTGTGGCATCATGTTGATGTCCAAAAAAACATTCAGGCTTTTGGAGCAATTTAAATGTTAGATTTCCAAATTCTAACTATTAGTTATCATACCTGCCTATTGGGCTTGTAAGATATATCTATGTACGTTATATTTGTATCTGTTGACTCTTCAGATGTGACACTTTAAATACTCATATTTTAACTGTGAGTCACACGCTGTGTAAATAATAAAGGTATAACTCACAATTGCGTCGTTTGAACCACATACTATCCAATTATATTTCTGCATTTGGGCTTTGTCTTTCTGTCAACATTCTACCATAACCCTTGATTAATGATTCTCTTGGAATAAGTTTGGTTACATATGTTCTCATCCTATATTACTTCATGCATCCCATTAATTCACCACCCCCTTATTCTAAACGGAATAAAGTGAATATAGTATTCTGTGCTTTTTGGTGAGGCCATCCCTCCCATCTGTTTCAAAATCAATCCTGTCTCCCTCCTGTGTATGCAGATAGATCATGAAAGATGCCTGCTGGCAGGAAAGTTAAAATTAAATCTCCTACACTTACTGCTTCACGAGTGTTATGAAATGCCATCATTTCATTTCATTTTATTGTTTCCTATTTATTAGAAAAAAGACCCACAGAAACTAAAACAGCAATAAATTCACAAACTTATTCATTGCTGGTGTTTATCAAGGGATAATTA
This sequence comes from Dipodomys ordii, assembly GCF_000151885.1. Lineage (NCBI taxonomy): Eukaryota > Metazoa > Chordata > Mammalia > Rodentia > Heteromyidae > Dipodomys > Dipodomys ordii. The sequence continues at coordinate 3,007,373 of NW_012267234.1, forward strand.
TCGTGGCTTTCCTTATGAGGTTTTCTATCTTTTGATCTTACTTTCCATGGAAATCTTTTGAGTCATGTTATTAGTGTCAGGAGTTGCTTTTGTTTTTGGAACCAATTGTTCACAATTGATCTGAATCATATGATCATGAATATTTTTTAGGAGATGTGTGTTGCATGGGTAATGAACTTTCAAAGTTATACTTCTTTCGGGAGAATTTTATGACTCTAGAAAATACAAGGACTTTTGCATCTTTAAAAGTTGACTATAGGGCTGGGAATGTGCCTTGGTGGTAGAGTGCTTGCCTAGCATGCATGAAGCACTGAGTTCCATTCCTCAGTACCACATACACAGAAAAAGCCAGAAGTGGTACTGTGGCTCAAATGGTAGAGTGCTAACCTTGAGCAAAAGAAGCTCTAGGACAGTGCCCAGGCCCTGAGGACTGAACAAAAAAAAATGAGTTGATTTTATCATATGTCTTTGCCAGGTTTCAGGGCTTTTTTTGCTGTGGTTGTTGCTTGTGGGGCTTGAACTCTGGGCTTGAGCACTGGTCCTCAGCAATTCAGCTCAAGGTTAGAGCTCTACCAGTTGAGCCACAGTACCACTTCCAGCTTTTTCTGCTTATGTGGTGCTAAGGATTCTAACCCAAGGCCTCATGCATGCAAGGCAAGCACTCTACCACTGAGCCACCTTCCTAGCCCAGGGTTCAAGGCCTTCAGTAAAACCTATACTCTTTTATCATCCTCAGCTTCCATATTTATAAAGTGGAATTGTAAAACCCAATTATCAGAGCCACATAGATTATATCAAGCATTTGTATATATTACTTCATATCTATCTATATGTTTACTTATTTATATTTATATATATATATGATTTTATATATAAATATAAAATTATGCAAGCAGCATTGCTTTTCCCCCTATTGCCATCTCAGGATATAAATATCGATTTTAAATATAGCATCCTAAAAGCTTTTCCTGCTTTACATGCATTTATGTATGTGTGTAGATTTTATTCAGATACAAAGCTACTTACAATCTCATGCTTGCTTATTATACTCTAGCCAGAGACGTCTTCAATTCTTCAAAAGAATAAGATCTTTCTCCCTTTAGGGTCTTTGCACGTGGCATGCTGCTGGCTAGAAGGCTCTTTTCATGCCCAGTCTTTCTTCATTTACCATAAATGATACCCACTTAAAAGGTAAGTTCCTCTGACAACACTATTACCTTTCTGAATTTCCTTTGTTCTCCTCTGTCTAGTTGCTTTAATGTTTATTTTCACACACTTTCCAACAATTCAAATATCATCTATTCCTCCTTCTTATAAACTTTCTTTCTTACTAAGCTTCATAAGAATAATTTTTCATGCTTCCATAGTGTTGCCTGAGATCATATCACAATAATTAACAGCTTGTGCATAATAAATATTGTTCAGTAGATAACTGAAAATTTTTGACATCCAGAGGTGAGCTTAATTTTAGCGTCTGTGAATACAGCTGTTTCCACAGTAGTATCTAAGAACTTGGTTTCAAAACATTTCTCATCCCCAAATAAAATGCACTAGCAATGTAATTCTAAAATGTTGTGAATATTCTTTGAGTGTCAGATATGGATAGTCATGTATTTTTATGTATGTATTCAACTATGGCTTGTTATATTGTGTGTGTGTGTGTGTGTGTGTGTGTGTGTGTGTGTGTGTGTGTATGAACACGAGAACCACCATACTAAGTAGAATTTTATTACTACAGTATTAGTCAGAGGATGGGAACTAAAGATTTTGTATTTTGCTGGGTACCAGTGGCTCATACCTGTCATTGTAGCTACCCAGGAAGCTGAGATCTGAGGATTGGGGTTCAAAGCAAGTTTGTGAGACTCTTATCTTCAAGTGATCACCAAAATGTTTGAAGTAGAACTTTGGCTCAAATGATAGAATGCTCACCTTTTCTCAGAGAAAGAACCAAGTTCCTGAGTTTAAATCCCAGAATTGGCACAATAAAAAAAGTTTCTGATTTTTTTCTTTTTCTTTTTAATGTAGACATAATGACTCAATTACTAAACAGAAGATCTTTGTAGTATTCATGATGATAAAGCTAAAATTATACTCTACTAGATTTTTGCTTTTTGTTGGTCCTGGGGCTTAAACTCTGGGGCTGGGCTCTGTCCCTCAGCTCTTCAGCTCAAGGCTAGAGCTCTACCACTTGAGCCACAGAGCTACATCTTGTTTTCTGGTGTTTTATTGGAGATAAGAGTCTCACAGGGGCGGGGGGGGGGAGGGGGAGGAAGAGTCTCACGGACTTTGCTGCCTGGCCTGGCTTTGAACCAAGATCCTCAGATCTTAGCCTCCTGAGTTGCAAGGATTATAGGTTTGAGCCATCAGTGCCCGGCTCTACTAGATTTATTTGTAGTTTCCTCCTATTAATTTTTTGGGTGGGTCTGGTTGTGGGGCACTGTTCCTCAGCTCTTCAGCTCAAGGAGCACTCTACCACTTGAGCCATAGTGCCACTTCTGGCTTTTTGCTTTTTGCTTATTTGTTGCTGAGGAATTGAACCCAGGGCCTCAGGCATGCAAGCCACCTTCCCAGCCCCCCTCCTATTAATTTGTAAGAGCTCTTCCCTCAGGACAAAAGTAGCTCATGCAGGTGGTTATTTAATGGACTTTCAAATAAGGAGCATTGTCAGATACTCAAGAAGAGACCTTGACTTGAACCTAGAAAGGTAATACTCAGCTCAGTACTTGCAATGATGAACCATCTAAAACAAGTGACTCGAAGTCCACTCTAAGTCACAAGGCTATTTGTGATGCATAAAATTCTAGCTAAATTCTATTAAGGATATAAAATGTAGTATGGAGTTCTGAACGATCTTCTAGACAAAACTGATCACAGAAGTCGTACATTACTGTCATACTTGGTTCTGAATGGGGTGCTGTCATGTGTAATACAAGAATTTCTGAGCTCTCCATCATTTTTACCCAGTCCTCTACCCATCTAGCTAGACTAACATTTTCTTTAGACAGTATCTTGTTTATCCTAAGTTGACTCTTTTCAGTACTAAGTGTTTGCTATCCTTGCAGGACTTGTCCTACATTAGGAGGTCTTTTCTATCCCCCTACCTTGTCTCTGCATCAACTTTTCTGTCCTGAGTATATTGAAGCATTTTCTTGCAAATCTACCATTTTCAAGTTACATTCCAATTTGCCAGAGAGAAAATTCTATGATGACAAGAAGACAAATTTCTAAGTGTTGCAAGCAACTAATTTTCTAGTGTCTGGACAAGTCCTGACTCTTAGTTAATGCCCAGTGAAATGTACTGATGAAGAGCTACTATTCTATCAGGAATGTGAACTGTAAGACACATATTTTGCTTCCTAATTTTGTAAATACTAATACACATTCCTATAAGGAAAGAGTATGTTTTCAATCCATCATCTTAACTTAGAGTCAAATAATATATAAAAATCACATCAGGCCTTGGTTGAATTAATGTCTAAAGACTTACATCACCTCTGTCTTTTGGCTTGAGGCAACTTACCTGTAAATATTCAATTTTGTTTTTAAATAGAAAAAAAAACTAAGATTCATAAATAATTCTTTTGACGCTTATGTAACAGAATAACTATTTTTAAAGAGTCCAATCAAAAGGGTTTTAAATTGACTTTGTGTAGTAGATTATAGCCTCAAATTTCCTATGACAGGAAAAAGATATCTAGATAATCTTCTACTTCAGAATTATAAGAATGTGGTAGAATGAGAGAGGTACACTTTCCAATCCTGTTTTCAAAGTGTGCCTGTATCTCTTCTAGAACAGATAGATCCTGAACAAGTAATAATTGCCCATAAAATATGAAGGGCCTCACCCTTCTTTTAAATTCTGATTTTGTTTATAGGTGTCAAATTACGTAGAAAAGATTAATTTCAATAGATACTCTATATTTATAGATTATATCTTTCTTTTTTCTTTCTTTTTCTCCTTCCTTCCTTCTTTCCTTTCTTTCCTTCCTGCCTTCCTGCCTGCCTTCCTTCCTGCCTTCCCTCCTCTCTCTCTCTCTCTCTTTCTGTCTCTCTCCTTTTGTTCTAGTACTAAGTTTTGAGCTCAGAGCCTCAAAAGCTTGCTTGGTTTTCTTGCTCAAGGCTGAATTGTTGCTATTGGGCCATATCTCCAGGTTTTGCTAGTTGATTGGAGAAAAGAGTCTCCTGGAGATGTCTCCCCAGGCTAGGTTCAAACCAAGATTCTGAGATTTTAGCTTCCTGAATAGCTAAAATTATAGTCATGAACCACCAACACCTGGCAATGACATGGTTTCTCATTCTATAAGATGTTTTAAACACCTCTTTACCTAGGCCCTCACAATTCAAGCAGTTTATATTGACAAGGTGTGTTAATGGCTTGCTCTTGATTATTACTAAAGGACTCCAGCAACAGCATCTCCCAGGAAACTCCATCTGAGTTAGCCTGAAATCCATACCTTCTGCGTCACACACACACTCCAATGCATCTGTCCTTCTCTGAAACTATTACAAAGCAGACATTCATTGTGGAAAATATTGAGATGAGTATCAATTTAGTCCTAATTAGCAGTTGTGGATCTTGAGTGTTCATGACAGGGTGATAATCTGAGCATGGATAGTCCACTTGTGCAGTGAGTCAGCCATTGGTGCAGATTACAAGAGACGATGACAGGTGTATATATGTCAAACCTTTGTAAATGAGTACCAAAGTTGTGGATGGAATAAATGAATTTGGTCAAAAAAAATTCAGTATAAATATTAGGTGTTGAGTATTAAGGCTGGCCTAGGAATGACATAAGGAATAAACATGAATTCTGGCTGACAATAGTTCAAATAATTCAGAAAAGAATGAGCAGTGGCATAGGTATGCTTCAAGCAGTTAGCTGTATGTCCAAAAGCCATGCTAAATAGTCAAAAATTGACCATGTAACCAAATAACCTCTACCTGACCATGCCCAAACACATCCACATCCATTAGAGATGTGTAGACACACACACACACACACACACACACACACACACACACTTCTTTATAAAACAAGTCAATTTTGTGATTTGTAAAAAAAGTCATAAGTCAACTTCTTTATTTTGATATTAGATAGGAAAGATAAAGAAACAATGCATTTTTTGAAGAATGGCTGAAAAAAAAATCATTCAAACCTTGGAAAGAGTCGAAATTCTGAGATTAAGCCTCCAGACTTACATAGACCCCAAAAACATTCCTGTCAATATCTCATGGGAAGCCAAAATGTCAAGTGTTTGAAACATCAGTGCCATCAACCTCAGTCAGAACTTGCGTGATGATTTCTGCACTAGCAATGAGATTTTATTTAAATCCTTAAAGATTGTTTTTATTTTTTTTCCAGATACTGTGATAGGAAAATGTCTAGCATATAACTCTGTCTGACTACATTATCCCGGCAATTTTCCAGTCCACACAACAGCATATCCTTGAACCTGACCTATCATATTTTGATCAAATTCCCTGCCAAATCAATCCACAACTTAGGTAAAAGATATTTACTGGTATGTGTGTTCACACACACACACACACTCACACACACACACATACACACACACATACACACACAAACTCAGAGTCATTGTCATTGTCAACATCATCATCCTCAAAGGACCACACATATTCTCAAAATATATAAACCATAGGGGAAAATTTCACATGATAAAATTAAGAAACATCTAACGCTAAAGTGGGGAATATTATAAAAACAAAAGTGTACCACTGCTAAAGCTGGATATTTTGATGAGTAAACAATGTCTAGGTTCTTAAAAATAATTGGTTTTATTATTAGAATTGTAGCTTTCTTGTGTGCAGAGAGGTCAGATTTTGGTAGATGGAAACAATACTAATCCTTCAGATATGTGTGAATAGTATAGGAGAAATTGCCCACTGTTTTATGGCCAGGTAACACATTCACCTTTTGTAATAATTAAATAAAAGCTACAGTGCTATTCTTTTCATTAGGGGTAAAAAAAAAAAAGTCTGACTCTTGTCAGGTAAGCTGCTTGGCAAATAGTAAGTTTAATTCCTAACACCCACATGAGGCACAAGAATAGTTGGATTAACAACTCCAGTGTCATGCTGTCAGCTGCTGTTTATTTAAATTAAAATGTCACCATCCAGAAATAAATTAGGAAGTTGAAAAATGATAAATTTCTTAAACATACAGTACTTTGGCACCTTGTTAAAATAAATCTATTACATTTGTGGTTTGTAGAACTTTACATAGGCTATTTCCATTTTGACATTCAGAAGATAGCAGGTTCTTATATTTTATTTTTCTTCTTACTTGTTTAACCCTTGCTCCCTTCTTATTTACCTCCCTCCCTTTCTCCCTATTCTTTATTTCCCTCCCTTCCTAACTTCCTCTCTCTCCTTCCATCCTTTCTCCACCCTTATTTCCCTTTTCTCTTATTTTCCCCTTTCATCCGTCCCCCTTTTTTCTTCCCTCTGATCCTTCCCTCTCTCCCTTCTTTCCTCCCTCCCTTCCTCTCTCCAGCCCTGCCTACTTATTTTCCCCTCCCCTTTCTTCTCTTCTTCCTTCTCTTGCTTCTTCCCTTTCGTCTCTTCTTTCCTTTTACCTTTCCTATTTTTCTCCTTATTTTTGACTTCCATCTGTCTTGCCTTCTGCCTTTCTTTTTGCTCTCTTCACTATTCCTATCTATACCATATGTGGTAGAATGGGAAAAAAAGACACACCACTGCACAATCTTAGGTACTTTACATGCATGTCTAAACTAGCTGTCCATCTCATGTTTATCTAAACATATAAATACATCTACATTTGTCCAAATCCCATCACTCACTTCCTACAATTGCCTATAACCTACTAGTCTTCTTAGAATACACTATTGTATGTTATTTGTATGTTTATAATGTAAAAGGAAAATCAATTCCCTTTTGAGCTTACTTACTGTCTGTTACCGGGAAGTTACAGTTAATGGCCCAGCACCCTAAGAAAATCCCAGTTATTGTCTAAAACCTTTTATACTTTAAGACAGTGTTTTTGGCTCTGAGTTCATGGTAGAGCAGGTTGTTCTGGTTTTAGGAGCCAATTCAGTCATAAGTAGGAAGAGAATTAACATCTGCAGAAAAGTAGTCCCTTTCTGCTCCCATTTGGGTGTGTTTCTCTCCTGGGATACCGCAGATCACAAACGATGCAAATGCACGGGGTAAGGCAGGTTAAAGAAATATGAGACAGTTGTATACAAACATATTCAGCATTAACAACATGGAGATATTTACTTGGCCGGGTTTTCCATTTTCACATAAAAATGCCTCATATTCGGATGCGAATTCAGGGGCGTTGTCATTGACATCCAGCACTTTAATAGCAACAGGCACGCGTGATATCTGACTGTGGTTCCCTATGGGAAGGAAAAAAATAACATCAGCATTGAGGGTATTCCATTGTAACGAGCAACTCAACTTTTCCCTCACTGGGTCAAGTTCTGCTACACTAACATGGTGATTATGGCATCTGACCCGTCCATATGGAAAAAAAAAAATAGTAAATACTTGGCTACTTAAAAAGTTATATGAGTTTTTATTCCAAATAACATTTTTAGAACTTAGATTATAAAAGAACACATCTGAACAAACAGAGGAAACAAGCTTTATTCCATGGATATAAATATAATATTTAAAAGAAATATAAATTGTATGCTAAATGATTTATTTCTGTATATTTTGTGTAGAGCACAACTTATTTTGAGATATTATTACTTTTTCAAGGTAATAATATCTATCTACATATCTGTCTATCTATCTACAAGGATCAAAAACTCAATAGAAGGGAAGAATCAGCTAGTAATCATAAAAAGAACATAGCTACAGATGGGTAAAATAAATTTTGTTGTTCAATAAAAATTAACCATGGGATATGTTTCTATGAGATTAAGATTATTTTTTTAAATTGTGAAAATTCCTTACATAGGGGTTACAATTATATGAGCAAGGTAATGAGTGCATTTCTTATCAAGCATTTTGTTGCCTCCTCCTTTGTTTCCCCTTCACATCTCCACCCCCACCCCAACCCCGCTCCAAAGTTGTAAATTGGCTTTTTGACATAATGTCTTGTACATCTCATTGTTGCAATGAGTCCACCTGTATTCTTATTTAAGTGATTTGTTTTTTAACTTCCCCTCCACAAATTATACCAACATCAAATACAGTGAAAACAGGGGTTATACCGTGGGGGAGGGACATACATAGAAACAAAGAAATCATCTTATAAATATGTTAGAAACAATCGCAAGAAAGAAAAAACATTTGAGTCCTTATCTTGGGGTCGATTTTGCCTAACATTAACTTATCTGACCATTTCTGCTTGTCTCAGACATATACTAGCAAAGGACATAGGTAGTAAGATTGTTTTAATTACTTAAGTTATTTATATTTAATTATTTAAGCTATCTTAATATAATTTTCATAAAGATTTTTGAGGTAAACAAAAACAATCTTCTAATCTTTTCAAGCCTATTTTCAGAGAACAGAATTCAATATGTAGTTCTTAATTCTAAAAATTCTTAAGTTTAAAATAGTTACACACATAAACAGATGGACACACACACACACACACACACACACACACACAGATTCAGTAAGTCCATTAATTCATTGCTGGCTTGGGCCGTGTTATTATTTTTCACTTCTCATCAATGCAATAGAATTTGACTCTGACTTTAGCATGTAATAATCTTTTGATCTGTTGTAAATTATACAGAATGCATTGGAGATGGCCAATTATTTATTTGTGTTTCTGTGGCACTGAATATTTATAAGCAAGCCAAGAGGGAAATATGTTTGGATTTGAATATGAACAAACAGACTTGAATCTGATATATTAAATTTCTCTTTTTGACAATTGATTAAGTCCTGATCGCTAAAACTTTCAAATTTTGGTAAATATAAAAGTAATGTCTGCAGCACACACACTAATCCTAGCCATGCTCAGATTTACACTTGGTTAACTCCATTGGCTGTACCTCAAGATTTGAATTTGTCAGTTAAGTACCGTGACTACCCTGACTGTAGATAAGTGAATTCCATTTGATGGAATTCCTATCATATTAGTAATGGAACATAAATTCTCTTCCCAAATGCCAAATGATATGATGGTCTCAATGTCTCATATGTTGCATTGCTTCTTTTGCTGTGTGTGGCTAATGAATTCATTCATTCTTTATTCAGAGAGGAAGCATGTACCTCCCTTGTTTTGATAGAAAGGAAAGTCTAAAAAAGAAAGTATTACACATGTCTCTAAGACAAAAGACTGACATTTTAAGCTTTATCTATTCAACAAAATTGCGCAAAGGTCACATTTTGAGTGCAGAAAGATTATATTCTTAAGGAGTTGTCTCTCTTTCCCTGATCATGAGCTTAAGAGTAGCATCTCGAAAGTGAAAAGGAGAATCGTTTGCAATAAAATGAAAATCGGGAGCCTGGTATTTACCCTTTCCTAACTACCTGATCCTGATCAAGTTATTTAATTGCATTTTATCCTTAAGTAACCTGAAATTAAGGAATTTAACATGCTATAAAAGGAACATAAATATTGTATGATAAAACATACACGGGTTCCCATAGTATGAGGCACACATCCATGAGCATTCTAACCATGGTATTTGGTGGTTATCTATTTCAACAGCATCATGCAGAGTCAACTGTCTATTCGTGGAAGAATATTTTGCATAATCATGAATCATTCAATTTCTTTCCACTTTTTTTCTCTTTCAAATATGATCCACATTCATAGCAAAATATGGATGAAGTCATATATATTCATGTAACTAATCACAACAACCACAGAAATGTTTATAGGTTTGTTTTGAATATTTATCTCAAGGTTGACCTACATTTGAGATCTGAATCAAAATATTAGGCTGAATATAGCCAATGCATTGTACCACTATTTAATATGTTCAGAATTGTATTTATGATATACAACCCACCTGAGAAGCTGTACAAATTAAGTTCAATAACTTTGCTTATTATGATTTTCCTTACTAAAGTCCTTTAAGTTGATTAATTTTCTTGTATAGTACTTGTAATTTATCAACTATTAGTGATTCCTTCTACAATATTCATTCTTTCCCAAATTGTATGTAGTATAAATAATTACAAGTCCTTGCTAGTAGATATTCTTGCATATAATATAGTCATTCAGTTATTAAGTAACTAATGTTCAGCTCAGATTGACCTACAAGTTCAGATCTTCCCCCACAGTATAACCCCTGTTTTCACTGTATTTGATTCAGGTGTTCTTCATCTTGTGTATACTTGTTTGTAATTTGGGAAGGGGAAGAGGTATAGCAGAATGCTGAAATGGGGATGCAGGTTGACCCATTGTAATGATGAGATATACAGGACTCTATGCTGAAAACGAACTTTACAACTTGGAGGTGGGAGGGAGGAGTGGGAGAGGTGCAGGGGGAAGTGATGGTGGGGGAAAATCAAAGGAGGAGGTAAGAGTGCTCGATAGGACATGTACTCATTACCTTACTCATGTAACTGTAACCCCTCTGCACAGTATCTTTACAATAAAAATATTAAAAAAAATAGAAAGACAATAATATATGTATCATCCTACCAATGGAAAGTGCAAACAAATGTTGTCCTGCCCTTTGAATAAATAGCATTCAATGTCTTTTGTAGTAAAAGGAAATGTTAATCTATTGAGTCAGTGTTAATGAGTGTCTGATTAAACCAAGTCTATTAATATGGCATCCATTATCTTCCCTCCCTACCGGGCACATTCCTGTCTGTCTGTCTGTGTGTGCATGCGCGTGCATTCACACACATGCACACACACCTTCATGCACAGATTTTTTTCTGCTTCAAGAAAATAATAATTCTGCTATTTTCTTATTCTCTTACAATTGGAAAAATATATCCTAGGCCTGGATCAGCAGCAGGTGGTAAAATCTAAGCATAAGAAACAAATTCTACATTTGTTTTGGTGGTTATATTACAATATTTAACCAATGTGTCTTTTCATGTATGTTGTATTTCTGATACAATATTAGTTATCTATCTAGGGCCCAGAATAACATATCACCAACCTTTGCTGTTAGGAGCTAGGAAACATTGGAAAGCTATCACTTAAAAAATGATAGGTCATGATTGGCAGAGAATATTTTTCCATTGATTACATTTCATTCGCCACACCTCTACAAGCAACTAAGTGCTTAATATATAATGAACATAGGTATTTTGCAAATTGCTTTTTTAAAAATAATTTGCTGTGCAAAAATGAGCACCAAATTTTAAATGTATCTTTCATAGCTGTTAAGAATCTCATGTCATGCGTTTTATATCTTTTTATATTTAGCAATTGTTTTATTATATTCATTATTTTATGCCTTTTACAGAGGTGAATTGAACATATTATATTTCTCTGGCTTCCTTCATCCTGTTTTGTAATGCTGAGAAAGAACCCAGGACCACTTGGTAGATGAGCACAATCCACCACTGAAATACATCCTCATGCTCATTTCATTTCCATTTTGTATTTTGTAGTATATTTCCTTAAAATTAAAAGCAAACCTAAAATGTTAATAGAGTATGTCCACGTTGTTATATATTTGTAGCCTCCATTGACATGTAAAAGATACTAGTAGTTATACCTAACTACAAATAATTTAATAATGTCCCTTAGTAATTACTGAATTTTTGCTACCATTCAAGATTACCCACAAGGCTTATCTCTTACACTGTTTTTTTTTTCTTCTCCTAGAAAGTTGGAGAACATTTGACTTGAGGACCGTACTTGATCTACAGACAAGTGTATTTCTAGTCAGCTTCCCTCTTCAATGTGTCTGCACTGATAATTTTGTATGGGCCATGAATGATGATTTAATATCTAAATAGCCTATTGCAGAGAGAAGGTTCCTTACTCTTTGGTCATTCCCGAAATGAATGATTTCTATGGTAGATATATTACATTGTTATAGAATAGTCTCTCCTAGAGTATATGGAGTGTTTTTGTCTATAAGTGTTTTGTCCTTTTAACCGTGAATATACATGCAATTGTTTATGGAATAGGTAAGTAGGTAAACAATGAATGAATACATGAGAAAACTATTTCATCAAAATTCTCAGGAGAGGGTTATAGGTTAGACTGCTTGAGTAACTCAAATGGTATTTTGAAGAAGGAATTGAATGGATATACAAGTAAATTAATTTCAATTGTTTCTCTTTTCTATCACAGGAATATGTTTTAGATAACATCATTCTAGTTCATGTAGAAGAGCTGCATTTGGAATCCTTTCAGCTTACAAATGAGAGCATAAGGTTCTGAGATCAACTTCCAGTAACTTCATGGAGAAGAAAATGCATTGTGCTTTGTTTTGCTTTGGTTCCATAATTATGTGCTTGTTTATCTTTAGTATGTTAATATCCCAGAAATTCACTTTATTTATACACTATATATATATATATATATATATATTTCTTGAACAAGAAGAAACAATAAAGGAAAATAAAATGCATTAACAGAAAACTGTTGTCCCCTATTACGAAAACAATCCCTAGATATGTTACCTTTATTTGTATTGTATAAACACATATGATCGTAATGAAAACTTGTAATTTTCAGCATGAGTGTCATATTTAAATAACGGAAGATTCACTTTTATCTAAGTTCATGAATTGATAACAGTTCAAATTTTAAAGATATTATAGAGTAATAAAACTAATTAGACAAGCTTCTAAGAAAATTATTCATGTCCTTTGTGACTGGCCCCAAAATGTTTGCCTTTCATCTGGTACACAAACATTAAATATAAAGATATTATAATTAGAATCTTGATTAGCATTCATTAAAGATTAATTTTCTAAACACATGAGATGTGACAAAACGGTCTGGAAGGAAAAGACCATACAACTGGCCACAAAAATCAGGCTGTTTACACATGTGATGGAGAAATGATGGAACTGGCACCTTGCATAAACTCCTTTTCCTATTTTCCCCACGTGAGTAGTGGTGACTTCCTGTCACCTACCTGTCACACAGCCTCATGAGTTGCCCATTAATTTTGCCCTTTTATAATCAAAGGTAATGGAATACTGCCAAGAGTAAGTTACTTGGGAATTTTCTTCTAACTGGTTCCATGAGCTGCTGTTTTTGCAGGCATTCAATGAAAAAACAACCTTTTCAGACTATAAGAAAAAGACTTGACAAATTTAGATATATTTTGGAGTCTGTTGATTAACCAATAATTCTTGAGCCTTCTACAATTTCAAAGGTGGAAAGTATAAGCAGTAAATTACAGTCAATGGGGGAATGCAGAATATGGGGATGTATCATTGAATAGGAATGTGAGACCCAATGGAAGTTAACAAAAATAAGAAGATGCAAACTGGGTACAAGATAGAAATGATAGGCACTTAGGATGTTTAAAATAAGACACACTGGAATTAAAAAAAAAGATCTTGGAAAATAATTTTAAAGTAGATATGTTTAAACTCTTTGGTGACTGATACAACTTGCTGAGGTACATTTTTCCCACATATGCAGTGATCATCTCAAAAGCAGTAATGATTTATTACCAACACCAACATTGTCATTTACCTCAATTACAAGTTAGAATGTGAATAACTACTGAATCCTCTAAGCATAGAAATGCTCCTGGTATTTTTATAATAGGCACTTTTCTATACACTATTACTACTACTACTACTACTACTACCACTGCTATTACTATGCATAACCTCTCTAATACTAGAACAGATAGCTTAATGCAAAGTTCCAACATAGTCTTCATTCTAAGGAAAACCTATTAAGAACTTTATTTGAATTAGGGAAAGGAAGGGGAACCACAATGATGAGACAAGGTATGAGGGGGAACCAATGCAACAGCGATATACATAAGACAATATGTTGGAAATGATCTGTACAATTTGGGGGTTAGAAGGAAGGAAAGTTGGAGAAAAATGAGGGAAGGGTAACAAATTTGACATGCAATGTACTTATTACCTTACTTATGGAACTGTTACCCCTCTGTACATCACCTTGACAATTAAAATATAAAATAAAAATTAAAAAAAAAGAATTCTCTGCCCTCTAGTGTACATAGAGGGATTATGTGACCATGAGTATTATAAAAAAATTTTGTCCTAGAACTGTGAGAAATCTAGCAAACCATTGTGTATCAAAAGGAATAAAGCTGATTTATTCCATGTATCTAAGCCAAATTGAAAGAATAGTTTTACAATCAATCAGGACTTTAAGCAAATGATAGTTATAGGATCTTATGTGCAAAATCCTGATCACAGCCTTCCTATTAACCAATATTAATTCTTTCATACCAGGGGAGAAAATGTTTGTGCTCATCAAGAAAGCTAAGGACTTAGACATTTTTAATTGATTTAAACACTCTGGAGAAAATATTATTTTAATGATGAGTGGGACTGCTATTGTCAGATGTTGTATATCTAAGTTGAAGTTACACCATGATTTTTTCTATGTATCTAAAAGGACCTCTCACATTCAGCTTTCAGTTCACAAAAACTGAGATTTGAGAAGCCAGGAAGCTATATTTTTAATATAGTTTTAATTTTTATATAGTTTTAATTATCATTGTAAAAGTTTGGTCTTATGGGGTAAAGACTCAAAGCCATTACATTAAGAATATTGGAATAATACCTTCTTGGAAACTTCATATTTCTTAAATAAAAACTTCAAGAAGTCATATTCTAAAGTAAAATGAAATACAACTAAAAGCATGGAAATTTAATTTCCATTTCCTTTTATCCTTTCAACACATATTCTGTAAACATCATCTACTTTTAATCATTTACCAGTATGAGATTGATTGTTTTTCCATGGTCCATACTATGGATGAAAATTTGTGCTTTCATTAATTTGGCTTCATATGTTTGGTTTGTGGTTGCATATAAGTTTTGTATTTGTTTGTTGGACCATCATGGTTTATTTGGCTTTCCTTCCTATAACTTTTGATTAAAATGTTACACCAAAGTATTAATTTTCCTCTTCCAGAGTTCCAGCTACATGCATACATTTAACTTGCACATCTCTCTTTTTTCTGTAGTACATCATGTAAATGAATACAATTGTGCAAGAAATTTCTTTTTTCCCTGTGATACATCAATACCTTTCAGTTTTCCATGATGAGATTTCTGCTTACATTCTTCTATTATATCAAAAAATTCCCTATGCTTTCCTCCATTGTTTTAAGTAGAACCAATTCAAGGATACTGAGTATATTAAATTTCCTTTACTATGAACTTCGTTTTATATTTCTTAAATAGTAAAGTTTGAATTAGAGAGACTGATGTGTTGCAGAGAAAAGGTGGAGAATTTCTAATGTTCAGTTTTGATGTTCTTAATACAACTTTACAATAATAGTACACTTAAAACAGTCAAACACAAGCTTATATATGTATATATGACTATATATGGAAATCTATACATAAATATACATACATGTACATACATATATGAACATGATTTCAGGGTACAGTAAAGGGTTGAAAAACTATCTACATGATTATATACCATAGTAAAGAGGTATGAAGTCCACTGGACAAGTGTGATCACATTTTCTCAAAATCAGGAAGTGGCAAAACAGAAATAAGTATCTAGGCATTTTGACAACAAGTTACATATACTGTGCACTATTTTATAAATTTCTCATTACTTTTGCACTTTATATTTTCATGAAAATTTCAGTATCATTTGACAAGTCATTCATTTTAGTATCATGTATACACACACATACACATACACACACACAGAGCTGTGGAAATTCTGATAGATGCTGCTTAGAATCCATACAGAAACTTAAATGGCATTGTTATCTTTAGGATTTGAGTCTTGCAAATCATCAAGCTTTGAATAAGCCTTCATCTATCTTAATATTCTTTCATATATTTGATCTGTAATGTCTTCTAGTTTTCTGTTTTCCTGTCTTACATTTTTGTCCCTATGTAAATGAAGATTTTTACTCTTATGAGTAGTATATTTTATTTTCCAAATATTTATAGAAAATGAAAAATAAAAAATTTTTATTAAAAGTCATACAAACTATTATTTATAACTATAGATGCTTTTTTGTTTTGTATATATTTATTCAAGTCTTTCTCTAGTGAAATCTTTATTTCTCCTTTTCTAATATTTATGCATTTATTAATTTCTTAGTTCTTGTTATATTGCTATGGCTTCAATTTAACTAATAGTAGTCAAAATAAGCAACTTGAACTCACTTGTATCAGAGAGAAAAATTTCAATCTTTCACCATAATGTTTGATATTCACTATGTTTTATTTATTTTTGTAACTGTTCTCTATATCATTTCTAGTGTATTTCTAGTGTTTCAAGTCTTATCTTGAATGAGAAATGAGTAAATGGCTTCTTGTGAATCTATTAAGATTGATTATATATGCTTTACTTTTCTCAATATAGTCATTGGCAGTATTAGGTTTTCAAATGTTGTAATTTATACTGGCATTCTCCGAATGCTATATAATTTTTATATATCGGTGATTATGATTTGTGAATATGTGAGCTAGAATTATTTGTATGAACAGGCTGATAATTTCTTTTTTAACTCTGTGTGTGTGTGTGTGTGTGTGTGTGTAGTGATGTGTCTTCTGGTAAAGATGTGTGAACTCATCTAATACTCTAATTTGGCTTTTTTGTTGAAGGTTGGTGATATAACACTTGAACCATACCTCTGCTTCCAACTTTTGCCTGGTTAATTAGTATAATAGTATCACAGGCTTCTCTGCCTAGGTTGGCTTCAAACCACAATCCTCAGGTCTAAGTCTTCTGAGTAGCTAGGATTACAGGCATGAGACACTAGTGTCTGGCACAACACTTTTTTTTTCCAGTTTCAATATCAGGATTACTCTGGTTTCATGCCACCAGTTAGAAAATGCTTCCTCTACCCATGCTTTCCCTTATCTTCAATAACTAGTATATGCCTGAGACAGCAGAAATGGTCAGATAAGTTGATATTAGGTGAGATGAACCCCAAGATAGGGACACAAGTGTTTTTTTTCTTTCTTGCTATTGTTTCTAACATATTTATAAGATGATTTCTTTGTTGCTTTGTATGTCCCTCCCCCATGCTTTCACTGTATTTGATGCTGGTATAATTTGTGGAGGGGAAGGGAAAAAACACATTGTTTAAATAGGGATACAGGTGAACCCATTGCAACAATGAGATGTACAAGTCGTTATGTCGAAAAACGAACTTTACAACTTTTGCTGGGGTGGGGGGGTGAGACAGGTGGGGGTGAGTGGGAGATGGGAAGGGATGGGAAGAGGAAACAAAGGAGGAGGCAACAATGCCTGATAAGAAATGTACTCATTATCTTGCCCAAGTAATTGTAATCCCTCTATACTGTATTTTCACAATTAAAAAAAGAGAAAATGCTTCCTCTTAATTTACCACTGATAGTTCAGGTGACTGAGTCATCAAGATGGTCAAGATTTATGCATGAAGACTTAGTAGTTGTAGATTTAATTTATTCAATATAGAAAGTTACATAAGCATGAAATCATTTCATTTATTATGGCAATTTGTAAAGAGTATTTTTACTTATTAATTTATTTTTATTATCTTAAGTAGTTCAATTCAACCCCTCAGTTTGTGAACACGATGCATCTTTGGTCAATAACACCATGTTCATCATTCTCCGTCATCTCTCCCAAATCCACACAATCCTTCAATTTATCTGCTTCCATTTTCACCTATGTATATCGAATACTATGAGACCTAGTAATCTAGACATAACATACATTTGAAAAGTTATTGCACAAGCAATTCTAGTAGGATAATTATTTCAATTATTAGGATTTTAGTATCTACAGACGAAGTCACTATAGCCTTTTCTTTTTAAAATCTTTTTTATTGTAAAAATAGTATACAGAGGGAGTACAGTTACATGAGCAAGGTAATGAGTACATTTCCTACCGAGCATTGTTAGCCTCTTCTTAATTTCTAATATTGGTAATGAACATAACATTTTTGCAAGATTGTATTCATGTTACTCATCCTTGTGAATAAAAACTTATTGCCTTTGTTGGATTTCAGTGCTGTATATTTGATTTCCATTTCATTATTTTCTGTTATATTTATTTTCAGCTTTCTACCACTTTTACATGATAATTTTCTGTTTGCTTTCAGCCCAGTTGAAAGTAGATGCTTAGATAATTGATTTCCACCAGTTCTTCCCTTCTGACATACAGTTAAAGCTCATTTCCTGGAGGCAATGTGTCAACTGCAATCCACACATACTGTCAGGTCCTAAGTTTGCTATCTTTCATTTTATAAATGTTACCTTTGTGTTTTTATTGTGTTTTCATGGGTTACTTAGAAGTACAAGGCTTAATTTCCAATATTTGCGATTAATTTATTTTTATAATTCATTTTACTAATTCATTGATGTATTAAATCCACATACTCTGCATATTAGGATATGATTAATAGCCTATTGAAGAAGGTATTTTGAATAAGTGATTCTTGATTTCAGTAATAATAGTTTTGTGTTTTATCTGTATGTATTTTAGATACGATGTTCAACTGTTAGCTAGTATATTTTTACGTCTTTCAGTGGAGTTCAGTGCTATTAATTTATTGCACCTTCTTTTCTGTCAATTTTCTTTTACTGTATATTTGAACATATACTATCAGGGACATATAAGACATTAGGATTTTTGTATCATACTGAACTTAATCATTTATTTTTATGAAATTGTGACCTTTATTTATTTTGAATATTTATCTTTCCCCTTAGCTTACAGTTAAACCACATTCTCTTGATTTGGGTTTGCATTCATATCTTTTATCTATCATTTTAATATTATATGAGGATTTTTATATATACCTTTATTTCTTATTTCTGATAAAAATATAAACTAGTGCTTTTTAAATCTGTATATAGACTTTTTACTCTTAATACAATTAACTATACATATTCAATATAGATATGTATTTGAATTTCTTATTTTGCTGTTTATCCAAATTTCTTCAATTACTTATTTTCCCCCTTTTTATCTTCATTTGGACTAATTATTCTTTATCTTTTTGGCATATACTTTCTAGTAATATTTCAAATGTTCTATGTGCGATGAAAAACGTTTACAATATATTTATTATTTATTGACAAGTTGTTATACCATTGTTTCTTCTGTGTCATTGTTATTATGTTTTAATTATACATCTAATTTACATCTAACTCAAGAGAGCCTGGAGGGAATAAAGCATGCTAAATTTAGGAGTATTTCAATTTGTTTTCTTTCTCTCTTATCCTTTCTTAAACTCTAGCTGCTCTCAAATAATGATTTTTCTCCTCTGATAGTATGGTTGTTCACAGTGGGAGAGTTTGTCTGATATAAGCGACTATTTTGGACATAAAGAAAGCAGTTTTCCTCTCCATATTTTGTGTAATAATTTCATTATTTTCTCCCTCATTTAAAAAACAGATCATCCTTACTTATGAAATAATGAACAGAACATCACTATACAATTACTCTAACCCACTGTGAGTTAAAAAGACACAATAGTCAGTGCCTAACTGAGTTTGTGTGTAGTAGCATATACTCTAACTACAATGCTGGATCTGTATCTTCAGATTGCATTTCCTTACTGTCTGCTTTGGCTGCTGTGAATTCTACACTTACTGTGACAGGGGGCCAAAATATACACACCATATTGAGTTAAACAAACAAATACATAATTCAAGACAAATGATTAGTAGAGCTGGCTGAAATAATTACAGTGTAATCCACTCGTTCAGTGTCAAGTACATGACAGTAAAATGGATATTGTTGATTTACTCTCAGATGCTAATATCAAAGGACTTGCATATATGTGAATGCAAACATAGATACAAAGTCACATCTTTGCATCATTACTTCTTACTAATGCATCTGTTTATGCATACTTAAAAATACCTAAATAGGGAATATTGTGAATTCCTATGATATTTGACCTAGCACATCAGATAAAATATAAAAATATATTATAATTAGAAAACACTTAAAAACATATAATTAGAAAACACTTAAAACATATTTTTAGAGACAATGCAAAGGAGCCAATAGATAGTGATACTTTCCTTCCAGAAAATGATTGTAAATGTTTTATTTCATTTCATTTTTTGTTGGAATGTTAGCTAGTGTGATAGTGTGTTAGTTATTTAATCAATCTTACCTAATATTTAGGTGCTAGATGTACAAAATTCACTTCTAAAATATTTGTCTTATGAAAGGACAGTTAGTAAGCTAACGTGTACCTAATAACTCTTCCTTTCAAGTTTATAGTACATAGCAAAGAGTTGCTGACAGCACCAAAAAACAAACTTATTTACAGAAATAAGAGACAGTGAATGAACAGAGTCCACTTTTAGATTATTATTAACAAAATGATGCCAGGTAGTGGGAAAAAAATTAAAAGACTACTAGCAGTTTATTTTTTCTTGAATTTCTCGAGAATGAGAGAAATCTATACATGGTCCAAATGTCTTAATTTCTGGAAAATCAGGTCAAAGAAAAAAATAAAAAGTGATTTTCTCCCTTACCACAGCAGCACATAAAGGAAAGAAAAAAAGGTAAAAGATGCAAGAGATATGCATTCCGAGCAGAAATGCTAAGCTGTTGTTGGATTGGCAATATTTGCTGTTGTAAATCATCCATTGTTGGTGTTCTACTTGATATAACCTAGAATGACTGGGGGAAGACCTTTGGACAAAGTTATTTGGGTAAAAAAATGTATAATTTATACCCTATAAGTTGGCATAGTTTTTAGAATATTAGTTAATTTGATATAGACTTTTGTCTATCAGACACTGGAGCCATTAGACAAAGGACTACTTTGACTTTTTTCCCCTCTGTGTTATAGAAAATAGGTTGTACAGAAACTATATGTTTGTCGTCCCAGCTCTGTGTATAGCTAATGTTTTACTCAACACAGAATAATCGGGAACTGATTCTTGGAAGGAAAAAGTCTACCCCACAATTAAGTAAGTCAGGGCATTTCAGAATGTCATTTTCATCATTATCATCGCTTGTGCTGGATATTATGGGTTGTTCACTGAATGATTACTTTTACAAATCATGCTTTCAAATTCATAATAATTTTAGGGAGAAAGTGACATGATTACTCTTTCAGAAAGATGATAAAAATTTAAAAGCGTCTTTTCCAAACTTCCTTCAATAAAGTTGACTTCTCACACACCTACCAGTTACCAAAATGCTTGTAGAAGCACTTGAGAGACCAAATAACCCAAACAAACAAATAAAACTAGCATATATTGTTATAGTTGTACTTAACAGAGGAAAATGACCTTGGCGTAGGTGAGACTGACAAACAAAAGTAAAACTAGGTAAGATAAAAGAGAAATACTTTGGGATGGTTTACTATTATAAAGAAGGGCCATTTCCTTCTTTAATTTATTTTCCTTTAGGCTTACAAACGATATCACTTTCAATGGGAAGGGATGGGAAGGGGAAACAAAGGAGGAAGCAATAATGCTTGATAAGAAATGTACTCATTATCTTGCCCATGTAATTGTAACTCCTCTGTACAATATTTTCATAATAAAAAATTTAAAAAAGAGTATTAAATTTCCATCTCTATTTTTTATTCTTCCAACTATCAATACACTCCTTTCTCTTCTTCACTCATGTGTCCAAGAGCATCCTTCCTCCTATAGAAAGAAAATAAGACCACTGCCTTTACTTAGAGATTGCTAGGAAATTGTCCATACCCAGCAGAGATGCTGGCAATTAAGATTGACCACACAGAGCACTGGATCCAAAAGGGTTGAATTTGCCCTTAAGTACTTATGCCAATTGGTGATTTTTGAGGAAGGCATGGAGTGAGTGTTGGGAGAATATTATTTTCTTTCTAATTTTCTTCATGGAAAGAACAACATCTTATTCACATCAAAGCTTGTGATATTTAGTGATAACTAAACAGTAAATTTATTTCTTTTGAAGCCTGTATAAGATAAATATCTAGGCAGTTTTCTCAAGTTTTCTCTGAGTATTAGTTGGTGGGAAATAATAATTTATGAATGACTCCAGAGTTTTGAGCAGGCTCAATATGATAAGGATCTTTGTAGAAGTAGCTCACACCTGAAACCTGAACTTATTAGGAGGTTGAGACTTAGAGGTCTGAGTCTCAAAGCTAGCCTGGTATAGAAAAGTGGACAAGCTTCCATTTCTTCCCAACAAAGAGCCAGTAAAAATTAATAATAATAATAATAAGGCTGATGGGTTGTCTCTAGTGGTAGACTGCTAGCAGGACAAACCATGAGGCCCTGAGTTCAAATCTGTCATACCAAATTACCATATAAAAATCTATAGGGGGGGCTGGGAAGGTGGCTCAGTGGTAGAGCGCTTGCCTTGTATGCATGAGGCCCTGGCTTCGATTCCTCAGCACCACATAAGCAGAAAAAGCCTCAAGTGGTGCTGTGGTTCAAGTGGTAGAGCGCTAGCCTTGAGCTGAAGAGCTGAGGGACAGCGCCCAGGCCCAGAGTTCAGGTCCCAAGACAAAAAATAAATAAAAATTCCGTAGTGGAACATTCTTATTCACATAACAGTCTTCCTTAATCTATATCTTGAATCTGTGAGAATTAGGAAGTACTCATTAAGCTTTAGAGCATTGTACAGATTTTGGTGAGCCTTTGATTTTGTTAGGACAGAATGTCTTTTGCCTTGCCCACTGGCAGTAGAAACAGACCTCTCTGATGGCTTGTAGGTGCTATGATTTTGTTGGTACAATTAGTGTTTACAGTGCTGTGACAGCACACTTGGGAGAAACCAGCTTTGAGGGGAATGTCTTTTAGCTCGATGTTTCAGAGGTTATATACTGTCTATTGTCACGTGGCTCCCATGCTTCTGAAACTGTCTGAGGTGAAGAACATCAGGGAAGCGAGCATGTGCTCAAGCCAAGTGATACAGCCCCTGGTGGGCAGGAGGAATAGGGGAAGTACAAGGGCAAGCCCTCAATCCAATAAGCCCTCCTCCTTGTTTCTAGTATGTTTGTTAGAATGGCCATTATCAAGAAAACAAACAATAACAGAAGCTGTCAGGGATATGGCAAAAAAGGTAATGCTACTACACTGTTGGTGGGAATTCACACTGGTTCAACCACTCTGGAAAGCAGTATGGAAGTTCCTCAAAAGACTAAACATAGACAGAGCTTCCCTATGATCCAGCAATCCCACTCCTGGGCATTTACCCAAATGACTACAAAAGTGGCCACACTAAAGCTATCAGCACAACTATGTTCATTGCTGTATTATTTACCACAGCAGTTAGCCCAAATGCCCCTCAGTAGATGAATGAATCAATGTGGTATATATACACAATGGAATTCTGTGCTTCCATCAGAGAGAATGACATTGTCCCATTCAATGGAAAGATTTGGAAAAAGTCATATTAAGTGAAATTAGCCAGACCCAAAAAAACATTGGGTTCATGGTTTCCCTCATTTGTAATAACTAGACTATATCTAGGATAGTTCAATAGCTATGTACATAGCTCAATTACGATGTACATATAAAATGATGACCATATAAAATGAAAATGATGCTGATCAAAATGAACTCCAAGATATGGAAACAGAGGTGTGTGTGTGTGTGTGTGTGTGTGTGTGTGTGTGTGTGTACCGTTTGCAGTTATTTCTTTTCCTTTCATATTTTCCCCTATGGTTTATCCTCTGTTGTCACTGTTTTGTTTTGTTTTGTTTTTTAATCTCAGTACCCTTAGCCATGTATATAAGTTTATCTAGTTTGGGGAAGTGAAGGGGAATCACAGAAATGGTGAGACAAAGGACAAAGGGTGAACCAATGCAACAGTGATACAAGGCACTGTGATGGAAATGAACTTTACAACTTAGGAGGGAGGAAAAGTGGGAGAAATGAAGAGGGTTTAACAGTGTTTGACAAGAAGTGTGCTCATTACCTTACTTATATAACTGTACCCCCTCTGAAATCACCTTTACAATAAAATTTTAAAAAAGTAAAGAAACAAAATTTTGTATCTAAATCATTATTAGAGTCAAAATCATTATGTAGAATCCATCAGGAGGAACTTTATTTTTTTTACTTTATTGTTTTTTTTTTGCTTGCTGTTTAATGCAGCATCCAAAACAGTACATGGTAGATATAGATCAAAAAGTCAAGACCCTAATTCCCATTGGGCATTATTGAAAGAGTTGAATGAAATCATATATTGAAATACCAAAAGTAAATCATTTTCTTTCTACCATGTTAGTTTTAGTGGAACTTCGAAGATTCCTCCTCCTCCTCCTCCTCCTCCTCCTCCTCCCCCTCC
>NW_012267234.1:3033560-3057349 GCF_000151885.1 Dipodomys ordii
TTCCTTCCTTCCTTCCTTCCTTTCTTTCTTTCTTTCTTTCTTTCTTTCTTTCTTTCTTTCTTTCTTTCTTTCTTTCTTTCTTTCTTTCTTTCTGTCCCTAAGGTTTTTTTCACTTAAGGTTAGCACTCTACCACTTTGAGTCATAGTTACACTTCCAGTTTTCACATGGTTAATTGGAGATGAGTCTCATGGACTTTCCTGCTCAGGCTGGTTTTTAACCTCAATCCTCAGATATCAGCATCCTGAATAGGTAGGATTATAGGCATGAGCCACTGGCATTTGGCTTAAAGGAAATAGTTGGTTCTTTAAAAATGTTATCTGGAAACAAGACACAACCAATCTGTAAGATTTAACTTTTTGGTTGATTGTGAGGCTTGAATTCTCGGCCTGGGCACTGTCCCTGAGCTCTTTAGCTCAAGGCAAGCACTCACCACTTGAGCCACAGCACCACTTCTGATTTTCTGGTGGTTAATTGGAGATAAGAGTCTCATGGACTTTCCTGCCCATGCTGGCTTTGAAAGTGATCCTCAGATCTCAATCTCCTGAGTAGCTAGGATTACAGGTGTGAGCCATCGCACCGGTGCCTGGCTCAAGATTTAACTTTTTTTCCAATCATATTTCAAAGTCTTGATTTGCTAAAATGTTCAAATGAGGAGAAAGCGTTTAAATAGTGAACAAGAAGAAGAAAAGTTCAAGCAGAAAAGAAAGTTCAAGCAGAGAAGGTCAAAAGCTGTGTACATATGACCATATAAGATGATGTTAAATGAAATGAACCCCAAGATAGGTACACAACTGTTTTTTTCTTGCTATTGTTTTAAATGTATTTAAAATGTACTATGTGATTTCTTTATTTCTTTTGTATGTTCTTCCCCCATGGCATAACACCTGTTTTCACTGTATGTGATGTCGGTACCCTGCATCTTGTATATACATTTTTCTAATTTGAGGAGGGTAAGGGAAATAACAAAATGCTGAAATAAGGATACAGTTTGACCCATTGTAACAATGAAATGTTGAAAACTAACTTTACAACTTGGTGGGGGAGGAAGGGAAGTGTTGGGGGATGGTAGGGGAAAAACAAAGGAGGAGGTAATGCTCGATAGGAAATGTACTCATTACTCAAGTAATTTCAACCCCTCTGTACAGTATTTCTACAATTAAAAAATATGAAATAATAAAAGAGGAAAAGTTCACTTAAGCCAGAATAAGACCAAGATCTCTGGAATTAAGTCCTGAGACATGGTTTTAATTGTTTTGTATGTAATTGAGAATGTATTTCTTTTTATTATTTTTTGCACTTGAGTCTTTAAGAACTGAAAGATAACACTACATTGAGTTTGGCAGATTTTTCAGTTCAAATTCTAAAGTTGTTTGTGACAACCAAGCATCTCAGCTATGTCTTAGCTTATACTGCTTAAACCAAATGATGTTAAAAATCTTTTCCTGATCCCTGCACTGGTGGCGCACACCTAGAATCTTAGCTATTCAGAAGCCTGAGATCTCAGGATCACAATTCAGTAAGCCTGGGCAGGAAACTTTGTGAGACTCTTATCTCAGAGAAACTACCAAAATAGCATGGACAGCACACATGCCCAGAGTTCAACACCCTGGACCAATACACACACATACACACACAAAATCTATTCCTAACTTATCTGATTTCCTTTCATTCATTTATTCAATAAATTGTTCCCTCACACAATAAATACCTATAGGAAGCTTGACAGTACAAGATGCTCTTCCAGATGTTGGGGAGATAGGAGCTTACAGCCTAGGAACTTCTCAGAAGTGTTTATAAAGAATTAACATGATAACAAGTTAATTATATGGTATGTTGGGGAAGCTTTATATACCATTACAAAGTATAGTCAGGAAGACCTGACACTGGTGGAGATCTATTTGAGCCAACACTTGAAGATAAAAAAATTATCTATACCATAGTAAAAGAATGCATATTTCAGTCAGAGCAAACATTGTTACAGAGACCCTAAAACCACTGACTGGCTAACGCTGGAAGTGGTAAATCATAGGTTTTTGGATGATTAGCAAGGAATTATTTTTGAAGGGTCGCAATCAAACTGCACAGGAAACTGACAGACTGTAGGGGGAAGTAAACAACATTGTTTTCTTGATGACTGAATTGAAGTAATGTAAGACAAAGCTATTCTAGGTTTTAACAGAGAATTAGGCTTGGGTTATTAACTTTAAAGATACAACTAACTGCTGTGTTCCTGTAGGATGTTAATTTCCTTTCAAAGCTTCCCATGGTAAATCTTTGCTTCAGAATATTTGCAAGCATTTTTTCTCATATATTAAAAGTCTACTATAGTTTTTTTTCCCTTTCTGAGTAGTATTTGCATAATACATGCAAGTAGTTAAATAAAAAGCAATAATGATATGCTAAGGAAGATGGCTGGAAACTGAGCATCTATAATTTTCATTACGCAGGAGGCTGAGATCTGAGGATCATGATTCAAAGCCAGCTCCAACAGGAAAGTCCATGGGACTATTATCTTTAATTAACCATCAAAGAAAAGCCAGATGTGAATCTGTGGCTCAAGTGGTAGAGAGAGCACTAGCCTTGAGCAAAATAGTCCAGGAAACATCTCTAGTCTGTGAGTTCAAGCCTGAGGATTGGCTCACACACACACACACACACACACACACACACACACACACAAATAGCTGTTAGAGTAGTCAATCAATAAATACTTTCTAGTTATTTATGTGACAGTGCACATCTTATGAATGAGGAGTGTTATAGGAAGGTATAAAATATAGTGTGTATACTTGATGACATTAGTTTGAAAGAACAGAAAGTATACCCACAAATTACCTTAATTACAAATCAGAACATATTCCAATTTCAGAATTACCATATAGTTTTAGTATGTAACTTATAAAGAGAGAACATTTGATCTGAACTGTGAAGGAAAAGTATTGTTTTGGAATGTAATACAAGGTGTCTTAACACCACCAAGATCATAAACAACACATCTGAGAGCCATAAAATAGTTTTAACACATGTTTGTACCTTGGGGTGGGAAAGAATTCAGTGTTTATGCGTAGATGTTTGCTTAAAGTTTAAATCAAAACAGCATATTATTATTGATAATTGATATTTCAAATGGATGTGAAGTATTCTCGACATGACAGCAATTCCTCACTAAACAATTTTAGTAATAAAGGGGCCCTTAGAAGATTCATTCACTAAAAAGATATTCTTATCATTGTCAAAAGATAACCAAGATGATGTGGTAAGTTCATATTTCAAGTGATAAAATATTTTGAATTGTTAACAAGATCAATAAATGATACTGTATTTTATAATTTACACCCACCTTGTGGAGTCAAAATTGAGCAAAAGGAAAAGTGAACATGTACAGTGACAGATATGGAGCCTGCAAAGGTATTTACTTGAGTATGAATGAGAAGGGTAATAATAATAAATAGCAATGAAAACAATAGTAGTATAATTTTCATATTTTCATCATCCATCAGCTGTCATACTAATGTTATTGTATACTACCTCAGACTGTACATATTTAGTGAAAATTACATCAGTGTCAATTTCTAGATTTCTGTCTATGAAATTTCTCCACTTTTTAGGAATACTTCTAGTTTCTCAAAGACAGAACTGTTTTCAGCTCACATAAAACATGGCTTTGTGTTTTGTACATGTTGACTGTCCATTAAATGTTTTCTAAATCAATATGTGAATGAAAATGCAATTAATGTGTGGGAAAATCTTGGAGAGATTGCAATGTGGACAGATGGCATAAAGTTATCACATGAAGGATACTACTATGCTTAGTGTATTTAGTTTAATATAAAATTTAGCTTAATAATAATTTAGAAACTGAAGTTAGGATGAGACAATCAACCATTCTCATCAGAGGAAAAGAGTCAGGTTAGAGCCAGTTTACAGCTATCGGAGTGGGTTTTGGTGACTTTTGAATTGGCATGTAATAACATCCTTAAGTAATGAAAGATGACAGGAGTAAATGCAAATACTAAAACTTCTCTAGCCATGATAAATTGCGGTTTTGATCTCTGCTGCTCTTGGGACTTTGTCTTTTCGACTTCAAACCCTATGGGGTCACAAATGCCAAGACACTCTCTGAAGTTAATCTCTTGGAGATGGACCAAATCTCATACCAACTTCTCAGCTATTTGAGTAAGTTGTGTGAATTCTTCCCATGCCAGTTGACACTGTATAGATCAGAAATCAGCTGATCTTTTTTTTCCAGTCTAAATTATGGATTTCTCTAAGTAAATTAATCAATTACTTTTGTTTGAAGTCACTAAATTTGAGAATGATTTATTATGAAGTATTAGATACTTGGCAGAAAATTCGAAATTTGAATTATCCCTTCTGAATTTGAAGCTTTTAAAAGACCTCTCTTTTTTTCCTTTTGACAGATATATTGAATATTTTCTATATTAGCCATGAGAAATATATTCTTTTTTTTTGTCAGTTATGGGGCTTGAACTCTGGGCCTGAGCGCTGTCCCTCAGCTCTTCAGCTCAAGGCTAGCGCTCCACCACTTGAGCTATAATGCCACTTCCAGTTTTCTGGTGGTTTATTGGAGATGAGTTTTATGGACTTTCCTGCCCGGGCTGGCTTTGAACCATGATCCTCAGATCTCAGCCTCCTGAGTAGCTAGGATTACAGGCATGAGCCACCAGCACCCAGCTTCATGAGTAATATAATATGAAATATCGTCAATAATATGTAGCAAATCAATTAGGATATTTTAAATACAAAACAAATGAAAACAACTCAAAATATGTTTTTGAATTAATTTTGAATATTAAAAAGTGTAAGCAACATTGTTTCATTCATAAGATTTGTCTGATAGAAGAAAATGAAGAAAAAGCAGCTACAAAAAATAATCTTAAATTGTTGTGTTTTCCAGGAAGAAGATAATTTGCAAATAGACAGTTACTCTACCAATCCTCTCTTCATTACCATGGGATACAAATTCCTACATGCATTTCAATAATATTGATAATCAGAAGACATTCAATCTACATGTTATAGATAACACTAATAGATAACAATGATTCTTGTTTATCATCCTAAGATTAAAGAAAGTACATTTACCAAAATTATAAATTGAATCCCGAGAGAGGAAGAACTATTCCAGTCAGCAGCATGCTAGCATCATTAAAAAACCTTTTTGTAAAAAAAAAAAAAAAAACAAAGCAACAACATATATTCTTAGTTCTCAACCCAGAGACAATGAATTAGAATCTCAAGGGTGGGTCAAATAATCTTTACATTCTCTGTTTTAATAATCCCTTTGGGTAAATGGTGTTCTTGCAGAGGAACATTAGCCTAGGGTTTTGTTTTGTGATAAGTATTAAATATGTATAAGTAGTATTAAATATGTATTAAATACGAATAGAGCCTTGCGACTTGAAGTTTGTCCACTGACCAGAAATTTTGGTATCACCTAGAATCTTATTAGAAATGTAGAATCTGCACCCCAGACTCTAGGAATCCGAATCTGTGCTTTAACAAGATCCCTAGGTAATTCTTGGGTGCATTAAGCTTGAGAACCAATGTCTCAGAGTATTTTCCAATAAGGTATCATATGCATTCTTCTATAATGCAGTTGTATGTTTAGTGACAGCAAGAACACCTATGTACCACAATCCTGTTGGGGCCATGATATTTAGCAAGTCTGTCTCATAAGTAACCCACCTAGGATGTGAGCTATCACAGGAACACAAAGAAGAAAATAGAAATAATCTTTGGTGCCTGGATCCTTCCAGTTTTTATGTTCATAAATGCTGCACAAAACTATTGAGGTTTCTTCATGTGTTAGGCCAGCTTCTATTGGCTGTTTCTAGTTTCTAATCATTTACAGCATGGAATGACATGACCTGTATCTATAGACACATGTCAGGGTTCAAATAGATATCATTATTCACTGGTGTTATCATCTGACCCCTATGTTCAACACAGGAACCTCAAAACAGAGTGTCTGGCTGTTGTCCAGTTCCTTGCCATGGTACCCCATCCATTGATCCTTCCTTGTGAACCTAGAGCACAGACTCTGAACCTACACAGTACACATTAGTACACATTAACTCCAGTTGGGAGGCAGAACTGAAGAAAACAAAAACAAAAACAAAACAACTCTGAGTATCCTTGCATGTACTTAATGCATATTTGTGTTCCCAACTTCCATTCTGTGGAAATGCACAGGAAGAACACACACAACTGTGCATTTTGCTATCCAAATATACAACTCACAGCATAAGAAAAGCTCCATTAGGTTTTTACATTGCTAGTGTTCAGGACAATAACAAAATTCACATCAAGTATATGGTTTGGAGATTTCATGGCCTCAAAATTGGTAGAAAATAGACTAAAATTTTGTATATTTCATAAATCCTTCTCTGTGTAATGATAAACAACTAAGATTATATTTTAATAGCCAGACAAGCAGCTAATAGAGCAAAGCAGATTTTCATTATTCATAGTTAACAATAACAACTACGTTGTCTTATGTAGGCACTGAATATTCATAGATGAATAATTTTGGAGGAGAAATATATAAAAATTAAGTAAATAAATATTCTTACTACAATCAGTTAACAACTTCAAGCATAAATGTGCCTAATAAAATTAGTTAATTTCAAGACATGAATCTAGGTAACTCAGTTTGACTTCTCTCTGGATCACATGACATTTCTGTGGTACTGATGATCGTTCACACTTTGTAAAGAAGGAAAATGGAATTTATGAATTATAAAGTGACTTTCCCATAGTCATTCAATTAGTAGGTGGCTCCCACAGAGCTCTAATAAAGGCCTCTGTTCCAAATTCTACTTCTTAACTACAGAAGCAATAAAAGGGCATCAAAAGGAAATGAGCCCAAGTCAGAATTTCCCTCTCCTTTCATGTTTCCAGAACTGGGACTTGAACTTGGTGTATGAGGCTTTAACTCCTTGGTTGGTGCTCCCTTATCAGAGCCATACCTCCAGTCCTTGTTCATAAATAGTTTGAAGTATGCTCAGAATATCTGTGGAAAAGTCGGCCAGTCATCACTATATTTACAGCCTGCAACCACTCACATTTATTTATTCATGTAACCGAATAACTAGCATGCATATCCATAAATTTATCAGAATAATGTAACTTAATTTTCTTTTGTCTCAATGCTTAAGTATGCTAGAGATCCCCTTCTGAAGATAAATAAAAATATAAATTTATAGAAGTTATGATAGGGCAATAAGATTTTTTAAATTTCATTTTATTGTAAAGATGCTGTACAGAGTGGTTACAGTTACATGAGCAAAGTAATGAGTTCATTTCTTGTCCAACATTATTACCCCCTCCCTTGATTTTCTCCTACTATCCCTTCCCCCCTCCCTCAGAAGTTGTAAAATTTATTTACAACATAGTGTCTTTTGAGTATCTTTGTTGCAATGAGTCATACTGTGTCCTTGTTTCAGCATTTTGTTATTCCCCTCCCCAAATTAGATAAATGTGTATTCAAGATGTAGGGTACCAAAATAAAATACAGTAACAACAGAGGATATACCATGGGAGGAAGAATATACAAAAGAAATTTTTAAAAAATCACATAGTACATTAAAAACAACAACAAAAAATTCTTATGTCCGTATCTTGGGGTTCATCTTATATGGTCATATGTACATAGCTTTTGAGCTTTTCTGCCCATCTGTTACGATTATCCTAGATGTATACTAATTATTGCAAATAGAGGAAACTATGGGACCTATGTTTATTTGGGCCTGGCTTACTTCACTTAATATGATTTTTTTCCAAGTCTTTCCATTTCCTTACAAATGGGGTGCTGTCATTCTTTCTAATGGAAGCATGCAATTCATATATATATATATACATATATATATAATATATATATATATATATATTATATTCCCTGATCCATTCATCTACTGAGGGACATCTGGTTTGGCTCCATATATTAGCTATGGTGAATAATGCTGTGATAAACATAGTTGTGCTGATAGCTTTAGTATGGCCTTGATTGTGATCATTTGGGTAAATTCCTAGAAGTGGGATTGCTGGGTCATTGGGGAGCTCTATAGAACAATAAGATTTTTAAGTGGTGTTCATGAGATATTTTGGATTTAAGAGCCTAA
Source organism: Dipodomys ordii (assembly GCF_000151885.1). Classification (NCBI taxonomy): domain Eukaryota; kingdom Metazoa; phylum Chordata; class Mammalia; order Rodentia; family Heteromyidae; genus Dipodomys; species Dipodomys ordii. The sequence continues at coordinate 3,041,706 of NW_012267234.1, forward strand.
TTTTTTCTTTGGTGAGTCATGGGGCTTGACCTCAGGGTTTGGGCAATGTCCCTGAGCTTATTGCTCAGGGCTAGTGCTCTACCACTTTGAGATGAAGCTCCACTTCTGGTTTTCTGATGGTTAATGAGATAAGATTCTCATCGAATTTCCTACCCAGGCTGGCTTTGAACTGTGATCCTCTGATCTCAGCCTCCTGAGTACCTAGGATAAGATTACAGGCATGAACCACCAACACCCAGCTAAGACATATCTATATCTATATTTATATCCATATCTAATCTATATCTATGTTTTGGAACAACATTGCAACTGCAGGTGTAGAATGTTTGGCTGAGCTTCTTATTGCTGTGTCGAGGAAATGATTTTTATTTCTTATTTTTATCTTATTTTCTGCACTTGAAAAATGGGCCTAATAATACCTGCCCTTTACATTCTTCAGAGACATGCTGAAAGTATTAATGAAAGACGTGTAAAGAGTCATAAACTGCATAGATTGAGATAACATCACTATTACTCTATTGAATTCTTCAAATAAAATTTTGTGTAGAACTCTGACCCTTCCAACCTCTGTGAATAGAGCAGACGTGAGAATGTACTGCTAATATATTTTTAAAGAGGTTTGCATTGCTTAAATCAAATGCCTGAATCTCATACATTTGAAAAACTAAATAACTTTTTGTAGGGGGAAAATATCTATGAATACTTCAGAAGAATGGGAAAGGAAAAAAAAAGAGAAAGTGTTTGAATACTGCAGGCCTACACTTCAGCTTACCATCTCACTCCCAGAAGAGATTATTTTTTATTAGATCTTTGATTCCAAAGATTTAATAATAGGTGGACAATTAGTGTTTGCTTCTCCTCAAATTCCTAAAAAAATAAATTGAGATACCCATTCAGCTTTTCCCACATTGGTTGGTTGTAGGTGTATAGGAAATAGCAGTTGACTTAGTTTCTATTTTTGTCTCAAGCTATTTTAACATTTCATAATTACAGATGTACAAATGTATGTAAGGAACTTCTCAGAGCATTCTGTCATTCTTCTCCACGGTAAGCTTAACTACAATAAGACAAGAAGTAAATTTGTTACTTTAAAGTGTGCAACAAGATCTGAAATTTGTATCTGTTTTAACTCATTACAACAGACTGTGTCAATGTTTAAAAAATTAATTACATTTCTTTGAAAAAGCCCAGATGAACTTTATAAGAGGAGGAGTTTTACAGATAGGAAATACTCTAAACAAAACTAATGAATAAAACCAGATAACTGACAGAAAGGCATGTGCTATTAAATGGATCTGACTTACTAACAATAGAAAGAGTGACTTGGTGGACATTTTAATACCACATGGTAGTTGCTCAAAGATCTTGACATACCAACAGACTGTTGTTCATTTCAATTTGTACAGAATAGGAGTCCAGGAACTTACATGCTCTCCCATCTTTTAATCTCATATTAAATTGTGCTGAAAATTCTTAGTCACTTCTTTTATAGAAGCTACATTTTAAAGAGGAGGTTGGTAGAAAAGTTCTTCTTACATTTGTAAATGCAGAGCTAGTCCTCAGAGCAGCGAATGCATGCCACACGAGATGTCCACTTAGCTACCTTCGAGCAGAAAATCGAGACCTAGTTGAAAATATGGACACTGTAGATGACATAAGTCATCAGACTTCCTGCTATCTCAAACAGTATGGTAGCCACATATAAACTCCAGCTTCTGCTTCTCCTCCTGTATATATTGACAGACCTCAAGTTGTTTACCAAAATGATTGCTGTTTCATTTGTGAGCATGGGTGATTGGCTCTATTTAAACAGTATCTAGTTGTAAAAAAAAGCATACTTCAAACGATTGGTCATCTATTGTGTGACTAATAGATGCTAGTATGGTTTCAATGCAACTGCTTCTACACTAGAATTGGTGTGTCATAGATGCATGTTGTAAAATGCACAAGCACATTCTCAGTAAGAAATTACATAGGACCCTAGTCATTAACATACAGAAGCCAAAAGAGGCCAGGAATAGGACAGAAGGACAAAGGCTGAATAGCTATGGAAGATGACCATACAGAATAATATTCTATGCAATGAACTCCAAGAAAAGGAAACAAGAGGCATTCTTCAGTTGCCATCCTTTTGCTGTTTGTTTTCTTTTGCTTTTGTCTTACTTGTTAGTTTGTTTGCATCGTGGAGGGTAAGGGAGTACACATGGAACAAGGATGAACAAATACAACAGTGATTACTCACTAGATACTATGTGGAAAATGAACTGGGTGGGGATGAGAGGGAAAGAATGGGAGAGAGTAATGGAAAGGGAGAGAGACACGGTTCTAAAAGAATTGTACTGATTGCACCTGACTCATGTAACCGTAACCCCTCTGTATATCAACTATACAAATAAAAAACATAAATGTTTAAAATATATTAAATTAAATTAGAAAAATGGACAGCCTGAGCATGGTGAAATGTCCTTGCACTGTCTGATGAATCATTTTTGAGGAAATTTTAAGTTTTCTAACTTCTAACACCATCACCTAAAATACAGTGTCATACCACTAGCCCTAGCCTATTTTGTATTACTATATTGAGACATCATTGTAGGAAAGACCCAAGAATCAGTTTACAAGATATATATCATTGGAATTAAAATGTGAGGGATTTTTCTTGCTAGCAAAAAGGAACTGAGAAGGTCAAACTTAATACTATCTGGCAAAGGCCTCATTTGTGTGTGTGTCTGTGTGTCTATGTGTGTCTTTCCAAGCACCATTTTCATTTCTACTTTCATTGCAATTTAGAGTTTCTTTCTTTCCCCCTCCGTTTGGCAGGAACAGAAACTTTAGTCTATTAGCACATTTCAGAAATGAATGTAACTTCAGCACAGACATGAATTACCAAGGTTCTCAGAAGAAGGTTACTCATCAATAAAGCTAATTTGTTACTTTGTAATGAAAAGTAAAATGTTTGTCCAAGGCTGTTGCCATGTGGAAGATTGGTAAAGCAGACAGTCTGGTGTCAATATCATTCTCAGCATTAACTGTAAAGTTGTAGGAGTTTAGAACCATAGATTAAATTTCTAATTTTCTCATTCAAACAAGGTTGCTAAATTGAGTCCCCACAGCAGACAGTAACTGGGTAAAGTACATAGGTGGCTCTCTGAAAGATTATGTGTCAAGACTAACAAAAGTAGGCTCAAGAAATGATAGACAGCTATCAGCATGTCTGTGATTATAGTTGAGTCAGCATGTCTGAGACTATTTCTAAAATCGAATGTAATAGTCACATACAAAAAAAAAAGTAACTTGAAAAACAGAATGAAAGAAATGAAGGTTAGATGCATAATTTAAATCTTGGTCGCCTTACACACTGATAATCTGCCTGGGCCCTGGGGCAGTGTTAGTCCCTGGAAAACTATTAAAGTCTTCAGTCTTGGTCCTTTGACTATGATCTCTCTGTGTCCCTCCCTCCCTCCCTCTCTCCTTCCCCCTTCTCTGTCTCTTTCTCCCCCCTCCACCTCTTCCTCTCCTCCCTCTCTCCCTTCCCCCTGCCTTTCTCTCTAGCAGTGCATGCCAGGAGACAGCTCTCTGGTTCTACCTGGTTCACATACTCAATTTCCTAAGCTCTTCTGAGAACACACTGGATGGTCTTAGACAGGGGTCTTTAGCGCCAGGCTAGCATTCATATGGCTTAGGAACAATTTTACCTCCCAAGAAGGCAGCCTTATATAGTAAGGGATCCTAGAAATGCTAATTACAAAGTAACTTCTTTTCTTTTTCCTTCGTGTTTCTTTTTTTTTGCCCTGTTATCACAAATTTCCATCATTTATTGAATTTTTACTACTTACTCTATAACTAGACTCCTACTAGTGACATTACAATCCATTTCTTTTTACACCATTGAACCAGATGCTTTGCAGGAGATGAGTTATTTTTATTAATGTGACAGCAAAGGTACATGTAGAGTTTCTTCATTTGTTACTGCATCTTAAACTAATTACCTCAAATTAATTGAGAAAGAAATTCCTCCCAAGGCAGCAGTTCTTAAACAATTTGATCTCAGGATTTCTTTGCACACTAACACAAAGAAGAACCCAACGCACTTTTATTTGATAAAGCTTTTGTTATTGGGTTATACTCACAACATTTACTATGTTAAAAGTTAAAACTATTTTATTTTTAACAATACATGAATAAAAGAGCACACACTCCGTTAGATAATAACTTGAGCCAGGGACCCTTGGAAAAACTCTACTGTGGCATGTGAGGGCAAGAGAAACAACATCAGTAATGTCAGAATTATTGCCAGAAACATTGTTGGGTCCCTAAAGTGTCTCAAAGACTTGAAGGAAGGCTGGGCACTGGTGGCTCACACCTGTAATCCTAGCTACCCAGAAGGTTAAGATCTGAGGATCAAGATCCAAAGCTGTGTGACACTTAGCTTTAATTAACCACCAAAACACTGGAAATGGAGCTTTAGCTCCAGGTGGCAGAATGATAGCCTTGAGAGAAAAAGCTCAGGGACAGCACCCAGGCCTCAAGTTCAACCCCACAACCAACAAAAGCAACCAACAAAAAAATCACTGTGAGGATTATGAATGACATTTGGATGGTTGTCTTAAAAGGTAAACACTTCTCACTGCCTGAGTCTCCTTACATATTTCAAACACTTGGTACTTTATGACTGGCCATTATGTGAGAGATGCATCTTAGGACCATTTGCAAAGACTTTATTGTTTACTCCATAAAAATGAGGAAATGGAATATTAAAAAGAATGAGTAGCTGGGTGCCAGTGGCTCATGCCTGTAATCCTAGCTACACCGAAAAATGAGCTCTGAGGATCATGGTTCAAAGCCAGCCCTGGAAGGAAACTCCGTAAGGTTTATCTATAATTAACCACCAGAAAACTGGAAGTGGCACTGTGACTCAAAGTATAGCACTAGCTTTGAGCAAAGAGAGCTCAGGGACAGTACCCAGGCCTAGAGTTCAAGCCCCACGAGTGACAAGGAAAAAATAAAGAATGAGTGTTTTGCCCAATATCATGGGACTTGTAGGTTTATGTAATTATAATCCCATACCTAATGTCCCTAACCTGTGTTCTTCATTATTATGCTGTATTATTGCCACTAAAGAGTCATTAAATAGAGATGAGAGAATATGTAGTAACTGTCCCATTTCACCCTCTTGTAGAAAACTCTGAAGTCTTGAGTTATGCTTATGAGAAACTCAAGAATCAAACCTATATGGGTCAAAAGACTTTATCCTACTTCCCTCTTTGCAATTTAAAATTTGGTATTCCTACTGAAGATAAACACAGGGCATGGATATTGAAAAGAATGACCAACTCTATATATAAAGAGATAACAATGAGCCAAATTTCTTGCCAGAAATACACTGATTAAAATAAGCATGTCATCATTGGTATTTACTTTTATACTCTCCTTCCCAAGTAAATTGCAAGGAACATGATTCATGAATATGATATATATATATATATACACATACATATGTATGTGTATATATATATATATCATATGTATGTGGGTCATATATGAGAAATACTCGGGAATGACACTGCTTGCAGTCTATTTGGGAGAAAGATTGGTGATGATAGATAATGAACAGATAGATGGACAGATGGGTAGATAGATCTTTCTCATGCAAGGCCTAGGAAACCCTGGAATACTTGCCATTTTGCCTATTTTTCAGGTAGTTCTCCATGTGTCACATTTAATGGTAGCAAGCAGCCATAAGAGTTTGGGCTTTGATGTCCTATGAAATGGATTCAGGCTTCACTTTATTAGAACTGTGACCTTTCCCGGGTCTTCTAATTTTCCTAAGCCTCACGTCAAACAGTTCTAAAACAATTCAAAGTATGTCCATTTCAAAGTAGTTTTGGGGACTGAATAATACAAGAAGTGTTTGCACACAGTAGCTAACATTCTGAATTACAAATGTTGGTTAAATTTTTCTCCCGTATTGCACACCCAAATGTTATTTTAAAAATGCTGCCAATGAGCCAATAGCGATCACAAGACCCTGGTGGGAGATATCCCCAAGATCTGTAATCTCTGAAATTCAGCAACTAGCAATCTGAGCCTTCCCTGTTATTCTAAAGACTGATTACCCTTTAATCACAGTGCTTGAAAGCAGAAGTGTTTTGAGTTTTGAATTTGTTCCAGCTTTTGTAATATTTTCATAAACATAAGGGAATGGGTTGAAGATGGGACCCAAATCTAAATACAAATTTATTTGTGCTCCACATAGACCTTATTCACATAGTATAAAGGCAATCTGGTGAATCTTTTCAGTAATTTTGGCTATAAAACCAAAGTAGGTTTTTTTCTTTTCCATTTGGGGCAGGCTTTTGGTACCCTAAATAGTTTTAGAGTTTTGAACATTTCTAATTTTGTAGTTGTGTACTATGGATACCCAATAAACAGTATTTCCTAAAGTATAATTGGATGATTTGTATGGAAATAAATGTCTTTACTCAAGAGGACTCATATCTAAGACTGAATAAATCAGGCCTAGCTAATAATAGCTTCCTTTCCAACCCACAATACCATAAACTTCCTGGATGATCTCACACAATTCTGTTTGTCTACAACTTTCTTGCTTTTCTTCTCCTGTCATAATGTAGCATCCAGCTTGGCTATAAAGAGCCTTGAAGAAAACAGCATATAGAACTACTGGGTTGCTTATACATGTTGTTTCTATGCTTTCTGTCTCTTTCAATTAGGCTTCATAACTGATGGCTAAAAGTTGTGTCCTTTATTACAGAAGCATTAGTGGAAAGAAACTAGGTTTTCAACTTGTGTCTCTGGTTCAATCCAATAGGATTCTGAACATGCATTCTGTAACTATTGCGCTTGGTTAGGACTGGTTCATTTGATCTTAAAATGGGCTACCTACATCCTATTAGAAACAATGCCAATCATTTGGAGGGCAAAGTTCAAATGAAGATAATGAATGCAAGACTTCTCATTGTCACTGAGATCCCTGTGTTTAATTCTTGGGCCATGTAGTTAACCAATCTCTTCTAGAGCCTCCAGATATTTTTAAAGTTTATTTTAGGTCTCAGTTACCCCACAAGTCAATCGACATATCAGTTTCAGTCTTAGATGCTTTTTATGTCTTTTCTTAAAATAAATAAATGTGGGTTTCTATGGTAGTCTGTGGAGTTCAATATTTGTTTCTTTGTTACTGCTAGATAATTATATTGGAGATGTGAAAAAAAAAAGTTCAGCAGGAAATCAAGTACTGGCTCAACGTGGATATTTTTATATCACGAGACACTAAAATATAAACCAGCAAAGAGATTGAGCTACTGTGCCGAACACATAATCTAATGACAAATCATATTAAAAAGCCAACAGAAAGAGACATTTTTCCCAAACACACATTTTCTTTACAGTGTAGCAGTTAATTTTGTGTAAAATAAAACATTTTAATAAAGCACAAAAAGTAATGTTCTTCAAAAACCATTGTCACTTAGACTTCAAGTGCAATGGTTCACCTAGAAAACAGGCTCGAGGTGGTTCTCATCTTTAAAGCTAAAAACAGTGCCTGCTAATTAAAGAGAATTTGATACATCAATAGCAAAACATAATATACATTAGAATAGACAGGAATATGCTGTCTGTCAAGCAAGTGAGTTTAACCTTTCTATTAATAATCATAGTTTCTTTTTCTCTATAAAGAAATGCATTAGATAGACCAAGAAAATTCCTGGTGTTCTAGTAGGTAATTATAAATGCAATCTCCATTGGAATTCATATTTTCCTGAACACAGCATCCAAACTCTTTCCCTTCACAGTGGTTCTCACAGTTTTACTTCATGCTTCCCGCTTCCAGCCTTTTGTTAAGCATTCATTGTTAGATTAGAACAGCAGGAGTTTGGAACTGAACTGACTTCAGTATCATTCCAGGATAACCTCGTGGGTTAGTTTCAGTCAACCTTCAGTATTAACTAGACTTTATTTTAAAAGCTGAAGAAGCAGAATTGCCTAAAAGTCCAAATTCCTCTGAAACAGAGTTCATGGATGCCAATGTTAAATTTCCTTATACTCAATTCCCTGGGCCTCCTCCTCCTGCGGCCCCACCCCCCTGCCTCTTTCCATTTAGTTACTTCAGTGGGATAAAAAGTTTTCTAATAATATCCTATTGTGTTTCAAACTTTTTTATAAATAAAAACCTGAAGTAACCTCTGAATGCTTAAACTTTGGAAGTGCTGGATCGACTTTCTGGTAATCTTTCTTGTCAACCTGAGTCACGATCTCACTATCAAGGCGATCAAGAGGAGATGCTAAATGTTCAAAATGTGGGCCCGATTGTCAGACAAACCCAGGTTACAACCCAAACTCGGCAAACTAAATCTGGTGAGCCTTGATGCCTTTGTTTTATTAGAACACACGGTGCTGGCATGTGGAGTTATTGCGAGAATTAAACCTGATGAAGAACCTAGAGAAGGATATGTCTGTCTAAACACCGAGTAAGTGGAAGCATTATTAATTGCGTAGTTAATTTTGTCCTGGGCACTGAGGCTTACAAGCTCCAGTAGCATTTGTTTCTCCTCTTTTCCTTGTTAGTGTTAACCCTCGGCCAATGCCTGTCCTTTCAAATCCCACCTCTCAAACAGCTTTAGATTTACTCTGGATTAAGACAGTGGGAATGATAGCAATGATTCGCAGAGGGTGGTCCTTGAACCAGGAATGTCAGCCTCACCTGGAGACTCATTAGAAATCCAAATTGTTGGCCTTGTGATCTGTTCTAACAAGCTCTCCAGGTGATTCCATTATAAAGTTTAGAAATATCAAATTATAACGATTGATTTTCTCCATGTTTGTTGTTGTTGTTGTTTGAGTTTTTCCATTCATCATCTATCCTGTTCCTAAATTTGAATCTATTATTGTAGGCCCTTGTATTTCCTTTATTTCAACAAATTTGATCATTCCTACCCTTCCTCACACCACAAAGAATGAGTCCCTTGATCTGTCATCTAAAACAACCACAATTAGTTTTCCTTAATTTTTCAACTTCATCTGCTCCTCTCTCCAAATTGTAGCCACATCAGAAGATATTCTAAGCTCTTCTCTTGATCAAGCAATTTCCTACTTTCCACAGGCATCTCTGACAAAAGCTAATGATGATGGCCAAAGCCAACTAACTGAAAATTGTTGACCAATAAAAGGGATAGTAGAGGACAAAGTCAATTTGATTAGAATATGTCACATGTATGTGTGAAATACCATGATAGAGTCCCTTTAAATAATTAACATGCTATCACAAAAGTGAATGTTATGAAGGTGAAGCTTGCCTGGATTGAGGGATGAATACTAGTGGGGAGAGGGAAGGAATACAGGGTGAAAGAGGGTGAATATGGTCAAAATACTTTATGTATGTATGTGACAATGGAACAGAGGAGCCAATTGAGATTGGTTTAGGAAATGGGAAAGGGAGCCGAACAACAGTTATTGAGCAGGTACATTGTAGGCATTTATGAACATGCCGACTTGTATAACTAGTTTATGCTAATAAAAAAAAAGCTGAGGATTATTTACTGATCCTGATTTTAAAAACAATCAAACAAATGATGATGGAAAGGGCGACCCTGATGAAGGTACATGGCAGTCACAAACTGCCATGTTGAATTGAAACCATTTTGTACAATTACTTAAAGATACATATAAATAAAATTAAATAAATTTAAATCGTCAAGTGGCTCGTGTCTGTAATTCTAAGAATTCAAGAGGTTGAGATCTGAGGATCATGATTTGAAACCAGCCTGGGCAGGAAAGTCCATAAAATTCTTATCTCCAATTAACCACCCAAAAGCCAGAAGAGGAGCTATGACTCAAGTGGTCAAGTAATAACTTTGAACACAAAAGCTCAAGGACATCGCCAAGGCCCTGAGTTCAAGCCCTAGGACTAGCACTAAATAAATATCACCCTAGAATTCCAAATGGACTCTTTTCATTCTTAGAGGTCAAGAGAAGTTCTTACACACAACATGAGATGTATGTGTGTGGGGGGGGAGGCCTATGCTAATTACTCAATGTAGTCATCTTTAATATACGCATACTTCTAAATATTGTGTTGTATTAATACATAGGTTTTATATATCCGTTAAAAACAACTAATTGTTTATTTTTAACAGAGGAAAGAAGTCATGTCTTGTAAGGCTAGGTCTATGGATGAAATGAGGTGAACTTAGTCTCAGCAGAAATTTTTTTTGTATATGAAGCTTTGAAAAAAATAATGCCGACAAGAGATGGGAAGTATTATGTTTTGGAAAGAGTTGCTCTGAGTTTCAGCTCTCTGGGGAGCTACTTCCACATAGGCGATTATATGTCCTTATTACTCCTAACTGATTTCTGGGAGGGTAAAATACAAAAGCATTGTATTTGAGAGCTCCGTAGAGCTTCTCTTTCTAAAGCTGCTGCTCAAGGGATTGCTGGCTTCCCTTTGCTTCGCTGATTTAGTTTCTGTGTAAACAGAAAAGGCAGCCACAAAAGGAGTGGACATGGTACTGCCTTGTGACAAATAGCCTAACTTTCAACTTGTGGGATATATAAGGTTCGTCTCACCTAGTCAGGATCCATATTACTAAATCGACTGAGTTAACTGTCAGCTCCCTAATAAGTAGGATGAAGTTATCATAGGACAAGTGAGGACCATCTGACTAAAGGACCACCTGACATGCCACTAAAATGCAGGTGGGTGGGGGGTGGATACGCACAGAACCGAGCCTGTGTTTAGCTTCGGTCTCTCAGCTATGGATTAGGGATTCCTGTAATCAGAACACGTGCTGCGTGTTCATTCTTTTGGCTCTGCTGCTCTGTAACCTGCTTTCACTCGTTCAATATAGATGAGATTAAATGATAAACGGGCTTGTTGGGTAATGAAGTGACTGGAATTTTTTCAAGGCTGCCTTAAGGCTCTCAGAAGAGCAGGGATATAAAGACTTCTAAAGAGAAGCCTAGTTCCTGGGGAGAGGGAAATGGGAGTGGGAAGGAACTCTGGGAACTAAGGCTCCTCAGGACCAGTAACTTTCTCTGACTCCCAGGATTGGTTAATATTCCATTCCAGTCTTCTCTGAGAGTGCAGCAAATGCCCCACAACTGTCCTACAAGAGCACTGGTATTCTTGCCTTTTATTTCTCAGTTTCAGTCATTCAGGAAAAAATGTCCTTAAAAGTTCTAAATAGCCATAGCACAGGCACAGATGCTCATTGGCCAGAGATGTTCAGCTAAGAATCGAGCTTTATTAAAGTAGAAATCTTTTTCACACATCAATTAATAGTGACTATTTGGAATCCAGATTCATCAGGGTACTCCCTTGCGTCATTAATTCCTGATTTCCTTTATTCATTCATTCATCTGGTAAATATTCACGGGCAGCCTCAAGCACTCTATTTGTTCCTCAGGATAAAAAATAAAAAAAAAAAAGAGTCGGGCGCCAGTGGCTCAAGCCTGTAATCCTAGCAACTCAGGAGGCTGAGATCTGAGGATCGAGGTTCAAAGCCAGCCCAGGCAGGAAAGTCCGTGAGACACTTATCTCCAATAAACCACCAGAAAACCAGAAGTGGCGCTGTGGCTCAAGTGGTAGAGGGCTCACCTTGAGCTGAAGAGCTGAGGGACAGCGCCCAAGCCCAGAGTTCAAGCCCCACAACCAACCAAAAAAAATAAAAATAAAATAAAGAACAATAAGAAAATAATAACCTGTTTCACGAGAGAAGGATGCTTAAATATTTCTTGCGTTAGCGATACATTTTTAAAACATCAATCAAACCAGCAATACTCACAAAACAGTATGTTGGAAATGATCTCTGTACAAATTGTGGGAAGATGATAAGAGGGGAGGAAAAGAGGGAGAAAATGGGAGATGGGTTAACAAGTTAGACAAGAAATATAATCACTACCTTACTTATGTAACTATAACCCCTCTGTACATCACCTTGACAATATGTGTTTAAATCCCAAAGAATGACCAAAAAAATAAGATTGTATAATATACCATGACCAGTAATGTGGAGAAGAATGGTTACAAAAAAAGTAAGAATTTATAACAAAAGAAGCTGATCTAGCTTGAGGTATTAAAGAATAGTAGCTATAAGCACTAAGAACACTAAGCTAACACAGTAGCAACAACTGATAGAAGTTGTCAAAAACATATATGTATTAGTAGATGCGACATTTACTTTGTATGAATTACTAAGAAGAAACAGGGCACTTGTGGCTCATGCCTGTAATCCTAGTCACCCAGGAGGTTGAATCTGAGGATCACAGTTTGAAGCTAGTCTGTGAAACTCTTTAATTCACCACCAAAAGGCCCTAGTAGAGCGGTGATTCAAGTGGTACAGCACTAGCACTGAGTGAAAAAGCTCAAGTACAGCTCCTAGGCCTTGAGTGCAAGCCCCAGCACTGGCACACACAAAAACAAAATTCATAATTAAGCAGTTGATGATTATAATAAATAATATGTCCTATTTTTCCTCCCAAATAAGTAAGGGGTTGGAACAAAGGTTTATAAATATGCACGCAAGGGACAGGAAGGGGAAACAAAGAGGAGGCAACAATGCTTGATAAGAAATGTACTCATTATCTTGCCCATGTAATTGTAACTCCTCTGTACGGTATTTTCACAATAAAAAAAATAAATAAATATGCATCCACTATCTTGAAAAGAAGATTCTGTACCGTCAGCAAGAGTCTGAGTAAGTTTAGTCACTTACTAGCAGAACACAGACAAGTGAGAAGTAGCAGAGGTACTCTAGCAATCTTAGCCTTTAACCTGCAGTCTCTTTGAACTCCACAGTGCTATCTGCCCTTCTTCCCTCAGTTCTCAAGGCTTCTTCAACCCAAAAGAGATAAACAAAGCCTGAGGAAAAGTCAGCCCAATATTTCCCTATTTTTAAAATTTGTTCAAATATCCAGGGTCATTAGTATCTTGATGGTATTCCAAACAGGTTACAATTATAAGGTGTGAGTAGCCAGTGTGGTACAACTTATGTCCCAAGTATGATCTTCAATCATGTATGTTGTGAAGTTCCTTTGTCTGCAGCGAGTATTACTATAGAAGCTATGAAGAGAAATCTTCATAAACAGTGACCAGGAAAATTCATAGGGATAAGATTCTCTTTCCTACTTTCCTCTACAAGGTTGTGACTAAAGGAACTATTCGTTACATTGACATCTTAAAGGATTGCCTGGTCAGTGTCTTGTACCACCATTCCTAGCCTGCCTTGCTTTCTAAGCAGACTAGAAGAGACAAGAGGGACAGTGAAAAAGAAGATGAGTTTGTGGGAAGAAATGTGTAACATGGCTGCAAAACAAAGATGAGAGTCCCAGGATACCATGCAAATAACTAAAGTAGCATCATCAGAGTGACAGCGGATGCCCAGAGACTGAAGTAGAATTGATTAGTAACAAAGGCTTATAAGATCATATTCATTCTGAGCCTGTGTTCATTATCCCTCTGGTCTTGGAATGGTATACACCCTACCCATGGGAGTGTGTTTTAGATACTTAGGAATATATCACTTCTTCTTTCCCATATTTTATTTTTCCTTCCCTTCTTTGTATCTGTCTTCACTCAGAATATTGCCCTCCATCTTATAACACTTGCATTCATGTCTAAGTTGGATGATGTTGAAAGTAACTTGGCATACAAGTACATATTCAGGCAATTACATTAGCCAAACATCAAGTATTGTAACCTCTGTGATATTTATAGCACTTCAACCACTGTTGCATTTGAATTTAACGACCCATTTTAGGCTCCTATATCCTTTTCTCTTCTGTGAGAATGATCTCACCAGACAATGACTCCTGTTCACCTCCTTCCCACTCACTCTCGAGAAGGAAAATAGTACTGATCATAATAAAGCTCTAGTCGTAATTATGCTATAGGGAAACAGACACCTTGATGCGTGTTAAGCAAGTGTTTGATGTACAGTCTCAAGTCTGATCAGGCTGTCCAGTCAGGTAAGCTTGTGCCTGACTCATTTTGAGGGCTGTTTCTCAGTCATCAATCCACCATGCCTGAACCAAGGGTAAGAGAAAGGTTGGTGAGGGCTGGGAATGTGGCTTAGTGGTAGAGTGCTTGCCCTGCATGCATGAAGCTCTGGGTTAGATTCCTCAGTACTACATAAACAGAAAAAACCAGAAGTGGTGCTGTGGCTCAAGTGGTAGAACATTAGCCTTGAGCACAGAGAGGCTCAGGGACAGTGCCCAGGACCTGAGTTCAAGCCCTAGAACTGGCAAAAAAAGGAAAAAGAAAGAAAGAAAGAAAGAAAGAAAGAAAGAAAGAAAGAAAGAAAGAAAGAAAGAAAGAAAGAAAGAAAGAAAGAAAGAAAGAAAAAAGAAAGAAAGAAAGAAAGATGGATGAAGGGTTTGTGAGCAATCATTGGCTGTTCAATGTCATAACACACAGATTTTGCTTACCATGGCTTTTTTGCTGTGGGAAATAGAAGTTCTTATATGAAATATAAACTAATTAAATAATTTAAAATTCAACAACTATTAAAATCCCAAGGTAAAGTCTAGAACAAACAGAAAAAAACATATTTATTCGCCATTGTCTAAAGAGAGTACATATATGATGTGCTTAGAAGTACAATACTATTACTTATAATTTAATTCCTACTGTGCCAAGAGTTTTAGGAATCATTACTGTTTCCATTCCACAGATGAGAAAATAGATTGTAAAAGGGAGGAAATAAAGGACCCAAAGTTTAATGCTGAAGACATATCCAGTGCTCTTAATTCTATCTAACTCTAGAACCTAACATTCCACCAAACAATTATCTACTATCTATCTATTTAATTGTATGTGTATATGTATGCACATTCTTTTTTTACTAAATAACTTGAATTGGACAAAGCAATTATTCCAGATATCGGGCCTCATGCCAGCAAGAGGCATTCCTTAAGTGCTATCAAACAAGCATTTTCCCTGAGAGATTTAACCATCATTAGTGAAAAAGCTTCATTTGCAATATGGTGTGCAGCCCACTGTAGTGGGCCAGAGCAATGCATTATCACTAACTTAGAGAGATTAATTTAATGGGCAATTATATGCTTCCTGCTTTGCACACCTTCAGGTAACCAATAGTAGTGTGCTTTGTGCCAGTCACCAGCAAACAACTACAGAACATCAGAGATTTTTTAAAATCACTTTTCTTTTCCATATCACCAAATATTCTGTGAAGAAAACTCTGTAAGTATCAAGATTCTTGTTTTGGTTAGCAGAGATATAGCATACCCACCCTATGACTTATTAACCTCTGGGCTTCTAACTGCAGCCTTACCAGCGTGAGGAGGGCAGTGGGGATCTGGTGCCAATGCAATGCTTGGTAATATGCACAGCGAACTATCTGCCTCAGCACTAGAGGATAAAAGATATCTCCATTCTCATTAAAAGATAATGGATGGACTTCCCTTAAATCCACTCTTTAGTTTAATTTCATTTGTTTAAATCGTTTTTTCTGATAAGATAGCATTCTGAGAGTAATTTTAAATTGTTCTCCCTAGGATGAATATCTCTCTTATCCTTATTAGAAACTTCTCCATTGAGGGTTCTGTTATCCTGGGTAATTTTAATATTCATTGTGGACAAATACAATAAATCTCAAATATATATATATATATAT
>NW_012267234.1:3059082-3070709 GCF_000151885.1 Dipodomys ordii
ATGTTTATTTGCCATTTCCAGAAATGTCACATGATGTAATTTTGGCCAGGAAAGAACATTAAAAAGGGCAATAAATAGTATATATATATATACATATATATATCATATTTTCCCCCCAATCCTGGAGCTTGGGCTCTGTCCCTGAGTTTTTGGGCTCAAGGCTAGCACTTTATCACTTGAGCCACAGTTTGAATTCTTCCTTTTTTGGTAACTGGAGATAAGATTCTCAGATTTTCCTGCCCAGTCTAGCATGGAACTGTGATTCTCATGTCTCAGTCTTCTAAGTATTAGAATTACAGGGATGAGCCACCAGCACCTGGCCATAAATAGTATTTCTAACCCAGGAGAAATATAAAGTTTTCAAGGTACTATTCCTAGCTAGACCTAGAGCTCAGGAGCATGGAAGCAACCAACCTAGCAAATGGACTGTAAGTCCTTGGCCTGCACTCAAGTTGCTTTGAGGAAAAAAACATTCTTCACTCTCGAATGCAAGACTTTCCTATAAAACTTTTAGTTTGGGGATGGTCTTTTGTCTTTTTTATTTATTTACTTTTTGTTTCAAGTAGCGCTTCAAACTTAATGTATGACCTCCTATCTTATAGACAGCAGTTTACCACTTTTTTGTGGGGGGGTCCGTTCGTGGGCCTGAACTCTGGGCCTGGGCACTGTCCCTCAGCTCCTCAGCTCAAGGCTAGCACTCTACCACTTGAGCCACAGCGCCACTTGCGGATTTTTTTCCTTTTTGCTTATGTGGTGCTGGGGAATCGAACCCAGGGCCTCATGCATGCAAGGCAAGCGCTGTACCACTGAGCCACCTTCCCAGCCCCAGTTTACCACTTTTGAGATATAGGGGCTGCATTTTTTTTCATTCTTTTTTTTTGAGAAAGTCTCAGGCTTTTGCCTAGGCTGGCTTACAATCTCATTCTCCTACCTCACTTCCCACATAACTGGTTTACAGACATTCTGCATTCTAAAATATATAATCGATATCTTTGGCTTTTTTTTAAGGTCTAGTTGAAGTTTTGCCCTGGCTAAACACTATTCATCTTCCTTTCTTCACTTCCAGCAATGCTGAGATTAATGCATCACAACACCTGCTCGCACTCTTCTTTTTCTTGAGGCAGGGTCTTGTTCTGTGGCCCACACTGGCTTTGAACTCATGATTCTCCTGCTTTAGACTTCTGGGTATTAGGAGTATAGAAATGGCCACCATACTGGGCTATCTATCAATGCTCTTTTTGTAAGGGTCCGGGAAGGACCTGCTCGCATCTCATAACGAGGAATACATAAGCCCCACTGAATAGCTGGAAACAAAACATTCATGCATCTCACAGAAAGTCTCCCAGTTTCTTCACTTAGCTGCCTGAGAATATAAAGTGAATTTTAGGGGATACACCTAGAGTTTCCTTCCCGATTCTGTACATAATATATGTACCCATGAGTTTCTCTGCATGTTGATGCTTCCTTTTGGAAGTGCCAGGGATGGAACCTAGCTCCTTGAACTTGCTGGACAAGTGCTTGACCACTGAGTGGCAACTTAGTTCCCTTTGTGCTCATGCCAGTAGGTGTTTACATCTTCATTCATTTTCTCTGCACTCTAAGTCTATCAAGAGAAAATGGTTTTAATTCTTGAATCTGAGGACAATTTGGAAGGCCTTTTCAGGTCCTACATGGAAATAAGGTATTCAGATAATATAAATGATGTTTGGCCTGGAAATAAAACCATTTGCATGTTTTCTTTTCTTGTGTTCTTTTTATTTTTGTTTTCTTTTGCATGTTTTGGTAAAATAAAAAAGAAATGGAGACATCCAGTGCAAAAATCTCAAAATGGAGGGGTGACCTCGGCCAGAGTCATTATGGTCCTTTCATTAAGTACAAAGAGGCTGCACTTATTAAAAATGAACAGAAACAAGTGTTATTTTTTAATAACCCCAGAACCTCTTCCCCTATAACTAACTTACATTTTAGACATAATTTTTTGGGGAAAAAAGCCTAGCGTGAGTTACTGTTGAGGATACAATTTTAAAGAGTCCATAATTATTGTGTAAAATATATTGAATTCTAAAAGCATTAAAAAGTATCTCTATAATCTTACCTCTTGAAAATCATCTTTATCTATTATGTGGTTGACTTATATTTATCTGAATGCAGGTGTTTGATTGAAGCATGCCAATCATTATAACTATATTGCATATAGTATGTTATAAACTTTGTATTTATTTAAATTATAGTGTATTACTTTCTAATATAATTTTTGTACCTACCCTTTTAACTATGCCCATATTTTAAAATGTTACATTGTTTTAGGGTTGACAAATAATTATAAGGTTAAACAATATATAGTCTGTGTGTAGGAATATTTTCTTCTCACATAGCTTGCAAATATGTGATAATTTCCCATTATGTGAGTTATTGTGTATTGAAATGATATAGTCTGAGATGCCTCGGGAAAATAAATACATTCCACTAAGAACTATTATCATTAAAATTAAACCTACCACAAAAAGAAAAACAAACAAGTCTAGCACTTACTAATTTCAGTAGCAATGATTGTGATGTTATGCCACACACTTAATTCTCTGTCAAGTGGAGTTGCCAGTGTTATCTTCCCATCATCTGCATTAATATTGAACTGTCTCTCCAGGTCAGTGTGCCGGTCGATGGAAAACCTGCAAAAAAAGATGATAGATCTGTATTCATCAACTTCACTGTTCACACAATCTGTGTACTCCACCACGAACTTAGGAATCCTTAGAGAGTCCTATTTGTGAAGTCAGATGCACTGGGAAATTCCCTGGTATCATAATTTGTACAACAAAATGTCTACATGAGATGTAAGAAGCTTAATGATTATTGTCCAAGGAGCAATTAGCTACCTATGCAACATGGAGGTCATAAACTGCCATCCGTGTTGATAGGTAGCATCTTCAAAAACGGATGCTGATGAAGAGTTAATTGGACAATCCATCACATTTATTGGACAGCTCACGATAATTAGTAGTTGCCACAAGATATTACATACAACAGTGAACTCAGACCCAAAGCGAGATGGTGGTAAGGCCACGTGTTCTTCATAACAATCCCAGGCAAACAGTTGGTTGAATTTTTATTTGAATGGACTATATTTCTGAAGTTTGGATTTGGTGACAATTTTTGAAAGTCTCATTAAACTATGTGTTATTTATCCTATTACTCTCATGTTATAAAAAAATCAGTTGTTTATCCTCTAGTTATACACACACACACACACACACACACACACCACATACACACACACTGTCAGTCCTGGGGCTTGAACTCAGGGGCCTGGGTACTTCCCTGAACTTCTGCTCAAGGCTATCACTCTACCACTTGAGCCATAGTGCCACTACGGACTTTTCTGTTTATGTGGTTTTGAGGAATAGAACCCAGGGTTTCATGCATGCCAGGTAAGCACTCTATCACTAAGCCACATTTCCAGACTATATATATTTATATACATATAAATATATATATAAGTTATATATAAATATATATAAGTTATATGTATATAAATTTATATATATATATGTGTGTGTGTGTGTGTGTTAAGAGAAATGGTTTGGCTCCAGTAGCTCACTTGATGGGTGAGGAACACAGTTCCAAGTTAGTCCAGGTAGGAAAATCTGTGAATCTTTTAGCTTCAATTAGCCATCAAAAAGCCAGAAGTGGAGCTGTGGTTCATGTGGTAGAGTGCTAGCCATGAAGAGGAAAGCTCGGGGACATCATCCAGGACTTGAGTTCTATCCCCAGGTCCGGCACCAAAAAAATAGGAGTGATATTAATATATTTAGAATACCAAGTAAATGAGCTGACATGTATTTGGTTTCAGATACCATTTATGCTCGATTCTTTTTTATTTCTTTTTAAATCCATTTTAAAATATTTTTATTATCTTAATGTAGTTGTACAAAGCAATTGCCATTCAACCAAACAGCTTGTGAATATGTCTTGATCAATGTCATCTCTTTCAACATTCTCACTCATCCCTCCTCTTCCTGTCTCTTCCTTAACTCTTCTAAATTTTGTAGGATTTACATTGAATTTTTAATATATTTTTTATTGTAAAGATACTGTACAGAGGGGTTACAGTTATTTTTTTTAATTTTATTTTATTTGTGAACATACTGTACAGAGGGGTTACAATTACATGGGCAGGATATTGCGTACATTTCTTACCAAGCATTGCAGCCTCCTCCTTTGTTTACCCTTCACATCCCTTCCCAGCCTCCCCCCTCCCCCCCAATTCCAATCCTTCTCTTTTCCCCCCTTTCCCCCCCTCACCTCCCCCCCGCACTGACGTTGTAAAGCTCGTTTTGGACATGACAACTTGTACTTCTCATTGTTGCAACAGTTCCACCTGTATCCTTAAACAACTGGTTTTTCCAGAGGGGTTACAGTTATATGAACAAGGTAATGAGTCCATTTCCTATCAAGCATTGTTACCCTCTCCTTTGTTTTTCCCCTACCATCCCTTTCCTACCGAGCTCCCCAACACCCCCCACCCCCGCACAAAGTTGTAAAGTTCATATTCAACATAGTGCCTTGTACATCTCATTGTTACAATAGGTCATCCTGTATCACTATTTCAGCATTTTGTTATTTCCCTTGCCTCCCCAAATTAGAAAAATATGTATACAAGATGCAGGACACCGGAATCAAGTACAGTGACAACAGGGGTTATACCATGGGGGAAGAACATACAAAGAGAGACAAAAAAAATCACATAGTACATTATAAGAACATTAGAAAAGAACAACAAGAAAAATAAAATCTCTTATATCCCTATCTTGGGGTTCATTTCCCTTAGCCTCAGATTATATTGTCATATGTATATAGCTTTTGACCTATTCTTTTTGTCCTAGATATATACTAGTTATTGCAAATAAGGGGAACCATGGGACCTATGTTTCATTGGGTCTGGCTTACTTTACTTAATATAATTTTCCAAGTCTTTCCATTTCCTAACCAGAGGGCAATGTCATTCTTTCTGATGGAGGCATAGAATTCCACTATATATATATGTATGTGTGTGTGTGTGTGTGTGTGTGTGTGTGTATATGTATATGTGTGTGTGTATATACATATATATATATATATATATATATATATCTTGATCCATTCACCTATTGAAGGGCATCTGGGTTGGTTCCTTATCATAGCTATGGTAAATAATGCTACAATAAACATAATTGTGCTGGTAGCTTTAGTATGGCCTTGTTTGTGATGGTTTGGGTAAATGCCTAAAAGTGGGATTGCTGGGTCATAGGGGAGCTCTATGTGGAGTCTTTTGAAGAACCTCCATACTGCTTTCCAAAGTGGTTGAACACATTTACATTCCTACAACAATGTATGCTCGATTCTTTAAAGAGCTAAGAAATGTCCAAAGGGTTAATGATCACCTTTTATATCATATTCATAAAATATATTGTAGGCACTTTTGGATTCTAGTGAATTGTTTTTTTAAAAAAATCTCGAAACTGAGATTTCACACATTTGTGACTCAACCTGTTTCTTAGTAGCCACAGTAAATGAAATTCAGTATCATCACTACACTAGATACAATCTAAACCAGAAACACACTTCATGGATGTTTGGTTAATTACCAATACTTTACATGAACTTTCAGCCAAAAGTTTTGTAGTAATAATGTTAGGTTATTTGAATGTTGTTATTTGACATCCTGCTATATATTACTCCCTAAAGCATATTTATTATGCAGATCACAAATTTAGATCAATCAAACAAATCACTTTCTCTCTATAGAGGGTGATGTTCAATGTCCCTTCTTCCACAATTCACAAATGGTCCAAAACTAGGAAATAATTTCAGTGTTTTTCTAACTCCAACAAAAGTAGGGATTTTCTTTTGTTAATTTTTCCAGTTATAGTTCATGATAAACTTGTTTGGTGCAAGTCATAGGAACTTATAAAATAAATTAGAAATATGTTATTTTACTAGGAACAGAGTAAAAGATCTCATGATATCATGATCTCATTACATTAGAAGAAACAACTTAGTTTACAATGCAGTTTATCATCTACTCAAATTGAGTACGATGGAGAAAATATAGAAATAGAAAGCTCTAAGTTCGGACTTCTGTTCACATTCTCTAGTGGCTTTGAGAAGGAGAGAATTTTCCCAGTGGCTTTCTAAGATCAGTCCAAAATTCCTCATGATATTTGTCCACATCACTGTTTACCACTCTCCAAAAACCTGCTAATATGGATATCTCAATAGAGAACAGACTGAGCTGAAGAGATCTGAAGGTTATATTGGCTTTTCTAGCTCATTGCTCCTACATAAGTCACCTTCAACTACAAGCCTCTGGCTTTTTTGATCTCCCTTTCTTAAGAATGTCTATCCTCTCATTCTTCAAACATTTCCCTGAACTTTGCTCTGTGCTCAGAAGAAAAAAAAATGGATGTTTGATTCATATATCATAACATCAAATAAGTTGGAATTTTGTACTGCAGTTACCCAATAATGCTTCTGGTGTAATTGTGAAATTATTCACAAAGCATAGATATTCCTTATGTGCAGAGCACAATGTTAAAGGAACATGAGGAAATGGACAGAATAAATAATTAAATTGGATGCTAATGATTGTATTCAAAAGTTAAATGAAGACAGGCATTGTGGGGCATGCCTATAATCCCAGCTAAGTGAAAGTAGGAGGATCAAGGTTACAAAGCAGTTCCTGCTAAAAGGGTAAGACACTATACCAAACTGAAATAGGAAATCTAGGGGTCATGACGCAAATGGTAGGGCATGTGCTAGCAAGTACAAGGTCTTGAGTTAGTTTAAACCCAAAGGCTGTCAAAAAAATTAAATACTTTCAAATTTATAGAATCAAGTCTTATTTTTTTAATCTGAAACTTTGAAGTCATCATCTTATTTGCTTGAGAATATGCATATATTGAATTTACTGTTCTTTTGCACAAGTATTTAAGAGGTACTAGACAAAAGACCTAACACCAAGAAGAATAAGAAGCTTCATCTATTCGCTACAATAAGAAACTTCTCATTAACACAGAGGGAAGTAGCCTGTGAGAAAGTACACTTCTTAGGTTATGAATATATCATTTCTAATGATGGAACTTTTGGAAACAGACAATCCTTTCAAGTGCAATAGACCGGTTTTAGAATCGGCATTATCCACGATAACCAACTGAAAAAAACCAACTGAAACTCTTTCCTTTCTAATGCAACAAATACCCTGCCTGGCTTTCATACTACTGTTCTTCTAAATTTATGGTCGTGGTTCTTAGAAGCTGACCTTAAAGACTACATTGTTTTACTTTGTGGAATTAAGGACACAAATTCAAGGAAATTCCTAAGCTGGCTGATTAGCATCTGGTTCAAAGATGGTAATGGAACACACAGCCCTCTGTCCAGATACAAACACACACCCCTGGTTTAATTCAATTCAGGCAGCTTGCTGAGATCAGAAATGAGTCAAAAGAAAATACCACTGGTGCCCCAGTTCAGTTGATGAACAGGAACAACTGAATATTATTGTGTGGACAAATAGTACACTCTTGTCTGGCTGCAACTGTTGATAGTAACAACCTTACCTGATGAACCTGTTCCATCAGTTGCCACAGTCCAACTACATACACAAAATTCTACCTCCTAATTTCCTGTGTTTAGGTATATAAGAATGACATAGATTTTTTCTATGTGTTGATATATACATGTACAAAGAACATGTTTAATCTCCCATCAATCCATCCCCACTGCCACACATCCATACAAAGACCCCACCCTTTGCTTAAATCACTTGTTTGCGATTAAAACAATAAATAAAACATCAGTCTTAGCAAATTACAGAACACGTTCAGGAATTTTAGAAACAGCCCTTTAGTTACAACCTGTGTCTCCTTCATTTTTGTCATTTCACAACAACACAGGCAAACTACAGGTTAAGTCTGGAGGGCACATGAGCAATCAAACTGACTGTCATAAAAATAAATGAGTCACAGGTTCATATAGCTGTTTTGAACTTCCATTTTTCAACCACTATACTCATGAAACACCTGATTCTTCCCTCCTCACCCAAGGCATTACTCTTCGATTCCTATTTTCTCTGCCAAGACGAATTTACATGTCTGAAATTCAACAGTCTCATCTAAAAATGAGAACAATAGAATTGTCTACATGAAAATATCAACACCTACCTGTAGTATTTTAATTAGCATGAATTAATAAGACAAAGGGATTTTGTTGTGGCATTTTCATATGTATTGTGGGCTTCTTATAGTAAGTGATCCCCTAGGGAATATTTTCTATTATTATTTGTAGTAGATATTCAGTAATATATCTTGTCATTATATAACAAATGTATTTGAAAGATTCTGGAATCTTTGGAAAGAGTTGCAAATTTAGAGCTTTCTTTCCCACAAAAAGGTTGATGGAGATTCATCTACTCTTTTTCTCTTTTTCTTTATCTAACTTAGAGTCAAATATAGAAATTTCAATTTACAAATCGAGGGTGGTTCATTTGTCTTCTTAGTGTGCATGTTGTTTTACAGTTTGTTATGTTATTTTGGAGTTTGTTCTCAAATGCTTTGGGAAACTAGCATAACATATATTACATTATGTGAAACTTTAGGCAGTATTAAAAAAAAAACAAGTGCTCTAGAATTAATCTTGGATAAACTTGACTCACAATTGATTATTTAACATTTGTATAATACCCATCAATAAATCCAAAGCTTTTCCTTTGAATCAGAAAACCAATAACATTGCAGAACAGAGAATACTAAATAGGATGCTGTGATTGTAAACATTAAAAAATGCATGTAACATATTGCCCCTCTATGAAAGGATTACATTGTAAATTGTATTTTCTTTCTACAAAGGTTTAGTGATTGCCTCTCAGGTCCAAATATGATGTTACATGTTTGGAGGTAGGGAAAGGCTTTCTGACTCATGGTTTGAGACTTTCTCATTGCTCAGAAGAAAAATGGCATGGTCTATAATAGAGGGGCACATCACATAGAAAGAAATTGTTTCTAATTGGGCCTACGAAGTAGGATTCCATGTGTATGTGTAATTGTGCACAAGTGTATGTGTGTGTATATATGTGTTGGTGAAATGGAGTTGGTCATAAAAAAAGTGGCAAAAGGTGATAGTATCTGTTTTGAGGTACAGAGGATCTTCCCCCACAGAGCAGCCTGTTCAGAGTTAGGAGGCATCCAGAAAACACTGGAAGGTTGGGGTTTAAAACCTGCAAATGTGTTATTCAGCTTTTATACTTTAACAGATATCTGAGACAATGGACTTAGAAATAGGAGAAAGTATCTCAGGTCAAAATTTTGGAGGATTTAGTCCAAGATCTATATGCTGTTGCTTCTTAGCTAGAGGTAAGTCAAAATATCATGGTGGGAGCAGACGGTACAACAAATATGCTGATTTGATGGCTGAAAAGTAAAGCAAAAGAGGAAAGGATGTAGTTCCATGATCTCCTTTGAGGTCATGTTCCCAGTATGTTAAATCCTCTCACTATACCCTAATGCTTACAAGTTCTACCTCCAATAGAGAGGGATGGACAAATGATGAGTACATACAGCACTGTTGCTCACTAAACGCTATGTGGAAAATGAACTATACAACTTCTGGGTGAGGTGGGAGGGAAAAACTGGGAGAGAACCAAGGAAGGAAAGATACTGTTCAAAGAGAAATATACTCTTTCCTTGATTTACATAACTGTAATCTTTATTGTAACATATTTTAACTAAAAAAGCAACATCCACTTCCCAATAGCTCAATGGTCTGGGACTAAGTCTTTGTTGATCCATTATCCTAACTAGAGCAATGTAGTTAAGAGCTCATTCTGGGAATGGTGAGAACAAAGGTCTAAGAGAGAAGCATCCTATCATTTATCTTCCCATCTCTTCTTCCTGCTTATTCTCTTGCATCCTTCTTTCATGTATCTTTATTGAATATATCCTGCAGGTAAGACAGGAGGTGTAAAGACAGATAGGGTCTTTTTCTTGTATAATTTAGTTTATATGTGGAAAAATATAATAAATAAAGCAAGCTTTATAACCATGAAGAAGACAGGAAAGGCTGCTATACATAAAATATAATAACCCTACGCAAGGAAGGTAACCATGAAAATCTGAGTTAGGAAGAAGTTTCATGTGTTTGAAGACACATTACAGTGTGTTCAAGTTCAAGAGTCAATGGAGGAAGTCTGTCAAGGAGAAAATCAGGAAGGATCTCATTATGAAATATACACATATATATCTGTATATATATAACAGCAATGTAACAGGATAAGGATAAGGATATAACAGGAGAGTGATAGCATTAAACTAAAGCTGCTATAAATAAATATGTTCTGTGCTATGAAGAAATCATTTGCTACTCATTTCAACCATTTAGATCCTCTAAACTAGCTAGTATAAGCAAAGAAGTGAAATCTTTGTATAATTTAAATAAAATTAGCTTTATATGCATTCAGAGACGCACACAGGGCTAGTTGATTCTATATTGGATGACAGATCTGAATAATTCACAATCACCTTGGTAAATCTGGGAATCGAAACATAGAAAATGGTTAAGTGGGGATAAAACAAATAGTCAAATTAGAGATAGTGGTGAGTCACATTAGCAAATAAAACAAACAAAACAAGGTGATTATTTAGCTTTGAGAAATCAGTGAAAACAAGGAGTCTTATAGAAATCGCTAAGTGAACTAAATCAGGTCCAGAGAGACAAGCAACTCATGTTTTCCCTTAAATGTAGAAGATAAGACTCAGATTACAAACTCATAAGCAAGTAAGTTGGATGGTATGTGAGTATAGACAAACGTATTTACTAAAATACTGTAGACTCAAGGGCGATCTCAAATAGTGAAATTTCTCAGAAAGGCAAAATCAAAGTTCAGAAAAATAAAACACCAATAAGTGGGTACTCAAAAGGAGTGGGGTGAGGTCAAAGGGAAGGAGTAGACAAATAAGAAAGGGAGGAATGCAGAGAAGAATTCAATGTATATCCTACAAGAAGAGCTAGGAGGCTTGGCACCCGTGGCTCATGCCTATAATCCTAGCTACTCATGAGGCTGTGATCTGAGGATCGTGGTTGAAAGGCAGGAAAGACTGTAAGACTCTTATCTCTAATTAACCACCAGAACACCGGAAGTGGTGCTGTGGCTCAAATTGTAGAACACTAGCCTTGAGCTGAAGAGCTGAGCGACAGCACCCAGGAGTTCAAGCCGCATGACCGACAAAAACAAAAGTAGAGTGAAGGAAAGAGTGGGTAGGGGAGGGATGGATGACACTGTTGTAAAGGATGATATTGATCAAGATATATTGTGTTCAAAACTGAATTGTTAAATGGCAACTCCTTTGTACAACAACTACTTTATTTATTTATTTTTTTTGTCGGCCATGGGGCTTGAACTCTGGGCCTGGGTACTGTCCCTCAGCTCTTCAGCTCAAGGCGAGCGCTCTACCACTTGAGCTACAGAGCCACTTCCGGTTTTCTGGTGGTTTTTATTGGAGATAGGAGTTTCACAGTCTCTCTTGCCTGGGCTGGCTTTGAACCGCGATCCTCAGATCTCAGTCTTCTGAGTAGCTAGGATTACAGGCGTGAGCCAC
>NW_012267234.1:3073149-3075823 GCF_000151885.1 Dipodomys ordii
GCATTAATTTCTCAAACTCCCTATAGACTAGGCAGTAGTCCATATACATTTTCCATGCTCTCAATATATCTCTATATAATTGAGACGATATGCATTTTCTCCAACCACACAGTTGGATATATATATATATATATATATATATATATGTATATATATATATATATATATATATATATATATATATATATATACAGAAGTGATCTGTATAATGTCCTGACTATAGTATCTGACATAGAATAAAATCTCATTGAATGAGGTAAGCCTGTGAAAATGATTATGCAAATTTGGTCAAAGTCATCTACAGTATAGGAAAAAATATTTCTGACACATATCAACACTGTCCATCAAAATAATGAAAAGGACAATAAGTAACTGAAAATGCATAAATCTACCATTTATTTCCTGAGGGCTGAGGCTTGAGGTGAGGTTGGGATATGGAAGGTAAGTGTTGGCAGACAGGATGCGCATTATGATGCATTGTACTCACAGATTTGCACATTGAATTAGGGCCCTTTGCATACCTTCTAAAAGATAATAAAAATACACATCTTTGAGTATAAACTGGACATTCAGACTCATTTCTGAAATACTGAGGACTTGGAGAAAAACTTGGGATTACGTGGTAAATGAGATGTGTCTTAAACACTTAAAGACTAGAGGTACATCTATATTGAAATGATTTGTTTGCTTGCATGATATAACAGAAGTATATGACTTCAGTGTACAACCATATGTAATTCCTCCAAAAAAACTAGAAAATATTTTATAGACCAAACCCCAATGGTAAACACGTTTCTTAACTCATGTGGTATAAACTGGATATATGCATTTAAGCAAGACTACAGACCATAACCAATGACCTGGTTCAGGGTAGCCAGAAAATGCTGTCTTTCAAACCACCACTGTGAGTCACCATATTCTGTTTACTACCACCTTCCAGTATCTGGCCTCTTCATTTTCCTGTCCTTTGTACTATTAAATACATTTTCCATGACTTTGATCCTCAGAAAGGACCTTCATAAATCTTACTCTCATTTACTCTGTAAAACCTCAGTAGATCATCTCAAACTTGACTTGTCCATGAAGCTTATTTGAAAGGCACTTCAACTGGGAACTTTTCTATTCTAGTGATCAAAAGTCAAACACATGGGGTAGATCCAACAAACCTTTGTTTGGTGGATGAAATGGAATTTTCTTCATTTTTTTTATCATGCTGTCTTCTTAAATGCATGATATTATACTCCTCTAAAACATCAAATCAGATCATAATTCATCAAAAACAAGATTTTACAGTATACTGTAGAGAGATAAGGTTTAAAAAAAGGTGTGGTTGGAATGGCTTGGACACATACTGGAACATCAGATAAAGATGTCAGTCTCCCTCACCATGATGCACAATAAAAGGATTTATTTTGTCCTCTATGTATATAATGCTAAATTTCACTGCTTGATTTACACAAGCATCTTTGTTTCCTATCTCAGAATGTAAGAATTTTCTATTGTTTTGTTCTCTGGAAAGAACAGGGACTTTAATAATCAAGGGAGAATGCATAAAAGCTACTTTTAGAATTCAGACTATAGGTTCCATGGTTTCTCTTATTTGCAATACCTAATATATGTCTGAGTCAAGCAGAAAAGGTCAGATAAATTGATGTTAGGCGAACTCCAAGGTAAGTATTCAAATGTTTTTTTTTTCTTTCATGCAATTGTTTCTAACATATTTATAAGATGATTTCTATGTTGCTTTGTATGTCCCTCCCCCACAGTACAACCCCTGCTTTCACTGTATTTGATGTTAGTATAATTTGTGGAGGGGAAGGGAAAAAACAAATCGTTTAAATAGGGATACAGGTGGACCCATTGCAACAAGAAGATGTACAAGTCGTTATGTCGAAAAACGAACTTTACAACTTGGGGGGGGATCAGGTGGGGAGAGGTGGGGGGAGTATAGGAAGGGGAGGAAGGGGAAACAAAGAGGAGGCAACAATGCTTGATAAGAAATGTACTTGTTATCTTGCCCATGTAATTGTAAGTCCTCTGTGTGGTATTCTCAAAATAAAAATTTAAAAAAATAAAAAAAAGAACTCAGACCAAAACTTTGCATTCCCCGCCCTCAAGATTTGTATGCTCTCTTACCTCTATATCCATTGTTTCAGAATATTTTATGAATATATTCACTTTGATAGTTACTAATCATTAACACTGATAAAATTTCAGGCAGTTTGATCTGACACTTTGATGTCTGCCTCTGACAGTGTACAACAAATGTGTACTTAAACAAATAAAGACATCATGGGGTGACAAATAAGGGAGTCATCCACAGATCTGGGAGCAGAAAATGAGCAGTGATAATTTAGTCCAATGATTTTCCTAATAACGGGGTTTCAGAAGCATGGAGATATAGCTCAGCAGTAGAGCACTGGTGCCACATGGGCACTGTGATGATCTGGGGTTGGTCTCTCACAAAGAAGAAAGGAGGAGGGGAAGGTGGAAAAGAAGTTGGTGGAAGAAAAAGAAAATGAAGAGAAGGAAGGAAAGGAGGAAGAAGGGGAGGAGGAAGGGGAGGAAGGGGTGGAGAAGGAAGGGAACAATCTTCCTGTGTTTATCTATGATGGATGTGAAGATGTGTGTTGCATAATGCCCCTAGAAGAAGGAGGAGGAGGAGGAGGAGGAG
>NW_012267234.1:3078013-3215964 GCF_000151885.1 Dipodomys ordii
AAGAAAACGAGAGAGAGAGAGAGAGAGGAGGGGGAAGGTCCTTATCGTAATACAAATAAGATACACAGTCTCTTAAGAACAAGTGTCATGCTATTTTTTTTAAGCTGGATACATCTGAGTCCTAAAGTTTCCTTCCTTATATAGACATGACTCTGTGTGTTTTCCATTTGCTCCTTGGCAGAGCAATATAAGGTTCAAAGATTAAATGTGTGGCTTACATTTTCTCCTATTTAGAGAGTGCTCTGCACTTTTGCAAATTAACTTACCTGGGAGGTCTTGGAACCCAGAACCTTGATTTTAAACTGATCTGGCCAAAGTACCTTTAGTCCCAATAATATTTCTGAGAGTAGCATTAGGGAAATGTTTGCCCTTGGAGAAAGGCAAACACATATCTATTTTTCAAATTCAGCAAGAGCCAAATGCACTTTTAGATTATAAAAAATGTTTTGCTAAACACTGTTTTGTAGTCTCTATATGGAAAAATTATAGGAAGATACAATTCTGAGCCAACTGCTAGTGAAGATGCTATTTATGGCCACACATAACGAAATAAACCCCTTAGTTATGAATCAGTTATTATATTTCACTGAACTCCAACTGTTTCTTTCTCGCTGCTTAATTTCATCCTAGCTTTTGTTATTGTGCCTAAAGAAACCATTTTAACATTTTTCTCACATGCACTTTGAGAATCAAAAATTCCATCTACAAGTTTTTAGCCTCCTGCCTCTAATAGCTCCATTGGCTGCTCTATCTGCTTTAATAAATAATATTATCTGAGTTTGACTAGTTTTGGAATTCTAAGTAAGGTTCCTTCTTTCCTATGTTAGTTATTATTCCTCTACAGAGGAAAAAGAGTCATTTCCTATACAGTGTGCTGAGATTGAGAGAGAAAAAAGGAGGAAGAGGGAGAGAAGGAGAGGGAGAGAAACAGAAAGAGAGAGAGACAGACAGAAACAGAGACAAAAACACAAAAGGAGATTGAATATGAGAGAGAGGCAGAGATAGAGAGAGACACAGAAAGA
Organism: Dipodomys ordii; assembly: GCF_000151885.1. Classification (NCBI taxonomy): domain Eukaryota; kingdom Metazoa; phylum Chordata; class Mammalia; order Rodentia; family Heteromyidae; genus Dipodomys; species Dipodomys ordii. The sequence goes on from NW_012267234.1 coordinate 3,079,036, forward strand.
GAGAAAGAAGAGAGTGAAAAGGTGAGAGAAGAAAGACAGGGGAAGGATTGGGGAAGAAAGAGGGAGAGAGATAAATACAAAGAGTAAAAGAGACAGGAGGGGACACAGGTGGAAATGGAAAAGGAGAGGATGAGGGGGAGGGAGAAAGGAGAGAAAGGAGAGGGAAGGAGGGCTAGGGAGAAGAGGAACAGAGACAGAGACAGAGAAACAGAAGGACAGGACAAGGGACAGAGACAGACCTAGAGACAGAGAGACCTAGAGAAAGAGAGAAGCAGAGACAGAGACAGAGAGACAGAAAGCAAGATGAGAGTGAAAAAGAGAAGGAAAAAAGAAAAAGGAGGAGGTAGAGAGAGAGTGAGGAGAGGGACTATGGAAGAGAAAGACAGGAAGGGAAGTAAGAGGCGAGGAAAGAGGCAGAGGGAGAGGAAGAGAGGGACTTGGGGTGGGGGGGAAGGGGGAAAGACAGAGAGAGGCAGAAAGGACAGGGAGTGGGTGAGGTGGACAGATATTAGGGGAAAGGGGAAACACAGAATGCAAAATGGGAAAAGAAAGTAGACACAGGCCACATTATCTGCAAAGGGAGATCTTTCCACTTCAAGATCGTTGGAGAATTACAACTGATTCTATTCGAATTTCATTCAGAAACCCTACCTACATGAGACCCTAATACTCCACAATCTGGCTTTATCTGTCATTTTCAGGTAGCCAGACTCACTCTGAAGGGTGTGGGTTTCTCAGGCAACTTCAGTCAGTGTTTTCACTACATAGAGATAGATAGATAGATAGATAGATAGATAGATAGATAGATAGATAGATAGAGACATTACATGTGATATGATAGATAATATTAATATACAACATATAATATGTATATATTATATGTACATAATATATCTATATATACATATCAAGAAGTAGAGGAAATTTTCTAAAAATTATTTTTGGTTGGTCTTGGGGCTTGAACTCAGTGCCTGGGCCCTGTCCCTGAGTTCTTTTGCACAAGGCTAGCACTCTACCACTTGAGCTATAGTACCACTTCTGGTTTTCTGGTGGCTAATTGGAGATAACTGTCTCATGGACTTTCTTGCCTGGGCTGGTTTTGAACCTTAATCCTTAGATCTCAGCCTACTAAATAGCTAGGATTACAGGCATGAGCCACTGGCTCCCAACTTGGAAATTTTCTTTAAAAAATTGCACAACCAGCCGGGCGCTGGTGGCTCACGCCTGTAATCCTAGCTACTCAGGAGGCTGAGATCTGAGGATCGCGGTTCAGAGCCAGCCCGGGCAGGAGAGACCGTGAGACTCCTATCTCCAATAAACCACCAGAAAACCGGAAGTGGCGCTGTAGCTCAAGTGGTAGAGCGCTTGCTTTGAGCTGAAGAGCTGAGGGACAGCGCCCAGGCCGAGAGTTCAAGCCCCACGACCAACAAAAAAAAAAAAAAATTGCACAACCAAATAAAAAATAAAAATTCATATGACAGGATAAATTAAATTCTGTGAAGAACTGAAGAATGATGTGAACACAGAAAATCACTGATGGATTTTTAGTTATCGGTAATTGAATTAGGTATAGTGAGGTTTTAGAAATAGTGTGGAGAAAGTTGGTGTTTGAAATTGGGAAATAAATGAGTTTTTATCTGGGTAAGAGAGTACAGAAATTTAAATGACCTCCCAGTTCAGAAAGAAATATACTCAACACCCAACTTATATTACTTTAACCCTTCTGTAATCACCTTTAATATAACATTTTTTTAAGAATAAAAAATACGAGTGTCATGTTTGATCTTTATACACTTGAGAAGGAAAACTAATGGACCTGCTATGTAAAACAGAATTCATCAAATAATTAAGCATAGATCTATCATGTGAGTCAGAAATTCCATCTGTGTTTTATCCAAAAGAATAGAAATCAGCATGTCAAGGGGGATATTAAATTTCCCAGGATCATTGATTGCAGTATGGTTTACAACAACCGTGATGTGATATCAACCTTAGTGTCTATTCACTGCTGCATGAATAAAGAATATGTGGTTTGTAGATACAATGGAATATTATTCAGCCCGGAAAAAAACGAGAACCTGCAATATTCAATATTGCAGATGAATTCTGAAGACATTACAATAAAGGAAATAAACCCGGCTCCAGAGGACAGACCCTGCATGATTGCAGTCACATGCAATGTTCAATAGTTAAACGGATCAGAGAATAATGATTGCCAGGGGCTAGATGGCAGGGAAAATGAAGAGTTGCTAATCAATAAGCATATCTTTAATTATGAAAAATGAATACTTCTAGAAATCTGCTTATAGAACATTTGTGCCTGTAGGTAATGAAACTGTGCTGTGCACTTAAAATAGTGTAGGAGGGTAGTTCTCAGATTAAGTGCTTTTATACACACTCACATACACACACACAAGCTAGGTCACCAGGTCTTTTCACAAAACACAAACTATTGCAAGACTAAGGAAGAACTCAGCCAATACACATTGTACAGACCAAATTAAAATACCAAGTTCTATTCAGCAGGAAACATTTCTGCTTTAAAATCACTGGAAATCATGCCTGTAAGGAGTATTCTCATAAAAAGAGCTCATTAACAGCTAGTCTGGTAACTGAGATGCATTATTAAAATGCCTGAATACCAAAAAGAAAAAAAATAATGTGATGCTCTTATGTTGAGTGGGTACTTGTATTCAAGAGAGGAATTAGGACAACAGAACACTGTGGTCACTGCGATAATGTGCCAACCTCCTATTCTGCTTACTGAATGGACCTTGTTCCTACCTTTAATTTAAGCAGCTCATTCTAGGTGAATTCTCTGAAAGCAACAGGAAGCAATTACTTGAGAGACAGTCATGGTAACCATCTCAAAACCATGTCCACGATAGACCAGAAATAAGCACACTGAGAATGGAGCAACGGGCCACAGAGACTTTATGTGAAAGCATGGAGTTATTTTTAAGACCTTCTCTGTGCTATAGATAATGGTCTTCAGTATAATACCTGCATATTATCGGTTTTTTTTCAAGTATGCTTGTCAGAACGTATGGATCAGTATGTATCAGCTAGCACCATCACACTCCTCAGGTAAGAGTCCATAACTTCACAGAGTATGTGCAGACAACCATCTGACTGACAGCCCTGTACGGGAGAGGGGTGGGTGGAGGGGCTCATCCTAATAAGACTGTGTCTCTGCTTCCTTTTTCCAGAAACCTGCGATCATTCTGAACACTTCCTAAGGTGTTGAGGGAATAGTATCATACACTAGTGGCTTAGAAGGTACTCCGTCTCATCAAATAAAAATAGTATTTCTTCCCTTTACCTCCCTGAGCACAATAAAGTTCACAGCCAATAGTCACAAACCTGTATCAAGTGTGAGAGAGAGGAATAAGAAACACCCCTACCTATACTCTGGTTAAAACCCAGAGAATGTGTTTGATTTCCTTCTTTCCTGATTATGCATCCTGGCTTTGATGAGACAATATCAGAATGAAGTGTTTATTATTTTAATTAAAAATGTTCATGGTAAGTGGAAGAATGAAAGGAAATGGACTCATGGGGGCATGCTTTTCAAACCTCAGTCCATTTTGGTTTCTCTTTTGCTTCCCAGTTACCATGAGGTAAACAGAATGCCTTAGCCACACAAGCAAAGGCCCAACCTCGCATGGCCAACCAACCATGGTCTGAGACCACAAAACCAGAGCAATTAAACCTTTCAGTTTTTAATATATTGATTTGCTCATGTATTTTGTCACAGTACAGGAAAGTCAAGTACCAGACTTATGTTCACATGTAATGTGTTCTTCACTATTCCTGCAGTGTTGAAAAGTTGGTCTTTCTATTCTTAAATGGAGATGATGAATGAGCATAAAATATCACAATTTGAAACAATTACTCTACTTGCACATGTCCTGACATACCTTAATCAATGCTTAGTAAAAATATTTATAGCAGTAAAGGGAAGATTAGATCAAATGAATTTAATTATATAGTATTTGGTGTATAACTTAACAAAATAGATCATTCTGTGCATACAGTTAGCCACCTTTAAAAGATGAAGCTCAGACAAAAGGAAATACTCATTTTAATTTGCATTTCAAATAAGAAACTGGTGGTGGCTTACCTTTAATTAACTGGTTAATTCCAACAGAGACAACATATTATTCAGTAAGCTCATTTAATCATGCCAGTAGCCCTGAGAGGAAGATGTATTATCCCATACCGAAGACCAAACCCAGTCTCAGAGAACTCCTGAGACTGACAATCTTATTGGGAACCAAACAGGGCATGATATGAAACATATTTTGCCTAAGTTCAAAATGGGTTTCCCTTTAACTAATTTACCTAATTCTATTCTATATCACTGATAGACATATGTTATGTTACAGCATGAGATGAATAATGCCTAATACCGAATGTTTCTGTCTGGAAGACAAAAGGTAAGACCATGAATAGTTCTATTGGTCTCTATTTTCTCTATACAGAGCCATAGGTAAGGATCAGACACAGAGCATCTTACAGTACTTCTAAAATACATGGTGTTTCAAGCAAGGCAATGTGTTCTATGAAGAAGTTTCATAAGAAGTTGACCAACCAGCAAATAACTGCATGTTTTTACCATGTTGCATGCCACTACAGCTTCTTTCTTGCTGGATGGTGAAACAGATAGTATCAGGAATGATGGACACCTTTCTAGTCAGCATACAAAATAAGCTAGTCCTCAAAAAAAGGAAACCCATCACTCTACACTTGCCTGAGAGACTCATAAGGAAGTGTTCACTGCTCTGGCTAGTCAGAAAATTTAATTTTCTACTCAAAATTAACCAATAGTACAGAGACAGAGGAAAGAAAGCTGCTCTCCACAAGCCAGCTGGCCGGGGAGGGGGGCTGTCCACGTATAGAACTGATGCAAAGGTCAGTGGAGGCTTCTGACATTCTTGTTTCCTGGAGCTAAGCCAACTCTGGTCAGCATAGTGTGGGAGGCAACAATGCTTGATAAGAAATGCACTCATTACCTTGCTCATATAACTGTAACCCCTCTGTACAGTATTTTCACAATTAAAAAAAACTTATTAAAAAAGCCAAAAAAATCCATTGTAAATGCTTTGAAAGAGTCTTCCTCCCTTCTTGGGATGGGACCATGGATGTCTAGACACTGGTTCTTGCCTGACATCTATCAGATACACAGATATGTCTGTGCCATCAAATTGTACTTTACCTGTCCATCTCTGATGAATAACTCAGCCTCAGCTCTCTTTACCTTGCCCGAAAACGACATGTTTTCAAAGCTGGATGGCTGTTGTTGCTGAATAGCCCCTACCTCCTGGGCACCAAACTTTGCAAACAGTGACAGTAAGCAGCAACAGTAATAATCAATTACCTCGAGAAACACTCCTTGATTCCCTGAGGCCTGGTATTATTGTCAGTGAGTCTCCGTGAGGCACCAGTAGAATGGATAGATTAGAGAATGGGCAAATGGAAGTGGGGATTTATGAGCCAGGATTTAAACTCAGCTCTCCCAATTCAAGGTCACTTTCATTTTGTCACGAAAAGCCTCTTCAACCTCTTCTCTAGCTGATGAACAAAGTGCCTCTGCAGAGCAAGGGCATTCTCACTGGTGCAAAACACATACTGTTTGAAGTTGTGTGGGCGATTGCCCTAATACAACTCCTCAGGCTCCTTAGTTCGGCATAAGTCTGTGGGCTCTTTGCCCTCAAGAGTAGAAATCTTGTCAAGGCAAGGACTGACTACTAACCCTATAAGCAGTTTCTCTGCTCTACCAATCTCACTCCTTCACATTCTGTTCATGCCTGGAGGTGTGAAGATTGTGACAAGTTTTCCTTTCACAAAAATGGAAAAGCATGGAAACAAGACTCATTTGTTCATTCAACAAATGCCTCTGTCCCTATTTATGTATGCCTTCTAGCAGAAAACCATTGCAAAAGTCTGAAAACACAGTGAGAGGGTGGATGTCTGTGTCAGTTTAATTTTCTGGACACCTTCTGCCTTCCATTTAACACTTAACCTCTCATGGATATAGTTATCTTACGCAAGTAAGGGATATTCTGTAGATTTATAGTTTGTTGGATTTCTTTAGAAGTGCAAATGTCTGATAGACCATGCCTCAGTCCCTGAGGTGGAGAATTATTCTCTTTCTTTCTTGCCTTCCTTCCTTCTTTCCTTCCTTCCTTCCTTCCTTCCTTCTTTCTTTCTTTTTCCTTTCTTTCTTCCTTCCTTCCTTCTTTCCTTCCTTCCTTCCTTCTTTCCTTCCATCTTTTCTCTTTCTTTTTTTCAAGACAACTTTCTTTGTGCCCTCATGAGAGACGCTGTAATTTATTATTCTAAAATTAAGAGTAGATTATGTTAAATAGAAGAGAACATTTCTGGTCTGCAGGGTTTTATTCTCAGCCACAATGTTTCAGCACTCGAGAGTGTTGGTGAGTTAGTATATTTTAAAATAATAATAAATAATACAGTCATAATACTCAATGTACAGATGGATAGGTTTGGGAGATATGGAGGAGATGAAGGAGGGGATGCATTATACTCAAACTGGCATGCTGAACTAAAATCTCTTTGTATTAACAACTTACAGATAATTTAAAGTGCGAATAAAACTTCCAGATAATTTTTCTGCTAGAATTTCCTTGAATAAAATACTTGAAAAGGTGCCTTCACTAGATATATGTGACCTGGAAATAGAATGTGTTTTGTGTGTGCTCATATTTAGACATTGCATGTGTGCAAAGTTCACATTGACTGAACAACCCTTTCAAATGTATTCTTCCACTGAGTTTATTTTTACTTCTTTTTCTTCTTCTCCCTCTTCCCCTTCTTTTCCCTTTCTCCCTACATCTCCCTGTTGTCCAAATATTTGTATGTAAATATTTTTTACATTTATTTATTTCTAAAATGCTGTACAGAGGTTATAGTTACATTAGCAAGGTAATGAGTACATTTCCTATTGAGCATTGTTGCCTCCTCCTTTGTTTTCCTCTACTATCCCTTCCCTCCCACCTCCACAACTACACACACACCCGCCCACTCTGAAGTTGTAAAGTTCATTTTCAACATAGTGTTTTATACATCTCATTGTTACAATGAGTCAACTTGATTTTTATGTAAGCATTTTGTTTTTTATCCTTCCCCTCCCCAAATTAGATAAATGTATATACAAGATGCAGGGCACTGATATCAAATACAGTAAAATGGAAAGACTTGGAAAAAATTATATTAAGTGAATTAAGCCAGGCCCAAAGAAACATAGGTCCCATGGTTTCCCTTATTTGCAATAACTAGTACGTGTGCAGGACAAGCAGAAAAGGCCAAAAACCATGTACATATGATCATATAAGTTGATGTTAAGTAAAAGAATGCCAAGATAGAGACACAAATATCTTTTTTCTTTCTTGCTATTGCTTCTAACGTATTTATAATGTACCATGTGATTTTTGTTGCTTTGTATGTTCCTCCCCACAGTATAACCCCTATTTTCACTAAGTAAATACTTGACAGCCATGCTCAAATATATCATTAGCCAACATGCCACTTTTGGGGACTGGCAAACAAGATACAGATTTTCAGTTTGTTTTCAGAAGATAGCTATATAAACTATGACTGCTAAAAGGGGAAGGGGAATGTGTACAGTTCAACAGAAAAAAAATAGAATTGGAAGCTGGGCACCAGTGGCTCATAACTGTAATCCTAACTACTCAGGAGGCTGAGATGTGAGGATTACAATTCAAAGCCAGCACAGACACTGCAATCCATAAGATTCTTATCTCTGATAAACCACCAGGAAACTGGAAGTGGTGCTGTGGCTCAAGTGGTAGAGTGCTAGCCTTGAGCTGAAGAATTGAGAGACTGTGCGTAGGCCCAGAGTTCAAGCCCCACGACTGACAAAAAAAATAAATAAAGTAAAATGAGAGCCTCATTTCTAAATCAAGCAGAAAAATTTAATAAAATATTATTTCTCATCCTTGGAAAATCTCTGAACATGAAAACTACAAATAAAAGGTATTTTTCAAATGACAGTGAAAGTGTTTTTGTCTAAGACACATCAGACCAAATATGCTGACCTATCAGAATGCAGATGAACTGAGAAGATGATTTCAAAGCCAGATAGCAAGTCCAGAAATAAGATAGGAAGCTATAAATGCATTGACACAGAGGTCTCATGTGCCCATGTTCTAATATATATTTCATTGCAACTTTCAAAGGAGACAGAATGAAAACAGACAATGCCTCCTTTTTTAGTACTGAAAAATAATAACGTAAAAAATACAAAGATCAGACTGGGAAAGTGGCTCAATGGTAGAGCGCTTGCCTTGCATGCCTGAGGCCCTGGGTTCGATTCCTCAGCACCACATAAACAAAAAGAAAAAACCCAGAAGTGGCACTGTGGCTCAAGTGGTAGAGCACTAGCCTTGAGCTGAAGAGCTGAGGGACAGCATCTAGGCCCAGAGTTCAAGACCCATGACTGGACCCCCCCAAAAAAAGTATATATAAAGGCCCCACACAAATGTGTTGAAAAGTCCCTGAAATTGCTCATCTTTGTTAAGCTTTTCAAGAATAACTAAATTTGTGTTAATGTTCTTGGATCCATACATTGAATTTAGCTTTTAGAAGGCAGCCATATTTATGTGTGTGTACACACACACACACACACACACACACACACGTGTGTGTGTGTGTGTGTATTCCCAAAGGAAAGCTTATTCAATGCGTATGTATTACATACATTACATACAATGAGTATGTAATGTCATTTTGTACTGATTCACTTGCCATTTGAGACAGTATTTAGTTTAAAAGAGAAATACCTTATAGGGCTAGAAGTGATATCAGGGTCACGAGCAGTCACTTGACCGATCACAGAGTTCAGAGCAGCATTTTCATGAACTTCGAGGAGGTAAGTCGGTGAAGAGAAGACAGGAGGCTCATCAGCATCTTCAACAACAATCTTCACAGTTGCCGTATCTTTAAAGGGTCCCCTACCACTGAATCGTGGATCAATATGGACATTGGCTGCCTCGACCTTCAGTGTATAGGATTTTTTGGTCTCAAAGTCCAGCGGCTGTTAAGAAATGACAAAGATAAATGTTACTCATTAATGATCCCAAGAGCAGAACAAATGAGGAAATGCTAATAAATAAATGTTGTGTGCATTTAAGCCCATTTGGGTGTCTTAATGAGATCCACCACCACCCCCGCCCTACACTCCAGATCAACCTGTAAATTCTACAGGCATTTATTGATATCTATTTATTATACAAGCTCAGTGAATCTAATCTCCTATTGTTTCAGTTTGTGTTGCTCCTTTCACTTGGAATTTGCAAAAATATTCACAGTCATGAATTGTGCCATCAAAATTTCACTTCAGAGTCATAATAAAATTTTACTAGTTACGCCGTGACCTGCATACTAATCAGCTAGTTAAATCAGGCCTCTGCCTGTAGGAGATAAGGAAGCAGGGAACACAATCTCTATCTGGAAAGAATATTTAATCATTTCTCCAACAGTGTGTGAACAGTAAAGAAGTAGAAATGATCATTGTTTGGTCCAAGGAGACATTAGGAAGCATCATTTAGCATTAATCCAAACAACGAGTGTTTTCTTATTCCATTTCCAAAGCATTGCTTCTCTGCTGATCATGTGGCAGAAATGAGGTTTATTCGTTTATAGACTATGCTTAGAAAGTCCTTATTAAGAGTACCAACCTGCTATGGGGCAAGTGGACAGATAAAGACATAATCTATGCAGATACAAACTACTTGTATTTATACTTAGAAGGAAGATAAGGGCAGAATAAATAGATAAAACAAGCTCTGACTTGCATACAGGAATTACTTAAAAACAAGTTGAAATAATCTCATTGCTTCATTACTGGTGATATTTCTTACATCTTAATACTCCATTCCATAACAATCAGAGAGATGTTTTGTCAGTGACCTATGTAAATGAAGTTAGGTAAAAGAACAGAGCTTCTTTTATAAACCAGGTGCTTGTCCATATGAAAACACTTAAAGGCAAACACTTGGTATCTTATAATACTCAGATTTCAAGAAGGCAAGGCTGTCAAAATTCAGGGGGATTGTTCATGCCTGCATTACAATTTCTCATAAGGAACACAACTTTAAATCTGCAATGCAAATTAAAAAAATAAGACTCTAGAACACAAACTATACCACTGGAGCCTTTCATATTTTTTGTGTAAATTTAAATATGCATTCTTATTTCAAAATTTCATGTTGATATTTTATATTTGAGTACAGATCTCAAATGTAAAAGGAGACTTAGCTTCCTCACCCCAAATCCTTTCTGATGAACAATGCAAACACTTGCTTTCATGTTGATTCTGAATTGAGTGCACACATCTATCTCCACGAATAGATGATTCTATGCAAGCGTATTTCCAAACTGCCACTCACTGCTACTGTGACAATTTTGCAGAATTCAAGTTCCTCTCAAACACTGCTCTATATAATAGGTTATATTTGAATGTTTAAGTTTTATTTTGCTGTGTAAAATTGTATATATGTATGAGGGATGATAAGAGGTTTTGATACATTTGAATACTGTAGATTCCATCAAGCTAATTCACAGTTCTATCACCACATTAATATCAACTTTTGATGGAAAGGGGAATATTATAAATCTCTCTTGCTATATAGTAGTCTTTTGTGGTCACAATGTGCCTCAGTATATAATTGCAGCTTACGGTTACAGCTAGATACCCTGGACACTCTACTCAACATCTTTCCCATTCCCAGTCTCTGTTGATTTTGTGGGCCTTTTCCCTAGGGATCAATTTCTGTAAACTCTCTCTCTAAAAAAAAAGGCTGAGGACCAGCCTGCACCTGGAAAGAGAAGTGGGACCCCCCTCCACAGTTCATCCCTCGATTTGCTTTACCAATAACGCCAGACCAGGAAGCTTCCTTGTGCGGAATATCTTTTCATTTGTAAGTTTGACATAACAGAGCATATGCAAACACATCAGTGTCCTTAGTACTCTACTAGGCATAGACAGTAGGCCTATAAATCATAGAAATATGAATTCTTATTCTCTAAAGTAAATTCACATGTTTCTCGGTAACACTGCATACAACATATGTTTCCAAGTTTAGGAATCACAGGGAATAAAAACACAGCGAAGAGCTAATTGTTTCAGTTTAGAAAAACACCTTATGGCAGCCAAAGATAGCAGTTAATAAAAACAATAAAAGTGATATTAGGGGTTATTAGCCGAAGAAAATGTGATTCTGAGTTCTTCAGTAATTGACTCAAGTATAATTACACCGCAAAGTTCTTTCAAATGGGGGTTTTAAAATATTTTGCAACTCTTTATTCTGAACTGCAGCCAGGATCCTGATAGGAAGATAATCTTGCTCAAAGTTCAAATAAATGCCACTATTTTCTCCAGCATTGATTTCTAACATTATTGTTTCACAAAAATATATCCAGAAAATCCCAGCTTTCCATGATTAATATCTCTAGAGCTCAGGCTTATCATCCTAGCTACTTAGGAGGCTGAGCTTTAAAGATGGCCAGTCCAGACAGGAAAGTCTGAGACACTCTTAGTCTCCAATTAACCAGAATAAAAGGAGGCAAATGTGAAGGTGTGGCTCAAGTGTTAGCTTCCCAACCTTGAGTAAAAAAGAAACAAGAGCAATAGGCCTTGAGTTCAAGGCCCAGTACTAGAAAAACAAAAACAGCCCAATAGAACTTGGGGAAATGTCTGTGCATTCTGGGGAGAGATTTTAGGAAGCAGGGAAGGAGAAATCAGAATGATATAAGGAAAGACTAACAGGTATTGAACTTGTCCCATAAGCCATGTACCTAGGAGCTGTTTCCTGATATAATATAAACAGCAGCTAATCCACTTTAGTTCTCCCTTGGTTGAGGAGTCCTTTAAGGTTATGGCCTTTTCTACATGGCCTTGTACAAAACCTGAGTGACTTCTGTGGCTTAGAGAACATCACCTAAGAAGGTAAATATCAGAGGAGAGGCCAGCTCATCACGGTAATTATCTACTGGTGCTCCCATGGTACTGTGGAGTTCCACCAAAGGGAGTAGAGATGCTAAGAGGAAAATCTAAATGTCTACTAGCTCTAAGATTTGGTCCATTTACTCATCTACACTTCGAAAGCCAAGTTTCAAAGATAATTTTGAAAATGAATTAAATGTTCTTCAGTTTACCTTTCTTAATCGTATGATGCCGTCCTGGGCCTGGGCATCGGAAGTGATCTCGAAGAGCGCCGTTCCATCTCCGTCAATGATGTCATATGAGGATTGTGCATTTTCCCCAATGTCCTGGTCGTTGGCCTTGACCCTTCCGATGGCAGTGCCAAGAACCACATCCTCAGGTACCGAAAAGTGATACAGACCTTTGGAAAGGGGAGAAACATTCACTCGTTGGAGTGATAAAGACTTTCAGGCCACCTCCCTTGTGGCTGGGCATTCCTACAGACACTACCAAGACAGTGAGAGAAAAGACAGAAATACTGATTTCTCTTGTGCAATGTGCCATCCTTTAAATAAATCAGAGAGAAATATTCCCCCCAAGAAGTGAACGCTCATCAAGATTCTTCTGAGATAAGGAACTTCCACAACCTTACATTACCAAGAACATATTTGTCATGGCTTTTTCAGTGGCTTTATGAGTGAGTCCCTCTGAATGTTTTCAGTTTGCTGTATAATCTACACGGACTGCCCATGGGGATATTCACTGTTGCCCAACATAAAATATTAGGCTAATTTCGGCACCAAAAGATGCAATGTGTAGCACATTGAAAGTCACTTTTGAGCTTTACTTTTAAATTTACAGACTTTCAGACCTGTTTTGATAAAATCCAATTACTACATCTCTGCTGTGCCCAGAAGCAAGCACTTCAGACACATGAAACACTCTTCTTGTTACTAAAGGTTCCGTTGCTCTGAAGATGAACATCGCTACCTTGAAAACTCCCTAGGCAAAATACAATTACTGTGTATTTTCCTTCTCCTCTGGGGACAGTAAAACGTGTCTAATTAGTGGCATTTGTCCTATTTTTATTCAAATCATTTGGTTGTGATGTGCCACTCATTTTTACTGGTGTACTGGAAGCTGGTGGTGCTCAGACTGTAATCTCTGGTCATTACTATTTTGGCATTTATCTGTCCTACCTTTATTCAGGCCTACTACAACTTCGCTTTGCCTAAAGGCTAACCCTGTTATTCACACGTGATTTTACCCATTGCTTGGCAGGCCAAGCAGATATCAAACATGCCCAAGCATTAGTACATAAAATCTGGGACTTCTCCTTTCTCTAGTAGAATAATTGGGAGTTATTTCTTTTCTTTTACTTCTTTCTAATCCTCCATGTTTTCCTCAGTTTGATTAAGTGCTATGCCCCCACAGTGTGGTAGAAGATTGGATCATGTACTTGTATTTATTTCTCCCCTCTCCTTCTCTCTTTCTCTCCCTCCCATCTCTCCCCCCCCTTTCTCTGGTGTTCCTTGGGAAACGTAAATAATTTATGCTTAATTTAAAAAAAAATCTCACTATCTATTCTGGTGAATCCAAACTCAAAAAAACAGGTCATTTTATTCTCTTGCAATTACAAGGGGGAAAGTAAGCATTTAATGAACTGTAAGTACAAAAGGAAAAATTGAACCTGGAGAATATCACTTCATTCTTGTTTGAACTCAATCACTGGAGGCCTTGGATGTAGTCATTTTTATTTTACCGAATGTAACAAGATTGGTTTAGTTAAGGACAGAAGTATTTTCCAAGAAGGAGCACCTTTTTTTACTTAATGTTTGGGAAATGAAATCTCCTAGAATTCTGTAGTCAAAGAGCTGGGGAAGAAAAGCGTTTTCTAGAAAGTTTTGCCCTAAGGTAAGCACCTAAATTCATGGTTTTAAGCAGATTTCTCCCAAATCTCTCATAATTGATGCATTGTTTGAATGTTCTTCAAACATTTTATTCCTGAAAACATTGGAGACTGCCTTCTAGGTACATTTATTAAGTAAATAAGCCATTTTGGAGTCTCACCCTGGTACCAATCCTACCTCAGCTAGCTTTGAAATACCAAACAATGGGACATTTCCTACCCAATGCTATCCTGTTCTTTCTCTTCATCTGCATCAGTGTGATCAAAACTAATAGTCATTAGATCAAAGAAAGAAATACTTTGGAAATTATCTCTCACTTTTGAGCAGATATAATACTTTTTCTGAGAAAGAAGGATTGTGTATTACTGCATTAGTTGTAATGACAATTGGGAAAGATATCAAGAATTAAGGGAAAGGGATATAAGAAATTATGCTCTTTCAATAATTTTGTGGAAAAAAAGGGTTGAATTATTGTTCAATTTATGATTTGGCAGCTATAAACGCTGTTCTTCCTTTCAAAATTTTATTTTTATCTTTAAGTAGTTGTACAAAGACATTGCCATTTAACAATGTAGTATATGAATATCATGAATCTTAATCAATGTCACCCTTTTCATTATTCCCCTTCATCCCTCCCATCTCTACCCCTTCCTCCCATTTCCTTAATTTTGTAGAGTGTGTATTGACTTGTATGAATACTTCTTCTCTATTCTTTCTGCCTTGAAATTCCTACAGGTAAATTCTCAAGTTACATCAAATGTCTCACTTTCAATTCTTCTGGGTGGTCAGCCCCTCCTCTCCTATATCCCCTGTCTTTTCCCCTCTTTTTAAGACTAGTTCTATTTGGTCCTTTCTATCCCAGTAAAAAAAAAAGCACAAGAGGCATCTAATCTAATATTGTAAATATGATCACCTACCTTATTTATTTAAAAAAATACAATCAATCCTTAGGTGTTGACCATGCTGAATTTCAAAGCATTTACCAAACCAGTATTTTATCTTATTTCTACAATTACCTTCTTGTCTTGCCAGGGAAAGATATCTTTAACTTGAATGTTTACAAATAACTACAAAATGAGGTATAATGTAAAGATTAGTAGGCTGATTTTTATTCCCTCTTACTTTACTGGTACAAATTCAATCACTCTGCTTAAAACTTAAAATATTTCCCTGGATTTCCAATGACCATAAGATGGAGATTATGGTATTTTACATATACAAATACAACAGAGTTCTGCCTAAATGATCCAATACTCTTACGATCAGTTCCTCTCCTTCTGTGCTTAGCTACCTTGAAATAATTTTTATCCCCATACAAGATCTTATACATTGCATATAAACATACTATATAGGTTTCAGAGATACAATGACATTTTGATATACCTCAGAAAGATATTTGCATTGTTCAATGAAACATTATTCACAATAGCCAAGAAATAGAATCCATGTAATTATCAATGAGTTTAGTAATAGAGGACTGGGTAAAGAAGTTATGAAATATATATATATATATATATACACATGCATGCACACATATGTATACATATGTATATGCATGTGTACAAAGAATGGAGTACTATTGAGCCTTAAACTTTATCTTGCTGTTTATATCAGCACTACCTAGCACTAATTTTATTTTTTTAACTTTTTTTATTGTGAAAATACTGTACAGAGGGGTTACAATTACATGGGCAAGATAATGAGTACATTTCTTATCAAGCATTGTAGCCTCCTCCTTTGTACACTAATTTTAAAAAACTAATTTAAAGAAATACACTTTTTTTTTGGTCATGGCACCTGAACTCTGAGCCTTGGCACTGTCCCTTAGCACTTCAGCTCAAGGCTAGCACTCTACCACTTGAGCCACAGCACCACTTCTGGCTTTTTCTGCTTACGTGATGCTGAGGAATTGAACCCAGGGCCTCATGCATGCAAGGCAAGCTCTCTACCACTGAGCCACCTTCCCAGCCCAGAAGTACAATCTTTTCAGGAGTGAATACCTGAACAAAGAGCTTAGGATCATCCTCTTTGGCTGCAATGCCTTTCTTTCCCTTTGCTATAGCTAATCCCATTCATCTTTCATAGCTCAATTCAACGGTCCTTATGTCAGAAAGACCTTGTGGAGTCACTTGTTTATGTTATGTTACTTGAAGGCTCAAAAGAAAGCATTTTAGGAGAGCATATGAAAGTTTGTCAAACATCCTTGTGTTGGAGATACATGGATAATGAATGCCTAGCAAATGTAGATATTTTCAAGTCATAGAGGACAAACTCATCACGATAAGAGTTTCAGTCCATGTTCACCACTGTCTGGCTCAGAGGTAGGAGGGTCAGGTATGTATTTTATGCCAAATTGGCCAAATTGTTGGATTCTCCAAATAAAACGCCAGAGATTTATACAGAGAGTTAATAGTGAATCAATAGCTGAGCTGCATTGTTATCATACTCTCAAAGTCATTCAGATCAGACTCCTTCTGTTGTTGTTTTTTTTCTCTCAGTTGTGGGGTTTGAACTCTGGGCTGGGGCACAGTCCCTAAGTTTCTTTGCTCAAGGCTAGCAATTCACAACTTTGAGCTACAACTCTACTACTGATTTTCTGGTGGTTGGTTAGAGATATGAGTCTCACAGACTTTCCTGCCCAATATAGTTTTGAACCACAATCTCAGCTTCTTTATAGCTAGGATTACAGGCATGAGTCACTAGTGCATGCATCTCTCAGTATCCACTTGATATTTGCAAGTATTCTCCTGACTTTCAAATCCTTAAAATGAAAGATAAATGTGTAGACAGAATAATGGATTATTCTTACCTAGAGGAGCAATAAGTACTCAACTGTTGCTAGAAGGTTTTGGAATGTTACAGAAGATTGTAAACCCATTTCTACTCATGTAGTAATGTCAGTTCACTTACTCTGTGCAAATTTTGGAGGATTGTCATTCACATCGGTGAGGGTGACTGTCAATGTGGTGGTCCCCGAGAGGCCACCGGAGTGTCCACCCATATCTTTGGCTTGGATCACGACCAGGTACTCCTCCTTAGCTTCTCTGTCCATATTGGGAAGGGCAGTTTTTATAATAGCTACAGGAGGAAATAAAAATGAAAAATGGCTTTCAGGCTGAGAGCTTATTCAGCAGTGAATGTGTGAATCAAACATACAGACAACCCCCCAATCCACATGCACCAGCACCCATGTGCATATATCAACTGCCCACTCAGATAATTTTCTGTTTTCTGTTGACATTTAACTGCCGTGTATCTGTGATATCAACACTGAGAAAGACCGTAATCATAGACATTCATGGATAGCTTTGCAGAAAAAAAATTGATAATGATTGATAATGCATAAAAAAGCAACTTGTGAAAATATACTTTCAAAAGAATACTGCCTACAAAATTAAAGTATAAATCATAACACATACTCATCCACCCAGGAAAACCCTAGAAGTGAGAAAATCCTACAATTTATCACAGACCCCAATTCTTCTACAGGATGAGTAAATAGACAAATAGCTCAGAGGCTTTGAAGTCAAAGATAAATTACTCTCGAACTCACAAATACATTTGAAGTATCAAAGAAATAAATTGTATTATTAGAATGAAATCAAGACAAATAAAAACACTGCTTAGAACTAATAAGGTCAAATGTCTAAATTCTAAGAAGATACTCTTCAAATACATTCACAATTTATTGATTTAGCAACATCTCGTTCAATGTGAAATACAAAAGTAAAATGCAAGTGCAAAATATGAGAAAATCACCACTGCTAATATCTTAGTGTTATTTCTTGAGAAACATGTAGGTTTCTGTTTCATCAGTAATTTAGTGTCCTCATGAAACACTGAAAGTTGGTTTATGAAATTCTTAAGTTATTTTGAAAAAGCTTTTATTTAGCTTTATACTTCTATACTATTTTTCATACACAATTATCACTGACATTGTGTAGTACATTATTTTAAGACCATTATATGTATATGCACATATGTGGCTATTACATGTATATGCAAAGATGTAGTTCTAGCTACTTCAAGAGGGTGAGATCTGAAAATCATGGTTCAAAGCCAGCACAGACAAAAAAATCTCAGAGGCTCTTGTGTTCAAGTAACCAACCAAAAAGCAAGAAGTGGAGGTGTGGCTCAAGTGTTAGTGTGCCAGCCTTGAGTGAAAAAGCTAAAGGACAGCACCTTGGCCCTGAGTTTAAGCCACATATACATACATACATATATACATGTATGTATGTATATGTGTCTTAAAATATATATACATATATACATATATATATGTGTACGTATGTATATATATGTATATATGTATGTATGTATATATGGCTTTAAAAATATATAATAGCAATGGTTTTCTCAAGGTCTATACACTTGACCTTTCAGGCTATTTGAAAGAAAGAATTCCTGCAACGTTCTCAGGATTAAAGCAGAATAAGATGAAGTATTCTCATCATTTTAATATATTGTGAGAATGGAAGTTTTAAAAAATCACTTCACTGTGATGTCTCTCAGTCACTAGGATGTAAAATACTTTTATGGCTCAGTTGAAAATAGCATACTTGTGTTCCTGTTGCTGAGTTTTATCAGAATAGTGGTGAAGTAGCACAGTTGGAGGAGAAAGGGTTCTTGTTTATCCTACAGGAGAAAAATACTCTATGGATCTCCACCAATTACAGAATTTGCTGTGCCCTCCAATATGGATAAACACAATTCCTTACAACGTAACCTACAAGTTTATTGACAAGTTTGGTTCCCCTAGGAGTATTCCTTCATAATTGAAGTTCAGTAAATTTGGATTCTTATCTTATTCTCACAATTACTTACATTGTTTACCATGAAAAAAAAATAGGAAACCTATCAGGACTCAAAATTCCACCTGGTTAATAGAAGAAAATAGGCAAGCTCTCCTGGTAGGTATTGTAAAGTTACATAACATGACTGCCCATTTCAGGTTACACGGTACTTGCCTACCCATATTGCTTTCTTTTTCCTCCCCAGATCACTCCCAGACTGTACTGGCCATGGCAGTCAGAGGGCTGAGCATATTCTAGTCTTTTCCTCCAGGTCCACTAGCCACTCTCTCTTCTTACTCTTAGCATGCACAAGTAACCATAATAGATCATTCACCCCATTCTTATCTGGTTGTGAGATTTCACTAATACAGATTACTCTAGGTGATTGTAAAAATTAAACAAGAGCCTTCCCACAGACTGGTGTCCCATCATGGATCACTTATGTTTGCCATTTCTATATACTTGTATAGCAAAACCATCCCCATGTTGCTCCATTCCTTTGTTCCTCCAATCATTGCAGTGATCATGGTACCTCTCTTGGGATGTTTCGTTGATATGACTCTTAACAGTACAATGCTTTGGCCTTAACTCTTCAAATACCCCATTTGTGCCAAGATTTAAAGAAACAAATGATGGTTAAGATATAAGGGCTTTCCCCAAGTGCCACATAATAGGGCAAAACATCCCATTTACACAGACAATTTACACTGCAGAAGTAATTCAGTATTATAAGGTGTCGTGATGCAGAGGTTAGCACCTGGAGAAGCAGAGCAAGAATATGTGCTTATCTTTAAAATAAGAATACAGCTTACTCAGTTAAATGAGTTCCTTGAGATGACCCCTTTGGAAAGCTGCCTATCTATTGAGAGCCTTGGCTCTTCCCATTCTCTTCGCCAGTTTGGGAAGTAGTTTCCCTGATTGCCAAGGCAAGCAGAGGTTCTCCCCATGTTTTTTTCAGGACTGTAGCATTAATTGCCTGCTTGCAGTTCAAGATGCATAAATGAATGGTTCTTCTTTGCCTTGGCCCAAACTACCTCTGGTCTCAGCCCACCACTAGAAGCCCCTCATTGCCAAATCCAAGACAGACTTTCTGGAACTTTTACTCTACCCCCTTGTGGATAGAAAGACAGGATAGGAGAACCCAGAAGAGCCTTCAGTCTCCTGTTCTTTTGTTTGTGTCACATTAGCAGGGATTTTTTTCAGTTCTACTCAAAAGATGATCCTCTCACTTTTGGTAGTTAAGACAAGACATTGATAAACTTCGAAAGGCATGGATTACTATTGTCTTAAAAAGTTCCTTTGTTTCTCCTGCTCAGGCTCAGCTTTTTCTCCTGAGCATAAGTAGCTTTCAGCTGTTTATAGACCAGAGAGAAAATGTCCCTATTTTTAAAAGCATTGTTTGGCATTTAGAACTGCTGAACCCAGAGCAGAAAAAATATTATAATTAGGGCAGGCTATTTTCTCTCTTGAATTCGGGAAGTCAAAACTTTTGACCTGTGAACACTAAAAAGTGACAAATTATCCATTAAATAACATTTCTTTCCATTGTCATCTTTGATTTTTAACCAGACACACAGACGATTCAAATAATCATTTGCCAACTATGCAACTTAGTGGGCATTTTAATCACCTTCTATTGCCTAAGACATAGAGCCTATCTCTCTTTTCACTTTGTTTTTTCACGTTTCCTTTGACTGTTTTTCTCTTTTCTTTTCTTTCTCTTTCTTTTTTGTCAGGATAGGGTTTTGAAATCAGGACCTTGCATTTCCTGATCAAGGTTCTCTAGCCTTCTTGCAATGATTATTTTGCGATCAGGTCTTGCTTTTTTTGTTTCACATTTTAACCAGAGTCCCTGCCTAGACTGACTAGACTGTGCTCTTCTTAACTTACACTTCTTCTTGCCCACAGCTAGGATAACAGGTACCTGCCACCACACTCATCTCCTTAAGTTGAGTTGGAGTTTGTCACAAACTATTTTGCCTAGTGTGGTCTAGAATTGTGGTCCTTCCATACTCAAGCCTACCAAATAGCACAGATGGCAGGGTCATGCCACAGGGCTCCAGTTCTTGGTTGAGAAGAGGTCACAAGCTTTTTGGTTGACTAGGCTTGAACCATGACACTCCCAAATCCAGCCTCTCTAGGCGATCTCCTTTTCTTAGAGCAGTAAAGAATCAGTAATAGGCATGATCCTCCCATGCACACAGTCAAATATTCTCAATAATCAGGGGTATGATCATAGGGGCATGATCAAGAAATTCAAAGTTTCCTTTGCATTGACAGAAAAGGCAAGGAAATACTCTGTGTGTGTGTGTGTGTGTGTGTGTGTGTGTGTGTGTAGGCAAGCTGTACAACAAATGTGTTGTTAATTTGATAGGTTAGCCCAGTGACTATGGCTTATGCCTATAATCCTAGCTACTGAGGAGTCTGAGATCTGAGGATTGCAGTTCAAAGCCAGCCTGGGCAGGAAAGTCCATGAGACTCTTATCTCCAATAAACAACTCAGAGAAGCCATATGGTGGTATGGGATGGTTCAAGTCATAGAGTGCTCGCCTTGAGAAAAGGAGCCCAGGGACAGAGCCCTAGCCCAAAGTTCAAAGCCCCAGATCCATCAAAAGAAAAGTAGCACTACCACCACCAACAGACCCCAAACCTTGCTGATGCAGATATTTGATTAATAACCTCACAATCAAGAAAAGTTATCTTAGATCATTTTTTTCCTGTACCATGGAGATTCCAGTGCCTTTGAGTCAGTACAGCTGGTAAAAATGTCTTATGACACCTTCTGCCTCTGGTTTTCAAAACTTTTGAACTCAGTGATGGTTCTGAAGTTTAGATTTAGATTGTTCTCCAACTCTCTATCCTTGAAGAGATCACAAAAAATTCCCATGGCATACTTTCTTCCTTGACAGTGTAAAACCCTAGTTTGTAATTACTGGCATTTTTAGGAGGCACCAAGCTGGCTTCAATTGTTTGAGTAATAAATGTATCCCACAGCTGCATGTGAAATGCGGGATTAATATTTGGTTTGCTCTGTTTTAGGAGGTGATGAACACCAGCGCTTAGCTGGAGGGCATAGGTCCCTGGCTGCCTGTCTGTAAAGAGTATAGCTGTTCCCAGGTCCCTTTCACTTTCTCCCTACTTTGTGTCTGCCGTTAGAATAGCTTCTTCCTTCACCACCTCCCACCAAGCCTGGTGTTCTGGCAGTGTATGAGGATAAGCACTCATAGACTGAATCCTCCGAAATTGAGCGCCATACAAGTATCTCCACCCATTCAGCTGCTTCCTCCAGTCACAGTGATGAAAATAAAACTGACACACTGGCCTGGTTGGGCTGGCAGGAGCATTACCTGCATAGTAGATTAGGATGAGAAATGAAACAATTATCCTGTAGAAGAGTTTCTGTAAAACTCCATTAAAAAATCTAATCTAATTAGATAATTAATGAAAACACTCACTCCCCAAGAACTGCATTCAATGGAGATTTCAACGTGGCACTGGGGAAAGTAGAAAGGTAAGAGATTGGAGGTGAATGGTGTCAGGAGGATTAAGTGTGAAGGGGATCATGTGGCATTGAAATCAGCATTGATTACTCTGCTGTGAACAGACTGATGTGCTTGATTTTCCTGGTATTTAAAAGACATGGTTTTATCTTTCCTTTATTCAATCAAATGGAGATATCCCTAGCGCAAAAGTTTAAGAATGTAAATCCTAGCCTGCCCTAAGTTCTCACTCATGCTAAACAGCTGTTCCTTACATCTCCTCTTCTAGGGAGTACTTCTGATTGGAATTCGGTCTCAGACGTCTCAACAATTTAAAACTCGTATGCATGTTTTCTTCCCATTGTCTTTAGTGTTATCATTTGAGAAGCATTTTGTATCTGTCATGAAGGCTTCTTCTTTTTTATAATTTTTACGATATCGCCAGATTGAGAGGCTCCACAAGAAAAGGCGAGAGATGCTGATTAACTCTTTTGTCATTTTGAAGGCTGATTACTGTAATTCACTCCTTGCGGGTCTCACAGATTGTGCTGCTCAAAGATTGCAGTTGATATAAAAATGCTGTGCTAGACTCCTCTTTTGAATAAGTCTTGTTGAACATATTATCCCGTTACGAACTCCTCATTTTTGTTATCCTTAGAAACCCTCCCGATCCAATGTGCAAGCATTGTCTTACTCTCTGTGAAAAAGGGCCTTTCATTTATGAGGTTAAGTGGCACTAAATCACTACAGACAAGTCCTTTTAAGGGTTCATATGGCACACCCATACTTTGTCATTATGTGATTTATTCTGTGTGCTAATGTATATGAAAGGTAAGCTATATACAACCAAGGATGAAGCAACACATACACACCATACCAACTACTAATATTAATTGCTAATTACAAATAACTAATAGGTGCAACTTTAACCATATACTTTAGGGAATGATTCAGCCTTCACAGTGGTCATAAGGAGCTCTATTTTCTTTACCTTGTGATACATTAGTTATATAGGTGATAGACCGACAGACAGACAGACAGACAGACAGACAGACAGACAGACAGACAGATAGATAGATAGATAGATAGATAGATAGATAGATAGATAGATAGATAGCTGACATGTAGACATAGAAGTGAAATCGCTTGAGCTTGGAGCCTATAAATGATTTAAACAATATGTGAGGATACTCATAACTTATGTAAAAATACCACACCATTTCATATGAGAAGCGAGAATCTGTATGGAGTTATAGAACTAGTCCTCCATTGGTACAAAGAAATACTTTATAGTCTGGGCATGGTGGGTGGCTCCTTTAATCCAAGCTACATGGGAGGGAGATATTTGGAGGGCTGTGATTCAAGGTTAACCCAGAAAAAGTCTGTGAGACTCTATCTTACCGATTTAAAAATCGTGCTGTGGGGCTGGGAAGGTGGCTCAGTGGTAGAGCACTTGCCTTGCATGCTCGAGGCCCTGGGTTCGATTCCTCAGTACCACATAAGCAAAAAGAAAAAAGCCGGAAGTGGCGCTGTGGCTCAAGTGGTAGGGCGCTAGCCTTGAGCTGAAGAGCTGAGGGACAGCGCCCAGGCCCAGAGTTCAGGCCCCACAACCGGACCCAAAAAAAAAAAAAATCGTGCTGTACCTGTCACGTTAGACATGCAGGAAGCATAAATTGCAAGATCATGGTCCAAGCAGGCTTAGGAGAAGGTGAGAGACCCTATTCAAAATGAAGGTAAAGCACACAGGATTGAGACGTGGCTCAAGTGAGAAAGTGGTTGCCTAGTAAATATGCAAAGCCCTGGGTTCAAATACTCAGTAGTCTCAAAAAGAGGAAGAAGGAGAAACACACGAATCTCTGTATGTGTGATACATCCTGTATATTTGTAAAATATAACAATGTCAGTGGAAATATAAATGGCCAAAGGAATCAGAAACCCAAAGTTCAAACCCAGGCATGAGAGGAAATAATTGGAAGCCCAGGAAAGATTATAAACATGTGTCTGAATGTCCAGATAGGTGGATGCACTCGGAGGTCAGCCCCAGCAAAACTAGTAAGGCTCTATTTTGAAAACAAGCCAACATGGAGATGTATGCTTACAATGCAGCTACTCCATTTGGGAAGTGGAGATCTGAGGATCAAGTTCTGTAGCTCAGTTGAGCCTAGGGATGAGATTCTATCTCAAAAGCAAACTAAAACCAAGAGAGACTAGGGTACTACACAAATCGTAGAGCAATTGCTTGGTAACTATGAAGCCTGAATTCAAAGCTGTATGATGTGCTTTGACCAAATATTTTAAAACTTCAATAAAGAAGAACTCAATCTAAAATAACTATTTTATTCTTCAATTGACTTCAACTTTTTAGATTTATATGTTCAGTTTTCTTTACATTATTTTCATTTGTATTATATTTTATTATCTTTAGTTGTATATAAGGATATGATATTTCTAATTGAGAATAAATATTATCAGTGGAGAAGTAATAAGTTGCTGGTTATAATTTTATAAACAAAACACATGCAGAACTAAGCAGACATTAAAATTAGGTTCTAAGGCTAGCAACAGTAGATATCCTCCTATGATTGTAGCTACTCAGGAGGCTTAGATCTAAGAACTGCAGTTTGAAACCAGCACAGGTAGGAAAGTTTGTGACACTCTTATCTTCAACTAACCACCAAAAAGCTGGAAGTGGAGCTCAAATGGTAGTGGGCTAGCTTTGAGTAAAAATGCTCAGGGACAGTGTCTAAGCCCTGAATTCAAGACCCCAGTAACAAGTATAAAAAAAGATAAGAAGAAGAAAACAGATATTCTAGAGATTATATTACAACATATAAAGATCTCTAACACTTTTTCAATTTTCTTTAGGACTATGTTTGATTTATATATTAAAATATATATTAAGATATATATTTAAAAATTTGGAAAGAAATTTCCATAAAGGAAATCTATATAATTTTGAGGGGCACTGGAGATCCCTTAAACCCACATTTCTTAGTATTTTCTAATAGAAAAAAGACCTTTATATGTTCGAAAATGTTCTCTTGGAATTCAGTAGATGGGAACTTACTTTGGTAAGAGTTTTACAAGCCTGAGCTGGGCAAGTTTCCTAATCTTACGGGAAAAAAATTTATAAATTGTCAACCAAAAGTTCAAGGATCAAAATAGTATGACGTATTAAAAATGCACACGTTTTCCCGTTTCCCACTGATTCTGTGTCTTCTTCCTACCTTCCCTCCATTGCACGTATACATATACCATATATGTGGTAAATAACATGGAGTCATTTAGCAATAATATGGCAAAATAAGTGGCAGTCCATTGTTTCTCGAGTCCTGTTTACTTTGTCATATCTCCTTGCATTTTGGCTTTAGCATCCATATATATCTGGGAGACCATGTGCCATTTGTCTCTTTGCTCTTGGCTTACCTTGGGAAAATATACAACAGAGGGGCCCATCAGCTGCACTGGACATAGGTCAAAATGAAATAAGCAACCTAAAGAGAGTGATGGGAAGGGAGGAATGAGAGGAAAGAGGGAACAGCTTACACTAAGCAAAAGGAAAGAAATGTAAATATCACAGCTGTGGAAGAAATAATTGTATTGTCAAAGCTCATAGACTTCACAAACTTTATAGACCATGATAATGACAATTTGCCTTGTGAAGATCAAAATGTGTTTGCGACTTTAACTAAGTATCACTACTCCACAATACTGTGAAATATGTGAAATTTATGTAATCAAAATCTCAATTAAAATAAAAGAAAAGTGAAAGAAGGGGTGGGTGAGGAGCAATGGGTGACAATGTTATCAGACACTCTGTATTCACACACTGTTTGTAGAATGGGAACTTCTTTGTAAACCACTTAAAGATAATAAAATTTTTTTTTAAAATACACACATAAATATATGCACACAGATGCATGGAAGTTTACACATACTGTGCATTTGTGCCACTCAACATACACATATCAACATAAAATAAGTTTTCCATATTTAAATTTTATAAATATATACATAGAAGAAAAATAGAATTTAATTACTGATTCAGTGGCAATAATTGGCATAAATGCATGCTGTTTTTTTAAATAATAGATAAACACATTACAAGATGGTACAATCAACCTCCGACTTCCAAAACGTAATGCCTCTACAAATATTACCAGGAAAAACCAATTTCTAATTTATATTCCAACCCCTACACCACTTGTCTCCAAACATCTTTTTTCCCTCTCTTTTTTTTTACTAAATAAGTTTTGTATTGTGAAAATGCTGTACAAAGGAGGGGTTACATTTACATGAGCAAGGTAATGAGTACATTTCTTATCAAGCATTGTTGTCTCCTCCTTTGTTTTTCCTCTACCATCCTTTCCCTCCCACCTCTACAACTACACTCTGCGCCCACCTCCCCCTCCACCTCCCAGCCTAAATTGTAACGCTCATTTTTCGACATAGCATCTAGTACATCTCATTGTTGCAATGGGTCCACCTGTATCCCTGCTTAAACAATTTGTTTTTTCCCTTTCCCTCCCAAAATTATACCAACATCAAATACAGTGAAAACAGGGGTTATACCATGGGGGAGGGACATACAAAGCAACAAAAAAATCACATGGTACCTTATAAATGTGTTAGAAGCAATAGTAAGAAAGAAAAAAAATATTTGTGTCCTTATCTTGGAGTTCATTTCACTTAACATCATCTTATCTGACCTTTTCTGCTTGTCTCAGACATATACTAGCTATTGCAAATAAGGGAAACCGTGGGACCTAGGTTTCTTTGGGCTTGGCTTACTTCACTTAATATAAATTTTTCCAAGTCTTTCTATTTCCTAACAAATGGGGCGATGTCATTCTTTCTGATGGAGGCATAGAATTCCCCCCCCCAATAGCAAAAACAATCCTTAATAGAAAGAACAGTGCTGGAGGAATATCTGCCATTTCAAACTCTACTACAAAACCATAGTAACCAAAACAGCTTGGCACTGCCATGAGAAGAGTCCTCAAGACCAATGGAATAATTTGAAAACTCAGAAATGAATCCACAGACCTATAGCCACCTATAGGTGGCTAATCTCCTAATCTTCGATTCACAAGAGAGCTAAAAAAATAAATGGTGTTGGCAAAATTGGTTAATCACTTGTAGAAAAGTAAAGCTAGATCCTTATATACCACCCTGCACCAGAATCAGTTCCAAATGGATCAAAGACCTTGGAGTCAAAACAGACACCCTGAAAACATTACAAGACAGAATAGGAGAAAACCTAGGTCTCCTTGGCACAGGCTGAAATTTTCTTAATAGATACCCAGAAGCACAACAAATCAAAGAAAGGTTGGACAAATAGGATTGCATGAAATTGCAGAGCTTCTGTGTGGCAAAGGACATAGCTAGCAAGATCAATAGAAAGCCCACCGAATAGGAGAAGATCTTCACTAGCCATACAACTCACAAGGGTCTCATACCTAAAATACTTGGAACTCAAAAAATTAAATCCCCCAACAGCAAATCCTCAAAGAAACAACTGCCCCAACAGCAAATCCTCAAAGAAACAACTGCCCAATAAATAAGTGAGCTAAAGACTTAAAGAGAAACTTCTCTGAAGAGGAAATAAGAATGGCCAATAGACACATGAAGAAATGCTCAACCTCTCCAGCCATACAAGAAATGCAAATCAAAACAGCATTGAGATACCACGTCACTCCAGTTAGAATGGCTATAATCAAGAACTCTAATGCCAACAGATGCTGGAGGGGATGTGGACAGAAGGGAACCTTACTGCATTGTTGGTGGGAGTGTAAAACTTATTCAATCACTTTGGAAAGTAGTATGGAGGTTCCTCAAAAGAAGAACAAGTTGTCATGTCGAGAACGAACTTTACAACTTGGTGGGGGGAGGGAGGATTGGGTGGGGGAGGAGGGAGGATGGGAAGGGATGGGAAGGGTAAACAAAGGAGGAGGCTTCAATGCTTGATAAGAAATGTACTCATTATCTTGCCCATGTAATTGTAACCCCTCTGTACAGTATTTTCACAATAAAAATTAATTAATTAATTTTTTAAAAAAGACTGCATATAGAGCTCCCTTTTGACCCAGCAATCCCACTTTGGGGCACTTACCCAAATGATCACAAACAAGGCCATATTAACACTGCCAGCACGACTATGTTTATTGCAGCCTTATTTACCATAGCTAAGATATGGAACCAACCCAGATGCCCTTCAGTAGATGAATGGATCAAGAAAATGTGGCATCTATACACAATGGAATTCTCCAAACATCTTTTACCCAATGTTTTCTATTGTGCCTGTGCTCTTTCCCATCTTCAGACTCTCAGTGCACTGTCCTGCCTCCAACACCTTGAGTATAGAACAACTTCTCCACCTCCTCCCCTTCTTTTTCCACCTCTGAAAAATGCCACTTGTCTTTTCAAGCCTAGGCCTATTGTCTTACCAGCCGGGAAGTCTTCCCCAGGTAGAACTAATTACTCTCCTCCCTTAGCTCTTTGGTACTTTAGCCGAACTTCCTTACAGCACTTAATTTTATGTTTCTTCTCTATTTTACTGCCTCTCCTACTATAACAACTTATCCTGATAGCCAATTACTATATATAGAAACCATGTCTCATTCATCTGTGCCTGGCGAGAAGTTAACACTATCCTTGACACACAATAAGGTATTCAACAAATGTGGCAGGGAAGAAGGAGAGAGAAGGTTAGGAGGGAATGAAAAAAGGAAGAAAGAACATGAGCTAATTCTTTTAAAAGGCTCTTGGAGATTTTCAAGTTGTTTTGGGGACTCCACCTGCACACTGAGCTAGCAAAGACCAGGCCTTAGGTTCCATCCAGCTTCAATATAAATAAAAAATAATAATTAAAACAAAAGCTGAAGAGATCTTCCATTCTCCACAAACCCAAGAACTACAGCTCAAGGTTATACCAGACCACCAGGGGGAGGGAATAACAAATTCAGTGAATGTCAGTGAGTGTATTTGTAGACTGAAATTACTCAGGGGTTCTCACTGTTTGCAGAGATATTGTCCTAATTTCATAATTGACATTTGAGTTATTAACTACACATATCAGTATAAATTTGCAATGTTCCAATATTTCATATATACTCAGGAGTCCTTGAAAACGGAGCGATGCCGAAGCTCTGCGTTTTTTAGTAATATTTTCTGAATGTGATGACTTAAGAGGGTGGGTGAGTTAGTGGAACCAGCCATGGTCTGATACGTATACTTTATTCACAAATGATGCCTATTATCACTTGTCATTTTTGACAAAGATACACACACAACAACAAAATTCTCCTAGGATGTTGGAAACTTAATTCATTTTCCAGAAGATCAAACTACATGGTCACATCCTGTGATGGGTTTATAATGTGATCTCAGGATGAGAATAAGAAGGCAAGGTCACAGAGACTATTCCCACACAGAGATTCAAATCTTGGTCTCTACTATCTTGCTTATGAATTTTTAATAAAATAATATATGCTGCTTTTGCTTAAAAAAAAACCTTCCACAGATTGCTTAGTAAGATATTTACCCAACCACCTCCTCCCATATTATCACAGCATCTTAATGAGTCTGACAGGTGACATTTTTGTACCGATTTTATTCATTAACCTTTTCATGCCCTGCATCATTTATATTTAAACATTGTTTCTAAAAATCACCAAGCATTTTTTAAAGTGGCTTAAATAAGCGGATTGAGCATCATTTAAGTATCTCAATGTATAAAGATGGTTTACAAGGGAATTTTTTGTAATTATAGGGTATAATCATAGACTAAGAAACTATCACTTCTTTTTAGTTTTATTTTTTGTCAGCCAGGGGACTTGAACTCAGAGCTTGGTCACTGTCCCTGAGCAATTTTGATCAAGGCTAATACTCCACCACT
Organism: Dipodomys ordii; assembly: GCF_000151885.1. NCBI lineage: Eukaryota > Metazoa > Chordata > Mammalia > Rodentia > Heteromyidae > Dipodomys > Dipodomys ordii. Next base: position 3,109,080 of record NW_012267234.1, read on the forward strand.
TTAAGCCACAGCTCTACTTCTGGTTTTCTGGTGGTTAATTGGAGAAAAGAGTCTGATGGACTTCCCTGCCTGGGTTGGCTTTGAACCACCATTCTCAGATCTCAGCTTTTTAAGTAGCTAGGATTACAGGCAGGAGCCATCAGCACCCAGCTAAGTATGACTTCTTAATTGTCCAATTGTGCAAACCACAGGATGTTCTATATTCACGTGCATATGAACTCACATATGAAATCCTTGTAAGGGGATTTACAATCTCACTCGTCCTCTGTATTTTATAAGACAGCATAGATTCAGGGTATGATTTGTTGTTATTGTAGCTCATGGATTCTCTTTTTAAACAATTCTGCACAGGCCACTGTTTGCAGTATCAACACATGGCTAGCCAATAATGAATGCTACTTAAATTGACAATTTTAAGTTTCATTGAAATGCTTGCAATTACTCCTATTCAGAATTTAGGTGAAATTTCTTTTTCCTCTGAATGAAAACAGTTCCAGGGACTCCTCAAAAATCAAGTGGAATTATTTCTGTGAAGAGCATGATGGCACTATTCTTTCCTTAAACCGTAATTCCAATAACTAATTACATGGCCAATAAATATGAATGGTTCAAAAAAGCAAAAAGGAAATTCTCTATAAAATTTAATGCTTTCATCTAGTGATTCAGACCAGAAGCAGATAAGAACAGCAGGAATGAGAAGCTGTTGGTGGATTAAATAAAACACATACTCTGGATTTGCCCATTAAGAAATGGAGCCAGGATTCAAACATGCATCTTAAGGAAGTAAGGTGACTATTTTCAACTCTCAGAAACTCAGTTTCCAAACATATGTCATGCTGATACACACACCCATCAGAGATTATAGGACACATCACCTGATATTGTTCACAAAGCATAATAGAAACTCAGCACAAATATTTAAAGAAAATGGCCTTATCTCTAAGCTTAATGGTAACTAGATATTAACCAAACATGCTATGTTGTATTCACCAGACCCTGCTAGTACTCATATTTAAGGTATGGTGTTTTAAGAGCCCAGGTTTGATACCACACTTTGGATTTGTTTTTGGTCTTTCTTTCAAGACCATGTGGATAATAAGAGTGACATCTCTGTTTCTAATTTCTGTAGATTTACACAGATAGTTGTTACCCTATAATTTTTTGTATGTTCGTTTTTAACAATTTGTATGCTTATCACTATGATGTGTATAAAATATTTAACCAAAAATTAACTTAAAAATAACAATAGTGATTATCTGATCAGTACTACAATCACCGCATCTACCATTTATGTTGCAGGATAGCTGCAATCACGTGGCTTACTGCACCAAGCCCTGGCAAAACATGGCCACAACTGGATTCTACTGTGTTAACAACACAGCACAGAGAAGTCAAGCTACTTCAGGGAGAAAGCTTTGGCCACAACGTGCATTCCTTTTCATTGCCACCAGGGGCATCAAAGATCTGCTAATGGCTTGGCTAGCATCTCAGTAAGAATCCAACACAAGAGACTCAACTAAAAAAAAAGCAATATTCTAGGGCTAGTGGTTTTTCTTTGACTGTCAAAGAGGATTATAAGCCACTGACATACAAAAAGTGAAAGGAGTTCAACTACTGACTACAGGGCAAGTAGCATATTAAAGTCACTTGAAATTCTGACAACTTGTTTCTTTTACAATAATTCAGGGGGCACAAATCTCACAACTTACCCAAGATAATCTCCTCAGGACCACTTTTGTTCCTTTCAATTCAATTCCCTCCTAGACCCTTTTGTTGCATCCTACAAATTTCAAATCCTCCTATATTCTTCTTTAGGAAGGCAGGATCTTTCTTCCCAGCAGTGACTTCCACCTTTTCCTTTACATGAGCTCTCAAAACAGAAGTTGCCTCCACACCTCAAGCCTCTTCTTAGACTAATCCACACTTAATCAGATCAATGTCTGTGAAAGACTTATGATTCACTATGGACATAACAACACTTGCCCTTCATTTAACCTCTTGTATTATAGTAGTCATTGTTTGTAGCTCTTGTAATCTAGTCCTTTTCTTTTTGTATTCATAGTAGTCAATGTCTTTCAGCTCTCATTTCCCACATTCATGCATATACTTACATTGTGTCACTGGGTCTGTCTCTGTCTGTCTGTCTCTCTTTCACACACACACACACACACACACACACACCTACACACACTGGGTCTATTTTATACAGAAAAGAAGAAAGACCTAGTATAGGTAAATGCCTTGTAGAATGGAATGGAACACCTACTATAAGTAAATACCATCTTTAGTACCAAAGATACAGTGCAGAAGAAAGAGCGAGAGGCTAATTTGACAATCTCACAGACTGTGTGAGAAAGCTAAGGGTTGTATTGCAACACACAGAGCTGCAAGAAATAGCACAGCCAGGATCCACATTCACTGGTTTTTTAACTTCAACCTTTCCATTTGTTAGCCACGGTTGATGTGATATAGCTGGCAGAAAAAATATCTGAGGGAGACGTATGGAGATAGCAAAATAAATTTATTATCAGTGGTCTTCTTGAACATAAATGACTTGGTTTTTAAATCAAAATTTATGTTTGATGTTGGTACTGGGGCTTGAACTCAGGGTTCTTATTTGAGTCACACCTCCACTATTGTTTTTTTAAAAAATTGGAATATTTTTATATATTTTGCTAGTTATACAAGGAGTTGACCTTCAACAAGGTAGTTCATGAATACAGTGCATCTTGATCAATGTCACCCCTTTCAACATTTTCCCACCCTTTCCCTTATTTATATTAATTTAGTGTATGTATTGACACTATTTTACCATTTAACAAATCAGTTTATGTGTACAACGCATCTTGTCTGTGTCATCAGTTTAAACTCTTCAACCTCTTTTGACCTGCTGCTTCCCTTACATTTCTCAATTCTGTGGTACATACGTTGACTTTTTGGCTGCATTCCCTTCTTCCCCCCTTCAATTTTCTGTCACCTTTCCTTAGGTAAGGAAATGGAAAGACTTGGAAAGAAATATATTAAACAAAATAAGCCAGACCCAGACAAACAGCTTCCCTCATCTATGGTAACTAGAAGGTGCCTACAAATGTACAAGTAAACACACTAGGTGGCAAGCAAGGGGTTACGAATAAACTAACTGAAGTATGATAGGCTGTATGGAGAACACAAATAGTATCATTTTTTAAAAAGACTAAGTCACTACCCAATAAAATAAGTACCAGGACATGGATACTTCTGATTAATTAGAGACACATAAGCAGAAAAACAAAACAAAACAGAAGTGGCGCTGTGGCTCAAGTGGTAGAGCACTAGACTTGAGCTGAAGAGCTGAGGGACAGTGTCCAGGCCCAGAGTTCAAGCTCCACCACCACCAAAAAAAAAAAAAGAGTTGTATCAACTTTTCTGCCCTGACTGGCTTTGAACCTCAATCCTCTGGCTAGTATTACAGGCAGGTACCACCAATACCTGGCTTAAACTACACTTTACGACTATTAACCAAGTCCTTTTGTAGATACTATTCTTAGGGTCTGATTATGCTCCAGGATACCAAGGCTAGCTCTTGTGAAGAGGTCTCTATATCCCTCTAGGCCTGAGATAATGAGACTTGTATAAACAAGAGGCAGAATCTAACCTTCCTAGAAGGCAAGCCAGAGGCAAAACCAGTAAGAAGGGAAAGTGAACTAGATTATTTTGTTAATAGAGTCACCACACAGAGCGTAAGCGCAGGTTTTTATAGATGTATTGTTCTCTTAGTGGTAGCTGTCAACAGCCATCTGAGCTCTGCTTCTTTAAACACATTGAATGGTGGATGCTTTTTACTCTTCCTATTAAAATTTAAAATTGTAATAAATATGTACGGTCTACGTTCCCATCTCTGGGTTGTTCCAAATTGTTTGAATCTCTCTTGTCTTGGCATGTGATTTTAAAGTCATCAACTTTTCCTCTCTCATTAACACTTTCCGTATTCATCTTTCCATAGAGTAACCTGCAAGTACACATTGTGGAAATCCAGATTTGTTGCTGGGTGAATGATATTGAACTTCAGTCTCCTCTAAATGCCTAGTTCTTTAAGTTCTATTCAATAGATAATCACTAAATCCTGTTTGCTATGCTCAAGGACCTGAATAAGACTTTCAGCTGCAGAGAGACCCATAGGAAATAGAAGATGGAGTTCTTTCAAACTTTCGGTCATTTGTAGTCATTAGAGTCTCAGTGTTCTCTGTTTGTGGGCTTTTGTCGTTGTTGTTGTTGTTTAGGTTTTGATTCACCACTTGGCATGTGTAATTTCACTTTGCATATTTCTGCATGGAGAACCATCTCAAGAAACGGAATAGACTACAGAGCAAGCAAATTTGCACTGTGACAGAAGTGTGAGTGTGTCTCCAAATATGATGTTTCGGTTTGGAGAGGACAATGGCTTCCTCTCTCTGGGATGTTGGGTACACTAGTCTTTAATGAAGATTGAGGAAATAGGTATGGGGCTTCTTGCACAATAATTTTTTTTTTACTCTTTGAAGTTCAGCATAATAAATTATCTACTCAAAGTTACATTGCTAGGTACTGAATGCTAGAGCCCGGAATTTTCTACTAACTCTATTTCCAACAGTTCTCAGTTTAAACTGTGTATGTTTCTTCATTCAGACTTGCTAGGAAACATCTATTTTCTGAGAGCCCCTAGAATGTAGCAACAGAGAGATAAGACTGGGATAATAATTACCAACACTGTTACCTGTCTCCTGACCCATTCCCTATTAGTTATTGCCACGTCTTGCCCAACGACAAGGGGTAATAATGATTAAACCTATCGATCATTCTTTACATAGCTGATTGCCTGATCAGTTGATGTGTTTGAAGTGTGCTTTCCGGTTGTTGTTTGGTATTTTTAGTCTAGAAGAGAGTTTTATGAGCCTCACTTCTTCATATATGCAAATGATCCGGTTTAACAAGGGAATTCCAGGAGAACATTTCTAGTATGAGGGGATTTGATTACAGAGAAATCCTGTGGGAAGGATTCAGAAATGTGATCATTAAATCAACCCATCTTCCTTAGATTATTTTTCTCTTGTTGTGCTAGCAAATCTCAAAACTTAGCACTCATTTCTTTCTCTGATTATTTGGTAGTACAGAGATTTGAACTCAGGGCCTCATATTTGCAAGGCCCTCTATCACTCTAGCTCATTCTTGCTTTTGTTATTTTTCTGATAGTCTTATGTATCCATCTGGGCCAGGCTGAGACCATAATCCTTCTCCCTCATATGTAGGACTATAGACACATACCACTTTCTGTTGCAAACTTTTTGCCTACTTTGGCCTCAATCGAGATCCTCTCCACATCCAAAAACCATTGAGGATACAGCTTTGCATCGATGTGCTAGGCTCTCTTATCTCTCATTTCTTAGACATCTTCAACAGGGCAAGAGCATGATCCATGTCCATCTCCCCGATTTCCTTTAGTTCTTCACCTCTGCTTAAGGCAGGATCATTGATCTGAGGTTCATGACTGTTGGAACAGTTACTGTTAGTGGGACGAGCACCGAGCTAATGGATGAACTTGTAAATAAAAAGGAGTCTACATCTCTGGTCTGGAATAGCCCATGATCCAAATACTGACGCAGATGTTAAAATGCAAACTTAAGTATTCCTCGTTTAATCACTATCCTATCTTGTATTACTCCATCCAAACCCTTATCACTCTAGATTCTCTTCTATATATACTTTTCTTCTTACTTTCCCATCTATCTTGCTTGTCCCACTCTGTCAAAATTAGATTTCTAAGGTCTGGAGATGTATTCTTTTGCTATAAAAGTATTTCTGCTGCAAGTTTTCCCAGTCCAAAATATATAATTAATACCTTGCTTTCCTCCCTAACACATTCACAAATACTCTCAATACCACATGCAAGTGATTTCCATTATTGTATTCAATAGAGATTAAATTCAACATTATTCTCACCAGTTAGTCCATCCCAGATGAATGCCACAGACCATCTGACCATCCGCATGTCACATGATCTCTTTTATCCTTCTTCATTTGTGGAAACAATACTGGACTTATTTTTCTTCCTCCTTTAAGCAGCCGTCACAACAGAAAACCCATACTTTGCTGGTACTCCTATTCTCCCTTTACCCAAACACCAATGTCTCTGTACTCATTCTTTCGAGTGGGAGCAGAAAGACAATACACAATTTGGTTTTCCTACTTTATTGGTGTTTACTCAGCCCCTAAAATAGCTCCTGGCATAAAACAGTCTGCACATTTTAATATTCTCAATGACACTACATGAATATCATTTATCCTCTATGAAATGGAGAGAAATTACTATAGCTTGAATGTTTATTCTCTCTAAAATTCATGTTGAAACTTAATTGCTATTGCAGCAATATTAAGAGGTGAGACCTTTAAGAAATGATTAACCTTGAGGGCTTGGGGCGCCTCATGAATGAATTATTGCTGTTATCACAGGAGTGTATTTCTTTAAATAAGGACACATTTGACTCCTATCCATCTCTCATTCTCTGTCTACCTTTGCTTTTTTGCTATGTGATGCCTAGTGATACAATAACAAGCGTCTTGTTACATGCCAGTGCCTTGATCTTAGACTTTCCAGCCTTCTGAAAGGTGAGAAACAAAATTACTGCTCCTTTGAAAGTACCCAATCTGTGGAACTGTTAAGAGTCACACAAATAAGACTCAGATACAAAGTCCATATCAAAATAAACACAAAGCTGGGCACTGGTGGCTCACACCTGTAATTGTAGCTAGTCAGGAGGCTGAGATCTGAGGATCGTGGCTCAAAGTGCCTGGGCAGGAAAGTATGTGAGACTCTTATCTCCAATTAACCTCCAGGAAACTGGACGGGGTGCTGTGGCTCAAGTGGTAGAACATTCACCTTGAGCTGAAGAACTGAGGAACAGCTTCCAGGCCCAGAGTTCAAGGCCCATGACTGACAAAAAAATTTAAAAAACAATGCCTATTTGCAGACATCTTCTAAAGATGCAAGGAGGAGTATGGCTATCTTTGCTTCCTCACTTTCTAAATGGACAACTCTGGCTAGAAATCACTTGGGGAGCCTGAGCAGTTACGGCCCCACTTAACAGAGAGCCATGTCTTCTAGTTAATGTACATCTGTGAAACAATCTACATACCTTCTGATCAAACATTGTTGTGCTTATTCTGACTGTGCCATAAATATTTGCACACGTGAAGGTTCAGCACCTTAACATGTACCGAAATAGCTGCATCAAAAAAAAAAATCAAATCAAATAAGGCAAATTGGCTCAGAGACAGGTGTTGGCAGTCTGTGTAAAAGAAGACATCCCTTTGTCAATGCACAAGTGCACAGCAAGTATGCTGAATCAGGACTTACAACCACGGAAGGGGACAGGGACAAGTCAGAAATGTCACTTTCTGCTCAAGTAGCACCGTGTCTGAATGTGAAGCTATGTAATACTGTACTCCAGGGCTGTCCTTTCAAGACAACAGGGTGTGTTTTCTTTTGTGTATTAAGCATGACCAACACTCAGCTTGCAGCTTAATCAATTTTGAAGTCAATCATCTCCTACCAGTAATTTTTTTTCCTTTTTAAAATTATTTTTATTATCTTTAAGTAGTTATACAAAGGAGATGCCATTTGACAAAACAGTTTATGAACACAAGACATCTTGATCAGGGTCATCCCTTCAACATGCTCACCAGCTTTGAACCACCCTTGCTCTTTCTTCCCTTCATTATCTACCTCTTTCCCCTTGCTCCCATCCCTCCCCAAACTTGGATGTACCCATTGCCTGGTGTTGATTTTCTTGGGTTTTGACCTCATCTTTCTAAAACATTACACTGTTTGAACTCTCCATACATTCTTTTATGCTTCAGTTAATTCATTTGTAACCACTTACATTCTATCTACTGCAAACAGGGAAACATACAGCCTTTTTTTCTCTAGATCTGGCTTACTTCTTATCAGTATTTGTTTACACTTCCATAGAACCAGTATTGAAACAAACAAACAAACCCAAACAACAAAAGATAGAATCTAAGGGGGTGGTGAGAATGTTCATGTTTTTCAATGAAAATGTTAAAATTAATGGTCAAATGTTGAAATGAAATGAGAATGAAAATGGTAAAAAGAAGACCTCAAGGAGTTGAAAGAAAGATCTGTTTGGTACTGTACACACTTTCATTTGAATGCTATAAGAGCTCTGAAACTTAGCCATGATCATTCCCTAATATGGGTAAAGAAATTAAAACCCTTAAGACCATAAAGGACATTATCTTGGTCAAGAACAGAAAACAGAGGGAAAGTTGAGACAGAACTTAAACCTAATTCTCTCTCTGAAGTTCACACTGAAGATTTCACACACCCTGCTTGTGTGTCACTAAAACTTAAGTCACACTAGAGTCCTTTCTCTCTGAGAGAGTGAGCATTGTGAGGCTGAGCTTTGTTTGAAATAAGACTATGTGAAACACAGACGCTTTGATTTTCTTCTTCCTTCTAGTAGTTGGTGTTCAGTTTACTTTAGGGAAAACTTGACAATCCCTAGTTTTCAAGGTGTAAATTTAAAGTTTAAAAGAGATATAAATAAGACAATTCCTATTTCTCCCGGTCTATTTTCAGATGGTATAGAAAGTGATTTTATCTCAAAATAGATCATGCTATATTTAGTTTAATATAGTTTGGTATAATTGGTGGAGTGAAAATGGAACATTTCTAACTATTGAAAAATAACTCCAGAAGTCTATGGTAAAACATAAAACATTCAGCATCTTTACACACACTTTTCTTCAATACAGAATGCTTCACAGTCTGAGTGAAGTTATCCCACAAAGGAAATAATTTTAAATATAGGACTTTGTAAAATTGACAAAAGGATTGTTGTTAAGCATGGCTACTTTGATTGGGTGTTAATTCTAAATACAAATGTCGTCTACACAGAACAATTCCCTCTAAATTTAAAACTAGTTTGTGCAAAGTAGACAAGTTTCAGCCATGTGTAGTTCATTGTTGGTTGTGCTTAAAGTGGCTGGTTATTTTAATTCTTTATGAAACAATTAATATGTAAATAAAATAATAATATAATCGTATACAACTTATTTTACCTCCCATGTGAAATACTACACAGGAACATACAAAGATTTAACTGTCAGCAAAACTAGAAAAAGTACTTGCAGAAGGGAGGAGTGGACATATTGAGTACAAAGCTATTCAAAATTTAAAATTAAATTTTATTCTCCTTTTCATTATCATTAGGTTTAAACATTTCAATCAATATCATGATGTACAAATTTGGGAACATGTAAAATTAATCACTTTAGACTCTCATTAAGTACTTATTAATTCATTCTTTTCTCACTTTGTCTGACAAATATTTACTGTTATCTGTATATGAAATGCATTTTCTACCTGTCTCATCATGGATGTATCATTTAACCTGAAGGACTTTCATGTTTCATTTGATGCTTTATAAATTAACTATGTTTCCTAGTAAATGAGTTAAACAAACTCAGATATATAAGCACCATGTTATTGCTTCCTACAATTTCTTCCGTGTTCTTATACCTGAAATGTAAAGGACACATGGCAAATTCCTCCATATTCAATTCCAAAATTCACATAGAATCACATTGTCTTAACTTCTCTTCAGCCACTCTAAACATATATGAGTGTATTATGTTTCAATGGGATGCCTCTCTGTTTTCTGTCTTACAAAGCTATAGAAATAAATGCCCTCTACTGCTTAAAAATAATGGAAACTGGAAGAAGAATGCATTAGGAGGATATCCCCACAGGTAAGGAAAACACTGTTTGGCTTCCTCCCAAAGTCGCCTGTCTTTTGGCTTTGTGTCCAATTATCCTATTCTTCTCCCAGGAAGCTTAGAAGAGACTCCATCTGTTACAGAACAAGCAAGCCCTACCCTTTCTCCACTACTGGCCATTCATCTCTTGGATTAATCTGAAGTTGGTGTGTGATATCTAAGTGTGAGTCTGCTGTACAATAGATGTGGTACCTCCTCTCTTGACCAGCAGTGGGCTGTCTACCCACTACGTTGTAACCATCCCAAGCAACGGTAAGCCAATACCCCTTATGTAAAAGCATTGAGTTGCACGATGTGGAAATGGTCTATCACAAAACCTAATGAAAGTATCATATTTTCTCTCATGCACTGTAAGCATAAATTGCAGAGCTTATAATAGTAAAGGTATTTTTAATGGGTATAAAATCAAAAGACAAAGGGTTAGAGTACATTTTTTTCAGTACTATGAATAGTTGGGAATAGTATTGCCTGTGCCATTAAAAATTGATTTTAATCATTGGATGCTATACACATATATGGAAATAATTAATAATTAAGTAGTTGATATGTGTTAATTAAAAATGACTATTTTTTTCAAAAATGACTGTTTTGTCAGAAAAGGAGAAGCACTCACCCAAATAATTTTAATAAGATTTTCCTGGTTTACTGTTGCTATATATATATATATTTGCTTTATTTGCAACCCCCTTCATACTTAGTTTCATGAGCCCTAGGTCGTACATATATATGTACGTTACATAGCATACACAGAAATGGATAGAGATGTATCAATATTTAAATTCTAGATTATACACAGAAAAAATATCTCTTCCAGTGAAAATTTTCCCATTCAGCTGAGAAAGTGAAATGATTTAATTTCACAATAGAATACTCATCATTATCTCCTACCCTGACTACATAGCACTTAGTGTCTTTAATAGTGAAAAGCATCAAACTCCAGGTCTTGTGTATTCTAGGCACACACTAGGAGACTGAACCAAACACCCAGCCCTTGCTTTTATAAGATGAGGTCTCTTTGAATTCATGATCCTCCCAAATGATGGGACTAGAGGGGTGAGCCATCATGCCTGACTAGTTTCTTTGTATTGTAAGGCTTCATTTAACCCCTTTCCCTAACTCCAGCCCTTACTGTGTTAAACTGTAATCAATTCCTCTGTATGCATCCTCTGGGATGAAAAATTTTAATAAGATTTTCCTGGTTTACTGTTGCTATATATATTTGCTGTATTTGCAACCCCCTTCATACTTAGTTTCATGAGCCCTAGGTCATACATATGTATGTATGTTACATACCATAAATACTACAGTAATTTAATACTTTCTAATTATATTTGATAAAATTTGATGTAGATTCAGGCTGTATTGTGCATCATATTTCATCCCTAGTGGTCAGATCCTGACTTAGATGGTAGATGGTAACTAGAAACCAATTAATGAGAAATATGATGACATATCACCTAACACTGCATTGTTGTTCCATCTGAATTTATGTGAAAACTCCTCAGAGGGCTGTACTAAGCAAATCCGTTAGACCAGTTTGCAGTGGAAATGATAATCTATGCAATCCAGATTAAAAAAGCACTTGTGTGTTTGCAATCTATCACATAAAAATTACTCAATAAAGTGAAGGCATTCATGAAGACTCCATGCATTATCTTGATTTTTCTAAAAGAGAACCATTCATTACATGGATTTTTTTCTTATTCCCTAGGAACATATTTTTTTTCTTTAGCTTCTTCTTCTTTTTTTTCTTTTTCTTTTAGAGGTTCCACTGAGACAAATGCTATTTGTATCCAATGAAGAAAGATAGTCTGAGTTTCAAAAACAAAAAACAAAAAAACAAGGGTCAGTGAATTAAGTTAGTTTATTTTTAAGCAGGTCATTTTTCATATTCTCCTTTGCCTGAAGCAAAGTTTGGACTGTCCAGAAACTTTGCCTTGGTTTCCTTAGAAAAATTAAGCATTTATTATTCACTTGCCTTGCATTTCATTTAGGCTTTCCATCTTCAATCACTTAGGATGGACTGCAACTATTTTCTCACTGCTGTCCTCAAATTAGAGCTTTTAAAATAAATGCCACATTTCTCCCTGTCTGAGCCCAAAATGTTACAGGCAAACATATGGTACTGGGGTGGTCGGAAGGAAAAAAAAAGCAGCAAGCAATTTTGGACTGCAAATAAGCTATTTTCAGCCTTTTGAAGCACCATAATAAATGCTATTCACAAAACTGACGTCTCATTTTACAATTACTACTGCTTCACATCTTTGTTCGACACTACGCTGCCTCCTAGGCCTGTGAATCAAGGATTCCTGGGCCTCCTTCCAAGGTTGATAAGTCCCTTTCCAAACCAGTCACATCACCTGGCGTGAACGAAGCTGTTTGGAAGTCAAGTAGGGGTACAAGAGAATGTCAAAAAAAATTAGGTTGTAGTATCAGAGAGTTTCACTTTGAATCCTGCCTTCAGCCCCTTGGGAAAGACATATATCAAGTCAGACTCTGCCCTTTCCTCAGGAAACTAAGATGACTTTGACACCTTCCTGCAAATACCGTATATATTTCACGATGCATGCAAATAGAGCTAACACTGCGTCAAGGATATACTAAGTGCTCCATAGATGAAGGAGCTGTTTGCTGTTTTTACGCCCATGTTAAAATTCGGGAGAGAATTTTAACTACAAGCATGAATGGGGAAGGTTCTTGTACATGGTGAAACACAGTTCTGTCATGTGCAGGTTGATGACAAATTCTCTCTTCAGCAATCTGATTCAGTGCTGTCAAGCTTGAACACTAAATGAATAAAATGCTTTTACTTTTTCACTGTGATGTTATTAATATTACTACTAACAGTAATATCTCCTGCATTGGATTATAGTAACAGTCGCTCCTTCTTGGTTTCTATTATTTCTATCTTCTATGTATTATTCCTATCTGTCTTCCCACATGATCTAGAGGTGAATGTGAATAAGGTTGATGGTTATCTCAGACTCTTGAGTGGCTGGAATTATAGGCATGAGTCACCAGTGCTTCTCTCAAGACTTCTTTGTAAAACACAAGAACAGTGTTGGGTGGCCTGCACACTTAAGATAGTGCACATTGCATTCTCATACTTAGCCTATACTACAGTCTATAGATGATTCCCCAAACAAGAGCAGGAGCTCTCCCTAAGGCAAAAGAGTACTATGACAACAGAACCTAATTCCATAAAGTGGGAATATAATCAATAAGGCAATAGCAGAATATATATGAACAAAAGTCAAGAGTTCTGCTCTTGGCACTCTTGAGAGGAAACAAATAATCAAACAAGCAAAATATACAAAAGTTTGATGTTTCTTATTTTCAATTTCTTTCTCCTTATTGAAAATATTCAATGGTTAAACAATGCTGCTATAAATATGGTTGTGCTGGTAGCTTTAGTGTGGCTTTGTTTGTGTTCTGTTGGATAAATGCTCAAGTGGAATTGCTTGCTGGGTCATAGGGAAGATCTATGTTTAATTTTTTTTGAGGAACATCCATACTGCTTTCCAGAGTGGTTGTCTTTGGGAGGGAAAAGAAAGGGGCACTGAAATGCTGTGATGAAGGGTGAACAAATGCAGCAGTGATAATCACTAAACACTATGTTGAAAAGGAACTCTACAAATGGTAGGTTGAAATAGGAGGGAAAAACTGGGAGAGAGTGATGGAAGAGGTGACATTGTTCAAAAGCAAATGTACTCTTATCTGAGTTATTTAACTGTAAACCCTCTGTATATCACCTTCACAATAACAATAAAGACAAGAATATAGCCTAGCATCAAGAATTGCCAAATCACAGTATGGAGCTTCCTCAAAAGACTATATAGAGAGCTTCCCTATGACCCAGCAATCCCACTTTTGGGCATTTACCCAAACGATCACAAACAAGGCCATACTAAAGCTACCAGCAGCATTATTTACCATACTCAGATGCCCCTCAGTAGATGAATGGATCAAGAAGATGTTGTATGGAGATACACACACACACACACACACACACACACACACACACACACACACACACATTCTATGCCTCCATCAGAAAGATACCCCCTATTGCTTAGGAAATGGAAAGACTTGGAAAAAGTTACATTAAGTGACGTAAGCCAGGCCCAAAGAAACATAGGTCCCATGGTTTCTCTTATTTGCAATTACTAGTATATGACTAGGGAAAGCAGAAAAGCTCAAAAGCTATGTACATATGACCGTATAAAATGATTCTAAGTGAAATGAACGCCATGATAGGAACACAAAAGCTTTTTATCTTTCTTGCTGTTGTTTGTAATGTGATTATTTTTGTTTCTTTTGTATGTTCTTCCCCCATGGTATAACCCCTGTTTTCACTGTATTTGATTCCTGTGTCCTGAATTTTGTATATACATTTTTCTGATTTGGGGAGGGGAAGGGAAATAACAAAGTGCTTAAATAAGGATACAGGTTGACCCAGTATAACAATGAGATGTACAAGACACTATGTTGAAAACAAACTTTACAACCTCGGCAAGAGGGATGAGTTGGGGAGGTGGGGAGGGAAGGGATGGTTGGGGGAAAAAAAAGAAGGAGGTAACAGTGCTTGATAGGAAATGTACTCATTACCTTACTCATGTAACTGCAACCCCTCTGTATAGTATCTTTACAATAAAAATAATATACCAAAAAAGCAAAAAAATTGTCTGATCAATGGGCAATAATCTCTGTAAAGATCATGAATGTGATTGCATTGGGTAACTGGAAGGGGATCATAGTCTCACATAAGTTGTACCATCTAATGTTATTCAGCTAATGTTTTCTGATCCAATGATGGTATGGATGCTACCCAGTGATGTCACGGATGAACCAATCATGTAGAGAATCATCTTGCTAGGGACTTTTCTCAAGGTATATTGACTTTGTATGCTAAGTGTCTATTCATTCATGAAATTCACTTTGTGTTGCCCGGGGCAAAAATTAGTGAATGTTCTTAATATTTGTGATACATAACATGCACTTAAAAGTAATCAAATGTTCATTCTGAATATTTTTGTTTTTTTTTAATCATGTCCAATTCTCCTATGTGGTAAAGTAATGTGTTGTAATCTCTTTTGTTTCAACACAAACAAAGGCCCATTGCTTAGATTTACATCTAAGGAGGAACTTCCCAGTTGAGATCATACTCATACCCAATCTATCTCACTCCAGGACAAAGCAGAGGAATTATTTTGAGGCTAGACATTATTATGCACAGCATTACTCCTTAGAGTAATCAGAGCTCTAGGATCTCCAGGGGTGGTGCCAAAATGTTGTCAGATATGCCTTGGCTTATCTTATCTTCTTGTCCTCTTTCCTTGTGTAGGAAACAGATTTGCATCTGATATAAAGAATTTTTTGGCCAAGCTTGCTTCCTGCTTCCTTTATTTTTTTCAGTCATAAACTGCCAATACACCACTTACTTTCCTTGCTATCTCAGCATCTCATCTATTTTCCAGGGTCCTCAGCTTATGCACATCTTTTGGTCATTCCAAAAGATATTTCATTTCCATATGTACATAAAATTAAGATTTCAAATGTCCAAGGCTCTCTGTCCAAGTTTGTATTGCAAAATTTTAAAACTTAAAACAATTTTCATCTGCTCTGTATAGCTTTAAAACCCTCCCTTCTCCACTCTGTATGTCTCATTTTCTCTCTCCACACACCCAGAGACATATTTCATATCAGTCTCAAAGCAGTGTTTTTTTAAAAAGAGAGAAGGGGCCTCAAAAACAGAGCCAAAGTTAGATTACATAAGAACAACTAGCCATTATTTCTTTCCCTAGAACATACTCAAGTGTAATTATGAAGGTATTTACACAAAACATTTACATTTTTCATGTTTCAGCTATGTGTTACGCTTTATTTATTTATTTATATTGTGAAAATACCGTACAGAGGGGTTACAATTACATGGGCAAGGTAATGAGTACATTTCTTAACAAGCATTGTTGCCTCCTCCTTTGGTACTTTATTGCTTATTGAATTTCACCCCTATTTTCAACTGCATTGTAACTATTCACATTGAAATTTCAACCTCATTCACTTACTAAGCAGCTACAATGTAAGCTGTTCAAGTATCATATCTCTCAAGTTATCAGCCATAATATTATCTATGATAGCACCAGAGTAAAGTTTCTAAAATATAAGTCAGATAATTTTACACATGTCAAACTGAAAATGATGAAGTTAAAATTTCTGTGTGTTAAGATAGATACTCACTGTCCTGCATAAAATGTAAATACAAACTGTTGCTGACAGTGTTTAATTAAGCAAACAGCAATATATATCAAAGAGGCTTTTAAATTAGAAGAGAGCCTTCCTTATCCATACCTCACAGTAATTTATTCTTAAAATATAAATTATTTAAAGAACATCACCATATTTCCTTTATTTATGTTGGAAAAAATTCTGTCTTCCAAAATAGATTGTGAGACACTTGCAAGCTGAGACTAGTTTTTGTAATTTTTTTTCCCTCCCTATGTTTAATTCAGTGCCTGCACATACTGAATACTCAATGGATATTTGCCGGCTTAATATCTGTTTTATAATGGAAATGACAAGCAGAAAGACCCACATGAACAAATCAAGAAACAAAAGGAGATACCTATTCAACTCTACTCAGGCAGTTAACATATTCTAGCTTTATATAAGTTATTATTATTGCTTATGAAAAGTGAAGTTCAAGCTAAGTGTTGTTGGCTCACACTACTAATCCTAATTACCTAAGTGGTTGATACATGGAAGGTCATGGTTTAAGGACACCCTGGACAGAGAATTTCTGTGGACTTTATCTCCAAAATAATCCAGGGAGCTGGAGTTGGAGGGAACTGGTTAGAGGTAAAGGTTCTTATAGTCAAACATGAGCTGAGCAAATAGTGAAAAGCTCTACATTAAAAACCCAATGGTCATATGGTCATATAACCATATGGTTATATGGTCATATGAACATAGCCAAGACATGGACACAAGAGGTTTTTCTTTATTGTTATAGTTTTTAAGGTACTATATGATTTCTTGTTTCTTTTGTATCCCCTCCCCATGAATAGTATATATATTTATCTGATTAAGGAAGGGGAGGGAAACAACTGGATGAAACAAAGGTCAAAGGGGGATCCAATGCAACAGCGATATTCACAAGACAATATGTTGGAAATGATCTGTACAGCAGGGTGTGGGGTGCGGGGGAGGAAAAGTGGGAGAAAAATGAGGGAGGTGGTAACAAGTTCCACAAGAAATGTACTCACAAACTTACTTATGTAACTGTAACCCACCTGTACATCACCTTGCCAATAACATTAAAAAATAAATTTATGTAATCCTAGCTACTCAGGAGGCTGAGATCTGAGAATCGTGGTTCAAAGCCAGCCCAGGCAGGAAAGTATGAGAGATTCTTGTGGCCAATAAACCACCAGAAAACAGGAAGTGGTGCTGTGGCTCAAGTGGTAGGGCCTTGAGCTGAAGAGTTGAGGGACAGTGCCCAGGCCCAGAGTTCAAGCCCCACGACTGACAAAAAAATAAAATAAAAAGATGAATAAATAAATGTATTTTTAAAAAAAACACCAAAAGCTATTAAAAGAAATCTCACAGAAGCCTTGAAATTAGGAATCTGGAATTTGAGTTTTTACTTTGCTCTCATTTCTGTAATTGTTACCCTGGCCAAATAATAGTATATCACCAGATTTCTCTTTTCCTTAAAACCAAGAGTTGATTACCCAAGCTGATACTCCTCCATCATTATCCATGGTCCCAAATGGGACAATTTTTAAAACAGGCTTCCCTCTTGGTTGATAATGAGTATATTATCATAAACCATTTAATCAATGCACTTTACAAGAATGTTTTCTTGTTTCCAAATCAATTTTAAGATATGACATATTTGTATATAACTGTATTTTTTCTTTTAAATGTCTGAGGATTTTACTTTTTGATTTTTTTATAGCTTAGAGAGGCTTTAAAATTTTATTTAAATTAATAATTGACTTACTAGCAAGTCAGGGAAATTTGTCTCAATGATGCTAAAAACTAATGGATCCAAGAAAAATTAATATATGTGCAGGTGGTGTTTAAAGGTTGAAATTTTGTATTTGGAAATTTATAGAAAGAAAACCTATCAAATGATAGAAAACATATCAGATAGAGAAGATACTGTCTTTCATAACAATTATTCTTAATAATTGTTTTAACAATAATTTTTTAAAAATAATTTTAGATGCCTACCACAGTACTCCACAGACTGCCAAACAGATTTATTTTCTTAAGATACTTTTGAATCAATTAGAAACATGCCTCTCCATTTATAAAATTGTATTTTTAATTTAATTGTATTGATAAGGTGATGTACAGAAGGTTACAGTTATATACATAAGGTAATGAGTACATTTCTTGTCCAACATTTTTTGTCCCTCATTTTTCTGTCACTTTCCCTCCCCCCACTACCTTCCCACCCCGAGTTGTAAAGTTCATTTCCAACACATTGTATTGTGGGTATCATTTTTGCATTGGTTCCCCCTTTGTCCTTTGTCTCACTATTTTGTGTTCCCGTCTCTTTCTCAGATCAGAAAAACACATATACAAAGCACAGAGCACCAAAATCAAATACGGTGACAAGAGGGGATAAACCAAAGGGGAAAAATGAAAAACAAAATTATGAAGTTGTTTTCCAGCGTATTTTTGTATGTTTTTGATTGTAAAAATGCTGTACAGAGGGGTTACAGTTACATGATCAAGGTAAAGAGTATATTTCCTATGGAGCATTGTTGCCTCCTCTTTTGTTTCCCCCCTACCATCCCTTCCCTCCCACCTCCACCCCCTGCCGAAGAAGTAAAATTCATTTTCAACATACATCTCATTGTTACAATGAGTCAACCTGTATCCTTTTTTCAACATTTTGTTTTTTTCCCTTCCTTCCCCGAATTAGAGATGTGTATATACAAGATGCAGGGCACCGACATCAAATACAGTTAAAACAGGTATTATACCATGGGGGAGGAACATACAAAGAAGTTAAAAATCACATGGTACATTATAAATACATTAGAAACAATAGCAAGAAAGAAAAAAGATATTTGTGTCCCTACTTGGGGTTCATTCCAGAGTATTTTGAAAAATATGTGGTTACTTGCTTTTTCTCTTTTTTTTTTCTTTTTTCTTTCCCTTATTTCTTTCCTTCCTTATTTTCTTTTGTTTGGTACTAGAGTTTGAACTCAAGGTATCTTGCTTGCTCAACCTGTCTGCTGTTCTAATACTCTACCACTTGAGTCATATTTCCAGCTCTGATTTTTTTTCCTGTTGTTGTTGATTTGTCTTTTGGAGATGAAATCTAGTGGACTTTCTTCACTAGCTGATTTTGAACTACAATCATTCTAACTCAGTCTCCTGAGTAGAGAGAATTATAGGCTTGAGTCAATGGCATGGAACTTATTTTGCTCTTCTTTAAGTAACTTACATCATCCTTCAAAAAAATCTGTACTGAAGGACTTAAAAAATTGGCTTGGTTTAATTTTAGCTGTAAAAATATTTTCACAAGAGCTCAGAGGGTAGGCATCAAACCTGTCTTACAAATAAAGGCTTTAGGGCTGGGAAGGTGGCTCAGTGGCAGAGTGCTTGCCTTGCATGCCTAAGGCCCTGGGTTCAATTCCTCAGCACCACATTAGCAGAAAAAACAGGAAGTGGTGTTGTGGCTCAAGTGCTAGAGTGCTAGTCTTGAACTGAAGAGCTGAGGGACAGCACCCAGGCCCAGCGTTCAGGGCCCACAACCGACAAATAAATAAATAAATAAATAAATAAATAAATAAAATAAAGGCTCTATGACAAAAATAACAGTATCAAATTTGTATTGAATGACTATCATTTTCTATGTCCTGCATAGCGGACATTCTTTGCTTCTCAGTTCCATAATGAGACTAAAAGGTTAGGTTATATACCCATTTTATAGATACACAAGTTGAAATTTAGAGCATTGCTGTTCAGCACCAGGTGGCCAATGAGTGGCTAGATTCATCTTTAAATCTGATATTTAAGTGTGCCTAAGTGTGTATAAGTACCATTTCCTCCTTTATTCCAGGATGAAAAATGGCATCAGACCATCTGTGTTATTTTACCCAGGTACTATAATTTGTTTTAATCAGTATCCAAATGACTGTTGTGGCTACCATATTCCTCAGAGTGCCCATTCGAATATTATTGCTCCTGGCAGTGAAATCCTTAACCATAAAATTCCATAATCCAAATCCCCAAAAAAGCATTTCCCTGATGCCAAAACCTGATAAATAGAATTCAAAATTGAGGCCACAAACCTGTTTCAGGCTCAATGGAGAAATAAGGCTGCCCTTCCAAGATGCTATAAACCAACTTTGCACTGTTTCCATAAACTGGGTCATCGGCGTCAGTAGCTGTGACATTAGTGACAGACGTACCTAATAAAAAGAGAGGGGGAAAAAGTCATAATTAACACGTTATTTTTTGCCAAGAGCTAAATTTTGCCAAGCCTATCATACAGAAATCCATGTGTGGGAATCAAGAGAGAAGGAAAAAAAATCAAGGGTGTAGGTCTTTTTAAAAGACTGAGATAAACTGCTTTGTCATAACTTTAACAATACCCAATTCTTGTCAAAGAAAGGGTTCTGCTAGGTTGGAGAGCTGTATAAAGACAGCCTCTTTTGTATCTGTGTTACTTAAGATTCCTTTGTAGTTTTCATTTTAAAGATACCTATTAGATTCATGTGGGTTGCGAGAATATGCAAGGGAAATGATATCAAAGGAATATGAAATATATGGTTAATAGTATCATATAGCAGGTGATACGTAAGTTTTGCAAAAGCACAAGTAAACGTACCTAGAAAAGTCGACTGCTGAATTTTTTTAAAAGCTGTGCAAAAATATCAAAGGAATATTTTATCCCATCACATTTAATTCCTCAGAATATAAAATTAGATTGGAACCACCAATTAATTTGCATGCTTAGGTAATTAGGCCCATGGATAATAGAATCAAAACCATCTTTTTTTTCAGATTACTCTTCTCTTTCATATTCACTTATTCATGGAACAATTGAGTACAGAGAGCTTGCCTGAATTGAAATTTTTTTTTCAGACAAAAATCTTTACAGTGAAGGCATTTACAGTTTGGTGGTGGTAAAATAGAGAACAGATAAATACATATAAAGATATATTCAGCTACATAACACATGTAAACAAGATACATAACAAGTGTAATTAACTACATGATCCAGGACAGACAAGATGAAAGCAGAAATTTTCTAAGAGAGGTTGCATTTCAGTTAATTGTTCAAGAAATGTTGAGCTTCACCAGGATAAGGGCAGAGAAGGAATTCCAATAAATGAGTCATGCACAAGTAAAGGCAAAGTAGCTACCTTGGCACATTCTGGAAACTGCAAATCTGAGGAGAATTTGGGAAAGTCTAGAGTGACAACTAGAGCCACAATCTATGAAACCTGTCTTCCTTCCCAGTATATGTCAGACATACATTTACTACTTGTATTATAGATGGATGCATGGGTAAATTACCTGGTAAATTTAATGAAGAACACCAGGAGATACCAAAAATCACTAATTTGTTATGGTGCTGGGATTGGGGCTAAACTGGTTGAGCATCTGCTTAGCAAACACAAGGCCCTGATTCCAATCTCCAGTACAGCAAAATAAATTTTTCCAGACCCCCTATCTCCAATTAATCCCCAGAAAACCAGAAGTGGTGCTGTGGCTCAAGTGGTAGAGAGCTTGCCTTGAGCTGAAGAGCTGAGGGACAGCACCTAGACCCAGAGTTCAAGCCCCATGACCAACAAAAATAAATAAATGAATAAGAATAAAGTTTCCCAATCATATTTTAGAAGTGATTCTTAAAGATAAATTTTGTTTCACAATTCTTAGCAAATATAATTTTATGTACACATATATAGTAAATGTATACATATATATTGCATATACATATTTCATATATGCATATATTGCTATGTGCATATATATGTAGCAAATATCTATATTGCTATATATATGTAGCAAATATCTATATCTACATATCTATCCATATATTTATATCTATCTATCTATCTATGTCTTCATCTCTATCTCTGTATCTATCTTGATCATTCTTTGTGCAGAAAGAAAAGGAACCAGAGACTGGACAGGACATGGTTACAGTGGACCTCAGCTATGCTTTCAATCTAGGCTGCTCAATGATTTAATGGGGCCAGGTCTTCACTGAAGACCTGTGTGATAGGAAATACCCTAGAGAATGGACCATGGCTCTTGGGCCTGGTAGCACTCTTCAGTCAAGGGCAACTACAAAGTGAGGACAGTGACCCTCAGTCCTGATCACTGAACTGTTCACAGGCAATGCCCCAGCACATGGAGGAAGGTGTGTCAATACTGCAGGAGGAACAGAATGAATCTGAACAGCGTACCCGCTGCTGCAACGATGTACACAGACTTGAAGCAGGTTTTTGCCAATCACGATTTCTGAAGATGTTGCCAGTCAAAATCTTTGTAGAACGTTTTGAATTGCAGTTACTATTCAGGAAAAGTGACAATATTTGTTGAGCACTCAACAGTCTGATGAAATTAGAGTTTCTACTCAGAATGATGACTTAAAGGCTTTACAGAAAATCTACAGAAGAGGAAAATATTGTTCTGAATGCTCTTTTTTGACAAACTCTGCACACACTTGAAACAGTGTGTATAAATTGAGTGTGTGTGTGTATGTTTGTGTGTGTGTGTGACTTCATACTCACTTTCATAGCAATTCCTTTCACTGGTGATATTGGCGCATGAAAACGCTGATATCTGTAGTTACTTAATTGTTTTACAGCATCAAGAAGAATTTGGGTTAAAAATCTTCTCAAAAAAGAACAATAAGGAGAAATGTGCCCACATATTGTTAAAAGATAGAGAACAAAATTAGTCATCCAAACGAATGCTAGAAATTTCAACTAAGAATAAAATATGGGATCCTTCGAGTGCCTGAATCCTGAGCCTTGGCTCCATACTGTTGGAACATAGAGACACTGTTTCAGAGAAAGCGTATTCTCATGTATTTCAGAGTTCTTTCAGACTGGAGAGACAGGAGTGCACCACTGGGCCAAAGTCTGTGTGAGGTGTATAGTCTGCTATGTTTTTTGTCTAGTATGTTTACTCTGATTCTTCAGAAATAAATTCTACCTCCCCAACTTAAGTACAATACTATCATCAAGAAATAAAGTCAAAGCCACAAAAGGAAGTTATAGTGATGAGTGTAGCTATTCATTTCCAGTCATTGCTCCATCCCTAGAAAATGAACAATAAGCAGTCATAAACTTCTGTCAGTACCAAAATTACATTCTAGACAGAGACTTAAATGAAGGGATATATTTATGGAGAACAAATAAGTGCAACTATTTCCTGAAGGACCATGCTGTAGTAGAAATATGTAGGAGAGGTGTGTGTTGACAAAGTAGTGGGAAACATGTTAATGGTTTTGAATGTGGAATCATTTCAATGTGTTCTAAAGCACTTATCTCTAACTCGTTGGGCAAATCACTTAACCTTAGTCTCAGGCTAAAATCTACATTAGAGTGAATGTGAGTGATAAAGGCAATGATGGATGTGGGTTCCTAATACAGAAACGATCACATGAGAATCTTGAGTACCACCCTGCCTTGCATTGGACCTTAACTTTGAAAAATAGATCCCTCACGTCTGTCCCAGAATGATAAGATGCAGAAAGACACAGAATACTTTAAAAAAAGACCACAAACTTCAATTCCACTGGAAATCTTCCAGGAATCCCAATGTAAAGTGATCATTCAATGTGGTAGGTAACAAACTTTAACAAAAGTTAGCTCATCTCTACTCCTAGGAGCTGTTCTTTTCTTGATTACTTGATGTGGGTGAGGAGAGGGGACGCTTTCATATTTGTTTGCAAAGTGAAGCATTTTTTTTAGGCAATTAATCTTGTCTAAAGAGTCCTGAAAAACCGTTTCAGGGTAATTATAAGGTGAGAAATGCGTTCTTGGATTTTGATTATTTCAAGAATAGCAATAATTATTCTATTTCTGTCTTATTGTAAGTTGATCTGATCTTGTCCTGAGAGCCCACCTTGCCAGCACTGACACTGGCACACAGGTCCAGGGTTCTGCCATCTGCATGCTCCGTGGTTCTGTCCTCTCACGAGCGAAGATGCTCATTTGTACTGTGAAAACCTCAGTATTTCATGGGAGGATCCAGTATGGCTTTAGGAAGTTACAAGAAGAGTGAATACCGAGAAGCTGCAATGTATTTATGGGGAAGAGTAATGGGGGGGGACACAAAAGGAGGGAGGAAGGATGACCAAACGCAGTCACTACATTCAGTGTAAATTATGTCAAAACTGAACTTGAGGGCAGGGATGGGAGGGGGAAATGGGAGGGATTGATGGAAGGGATGACATGGGTCAAGGTGCACCACACTCAGAACCTGAAATATCAAACTGTTACCTCTCTGTACAATGATTCAATAATAATAACACTGATGATGATGATGATGATGATGATGATGAGTGAATGAAACAGATCACCTCTGGCTTACACCTGGAACCATAGCTACTCAGGAGGATAAGATCCAGAGGATCATGGTGTAAGCCAATACCGTAGTAAAGCTTAAAATATTTGATCTCTAAAGTAACCAGCAAAAAGCAGGACTGAAAGTGTGGCTCAACTGGCAGTGTGCCAGACAAGCAAGCAAGTTGAGTAAGTGTAAAATTCTGAGTTGTAACCCCAGTATCCTCAAAGAAGTGGGGAGTATAGGGGACTGAAAGGAAAAAAAAATGGAGTCAACCTGTCTTGAACTCTGTAGTACAAGGTGGTGAAACATTAGTTTCATAATCCATCTCCACATTTTACTAACTTTTACACTTGTGGTAAACTTTATTAAGCTTTGGTTCACTAGTATGGACAAAGAAAATTACTGGTACATCATGGTTTTGTTGAGATAATTAAAGGTGATCCATGCAACATAGAAGGAAAAGAAGTTTTGACATTTGATATTTCTCAAAACTTCTGTCATTCTTATACCAATAGGTTATATATGCACAAAGTTGAGACTGAATAAAAAACTATTTTAAATTTTCATTGGTGATAAGTATTTTAATTTATATAATTAGGTGACTTTTTTGCTAATGTTTTTTTAATAATAGTACATTTCCATAAAAGACAGAAATAAAGACACTGTAGATGTAACTGTATAAAAGGTAGGTAGGCAAAATAAATTCCTATGTTTTGTGGCATAGCAGGGTGAATATAATTAACCATAATGCCTTAAATCTCAAAATAATTAGAACACAGAATTTAACATGTATCCACGTTAATAAAGTGATAAAATTTTAATTAGCTTAACTTCGTCATTACATAATAAATACACGAATTAAAGCATCACAATTAACTCATAAGTATGAACAAATGTCAATAAAACAGTGATATACCCATGTACTTATTAAGAAAGATCTTTCTTCAGTAAAGATTTCCAAAGGAAAACACCTATGTACACAATCTCACAGCCTACCATACAGTGTATTTCCTATCATTTTCCACAGTGGGAGGAAATGGCTCTGGGTTCAAACATAAACCGTGTTTAATGTAGTAAGTACAAGGCTACTTGGATGAATTTCATTCTCCCAGCCTGAGCAAATCCCATGTGACTATAAAGATAGACTGTCACTGGGGCTAAGACAAACAAACGCCACAGACTCTCCTAGGATATAGTGTCCTGATGCCTGGCTTCCCCAAAATCCACATCCTTCAACTTTATACATCTGGTACCATCAGGTACAATCTTTCTCCTAGCAGCGATGCCATGTCTGTGGTTGTACCTGTGCACTGGGGACAAATGCGTGCCAGGCTTTGTGAATGCATCTGTCAAATGATCCCCCCATCAGGGGGAAAATGGATGCTTTGAGGTTAATCTCGGCAACAGAAAACATTTCTAGTCAAGCTGCCCAGTGCAGTAGGCTTCTCCATGGAAATGCATGCAGAATGCAAGCTACGGAGAGAGAGGCAAATTGAAAAGTGTCAACGTTGCAGGATAATGTTACTTCAAAGCGGCAAGTGTTGGTGTGTGATAAACAAGACCCCGAGTAATACCCAGAAAATATAACATCCAGGATTCTCTGTTTGTGTTTTCATTTGGAACTGCTTTTGTCCTTTTGTTGAGGATACAAGAGACTCATTTAGCTAGTGACTATATATTTGACATTGTGCCATTTCTCCAAGAAAGCCCCTATTATAATCCAACTTGGTGCTGATCCTAATTATAATAATATAGCTGTCGCATTTCCAGCTGCTGTCAACAAAAAATGATCCCTGTCCCCACAATTCAGCCTGCTAGTATCAAGTCAAGTATGAACACAGCAATTCCAAGGTGAAATCCAGCTACTAATAAGCCTAAACCCCCCACTTTTGTTTTCCTGCATTTGGGTTCAGTTAAGCGAAATTTGTCAATATGCTGCCTGGATTCTAATTAATAACAGAAGGCTTGCAATGGCCTTTGCTTCTTCCCATATCTAAAAGTTTCCTCCGATTAGCTGCAGGCCTCACATATTTTCCTCCAATCATGACAGCAAGGACTACAAGCAAAATTAACCATCAAAGATGTAACTCTGTCAGGTTAGAGGTTCTGCTTTGCTGACAAACTAAGATAAAAGGCCTTCGGGAAAATAAGACATTGGCGTTTGGGTAGTGCAGTTCTGTTAGCTAGGCTATACTTTTTCTTTATGAGCAAGTCAGCACACACCAATTCTGCACATTATTCAGAAAGAAAAATGCTGGTGCTGACACCCTGAGCAGGAAAACAAAGGTTTGGTGCAGCGTGAAAATGTGCACACTGGAAAAACTAAAAACTATTAAGATGAGAAGAACATAGACCCCATTTGCAAGTACTTGTTTGCAATATGTTTTCAGAGGAATAAGCATTTCCATAGCAGTAGGGAAAATAAAGAAGCCGAACCTTTGCAATAGGAGATAGTCAAAAGGGCATGCGTTTCTGGCCTCTTGCTATTATTTTCAAACTTTTGATGTGAACTTCTAGCTTTCTTGTTCCAAGTTCAGCATGTAAAATCCACAGAGTGTCTAGCATTGTCATCTGAAAAAACCCTTACTTAATCATTCATATGGTGCAAAGATCACAGACAGAACCGGCCATAGCAACGATGTTACTGTTTTCATTATTGAAATGAAAGGAAAATACCCAACTGCTCTAACCCCCTTATTATTTCCCACAAATATGACAAGACAGAATAAGTGGCACAAATGTCTCCATGACAACATTTCTTGGTCATTGTGGAATAGCAGAGCAATACTATTATAGAACCAAAATAACTTGTTTGTGCTTAAATTAGCACATACTAGAAATTAGATGTTTTAAATGTGTCTTGTTCAAATGATTACCTTTGAGTTTTATGTAACTGTGTCCTGGGATACTTCTTTAATGGATGGTCATGTATTATTTCTAGGGGTTTTGTTTCCATTTGTGTGATTTTTTTCCCCCTATTCCTTCAGTTACAGCAGAATACATTCTCTTTATGTATGCAGGTAAAAGCTGAGAAATAAATGCAGGCGGTCAGTCAAAGCATGTTGATTACTAGCTTCCTGGGTGATACCATAATCTTCCACATTCACTTCTCCAGACTGGCATCATGCAAATTTTCCCAGTGGGAAACATGGCCTAAATCCTACCGGCATTTTTTCAGTTTTGCTGCTTAATTATAGAAGACACATGCCAAATATCTACATCTCTAAGGGACCCCAGAGGGGGTCTTTGGAGGATGAGAAGGATTAAATGTGGATCAGCAAAAATTAGAGAGGGTATTTTAAAATTTAACCCTATAGATAGAGATAGTCATGACTAATACCCTCCTTACCCACAAAAACCAGCTAAGCTCTGAGGGAAACAAATAGTAACCAATAATGTCTGATCATTCAACTGCAAGCCAGAAGGCAAGCGTCCTCTTGCATTCCAGATATTTCTATTGGTATTAGGATGGGTTAACATGGAAAGTGAAGTCAGTGGAAAACCAGATTATAGATTCTTCTCTTTTGCTATCAATCTTCTCCTTAATAAAAATCATCTGCACCAGGCATAGCGCCTTAAGCCTGTCAACTCTAGATACTTTGGTGATAGAGATCAGGAGATCACAGAGCAAATGTAGCCTAGGCAAGCGAAGTCACAAGTCTCCATCTTGACCAATGGCTGCACATGGTGGTGCATGCCTGTCAGGCCAGGTACCAGGGGAGCGCCCTGGCTCTCTCCTGTCATCCCCAGCAGCACAGGAAGAATGTAAATAGGAACACTGCAGCTCAGGTCAGTCCTGGCATAAAGCAAGATGCCACCTTGAAAATAACCAATGAAATAGGGGGTTGAAAACTGGGCCCCTGTGGCACACACAGCTAATTCACTTACTCAAGATGCTGAGATCTGAAGATTGAGGTTGAAAGCCAGCCCTGACAGAAACATCCATGCAATGTTTAGATCCAATTAACCATCACAAAGCTAGAAGTGGAGGTGTGGCTCTAGTAGTAGAGAACACTAGCCCCAAGGTATAAGCTAAAGGACAACCTCTAGGCTCTAAGTAACCACCCTAGTATCAGCAAAACAGTGGAAGATGATGAAGTATGGCTCAAGTGGTAAAAGCAGAGGTAGCATTGTTTTTCTTTTCTTTTCTTTATCCTGGTCCTGGGGCTTGAACTCAGGGCTTGAGAGCTGTCCCTGAGCTTCTTTTGTTCCAGGGTAGCACTCTACCACTTTAGCCACAGCTCCACTTCTGGCTTTTTGGTAATTTATTACACATAAGAGTCTCACAAACTTTGTTGCTGGGACTGGCTTTAACGCCTGATCCTCAGATCTCAGCTTCCTGGTTAGCTAGAATTACAAGCTTGAGCTACTAGCCCTCAGGTAGTATTGCTTTCTTTTAAGACATGCACCATTCAGTAGAATCCTCAATGACTTCCCTCTCTCTATTTTCTTTCACAGGCCTAACTCCTGCTCACTGGGTGTTCTCTTCCTGTGTGAGTTCTCAGCCCACAGTGGTGCACGGTTGCCAAATGCCACATGTTCCAATTTGAATTTATTATGGGAATGGGGACAGATTCATAACTGCAGTCACTCTGAGGGATGGCATGGAAATGTACCCTGTCATTTCTCAGGCTCCATGATTTGGGATAGAAACCGAGCAAATAAAACCTGCTTGCTATAGTTTCAGAGACCTAAACAGTTGTGTCACTTCACGAAACCCCCACGCCCATGTTTCTAATAGGAGTCTGCAACTTTCAGACACAATTAAGCAAACTTCAGGAGGTGCTGTTGTGCACACAGATGCCTCCCATTCTACGCATGTGGCATCCAAGCAAACGTCTGTAATGTGCACTGGGTGAGAGAAATGGAAAGTATGATGTGAAAAAAAATGTGTAACTGTAAAAATCTCACCCGTGTTTACTATTCACAGGAGAGAAGTTCCTCCTCACATCCTTCCAGAACAATGCTCGCATGGTGTGGCCTAGCCACTGCCTTCGCAGACAGATAATGAGCACCTTCGGAAGCCTGGTTGTGAAAACTAATAAGCTGCCTGGTTTACAGTTCCATGTGCATAAATAAACTCTTTCAGAATGAGAATCATTCTTCTTCCCCCCCCCCCACCCCACTCTCCCCAGCAGTAGAGGAGGGGGAAAAAGTATATTTTCATTCCATAGGCCACCGCATTCGGGAACTAAACCTTTCCTAAACTGTTACCTGAGTAATAAAATCCTATAAATACTTGAGAACTAATAGCATGGTAAATGTCCAACAGTGGCAGCTCTCTCTCCATCCTGACTTTGTCCTATTATACCTGTCTTAGGCCTACATGGGCCTTCTATACTATGAAAGGACATCAGTCATTGAACATTTATTTTACTCAGTTCGTTCACTCACATGTACAGAATGACGATTTGCATGGCACGTGCAGTATGCCAGGCACGGAGTTAGACCTGAAGAGTAAAACAATGTTCAGAGTTTGCTGTCCAGTTGTGTTTGCTATCTACTGTAACAAGGCATTAACCCAGTATCTCATTACAGAGCTTCAAACCTTCCATACATTTGTTTCTAAGAAGGTTACACACTCCAGTGTATAAATATACGTGTTTTCATTCTTCACACTGGTTCTGCAAACAGAATGTCAGACGTTTCTGCTGGAATTAGTTAAAAGGCAGAGGTCATATTCTTTTTTTTTTATTGTGAAAATACTGTACAGAGGGGTTAGAATTACATGGGCAAGATAATGAGTACATTTCTTATCAAGCATTGTAGCCTCCTCCTTTGTTTCCCCTTCCTATCCCTTCCTATCCTCCCCCCACCCCCCCCAATCCTCCCCGCCCCCCCCCACCAAAGTTGTAAAGTTTGTTTTCGACATAACGACTTGTACATCTCATTGTTGCAATGGGTCATATTCTGTATCCTGGACACTCTCAATGAGCAAGAAATCTTGTTTACGTCACTGACTCAGTTTTCTGATCCATCTGTAAATGCCCAAGTCATAGTAGCCTGATCCCCAGCCAAATTGTGTTAGGCCTTTTGTTTTGTCTGTCTGGACAGCTGTTTTACTGTTTTTGTATTTTTTAAAAAATTATTGCTTTTATGAACTCAAGCAGAACCTTACCTGTGACCTCTTTAGATAACCCATTGCTGGCAAAGGATTTGCCAGTGAAGAGTCATTTTGGAAAAAAAAATAAATAAACAAAAACACTGAAAAACTGAGCACCCTAGCCTCTTCCTGAACAGCAGCCAGCAGAACAACAGCAGCAACAAAACCTCAGAACATCAATATATTTCTTCTATACCTTATATACTTCAGATCCCCAGCCGAAATTCACCAAGTCTCAGAGTGACAAGCAAGAAAGCAAACACTTGCTTTCCAAAAGAGGAAAAGAGCCAGATACCATTGGTAGAGTCAACCATGAGTTAAGCTCCGGTCATTGATGAATACCATGTCTCTTAGCTTAAAATCTTCAAGCTTAGGATAGATGACCTGACCTGATCTTTTTCTCTGGAATCTCAAAAAAAATACTCTTTGTCTAGAAATATGTGCACAAAATTCTCTTTCTTATTAAGATCCCAATGAATTGCACCCTACCTGTTCAATTCTGTACACTGAAGAAGCCAGGTAAGATCAAAAATGCCAGAGAGGGAAAGATATGTTCAGTGGTATATAAAGAAGTTGAAGTCATCATGCTGAACAAGCAAAACAAAGAATAGAAATAATCATGCTAGAAGAATGTACAGAGACCTTGGTATATGGAGAGACTTGGGGGAAAAATGTACTGGAAACTCTTTGTTTCCTAATTCAACTCTTGGCAAGAACAAAAGAGTATGTGAAAGGCTAAAGCAATGGGTTCACAAATGTATGACTAAGGTCTTGCCAACATTTTGAAAGTTCTTATAACTGGGAAGGTAGAAAGAAATGGGAGACATAGTAAGATGGAAGAAAGAAAATGATGGAAAAATTATGCTTTTAGCCTTGAATGTGATACATGCTGACAGTCCTACTAGGGATCACAACTTTAAGTAGTATGAAACGTTAGCAGGGATATTTATCTTTTCTTTCTTCATTGTTCTCTTTCACTTCTTTTTGTCCGTATCCTTTCTCATTACAATCCGAATGTCCATTGATTTCTTGAGCTGTGAAACTGATTTTTGTCTTGGAAAATCAAAGACAAATATGAGTTTTCGTAGATCCTTGGGGAGCTCAGAGCTTACACACAGAAGTCACACATAACAATCATATTCATAGCCTAAAACCTGCATTTGTTCAATGAGTGATGTGAGCACAGAGAGAACCAACTTTGAGCAGGGACTGGTGGAAGGTGGATCAAAAGTGTGTGAGTAGCCTTTTTGATGAAGTACCGTGAGGCAAATCCCAGGTTTAGTAATAGCCTATGATTTCTGAATATTGACTTTGTAATGGAAAGTGCATAAGGCCATGCGTATATGTGCACAAGGAATTTTTAGAATACATACCTAAAACATGCTTACATTTGAGATAAGACTTTTAAATATCATTTTAAAAAGTGTCCAGTCCATTGAGACATCACATTTGCAAATAACAGGGATTTCTTTTCCTTGTAGCTATGAAAAGTTGCAATTCATGACACCATGCTGTGAAATATAGGTTGAATATGTTTAATACAAACACTTGAAATAAAAAATGCTTCAAGATTCCAAAGCATTTTTTGATTCCACAAATGGTAATTCCACCTCACCTTGTGTGGGGCTGAATTTAGAGTGAAGTGCACAAAAATATTGTACCAAAATATCACCAGGTTCTATGTACAAGATACATACACAAATTTTGTGTTTAGACCTTGACCTCATTGTGTATAAAAACACTTCCAAAAATATAAGAGAAATACATCATGATTTCTTGTGCCAAGTCTTTTCAATAAGATTTAATTTGGGGTGATAGTTAAGGTGTTTATGATTGGCAAAAGTAAAAATTGGCAGGTTTAAAATGCAGTGGAAATTTATGAAGCATCCACAGCAAATCCCAACTTCACTTGAAGAACTAAAGTGAAGTCAGGTTGCTGGTGACTCGAACTTGTATTCCTAGCCATTCAGGAGGCCAAGATCTGAGGATCTCAGTTCAAAGTCCACCTGGAATGACAAATCCAAGAGACTCTTTCTCCAGTAAATTAGCAAGAAAAAGCTGGATGTGAAATTGTGATTTTTTGATAGAATATCAGCCTTGAGCTAAAAAGCTAAGGGAAAGTGTGCAGGCACTGAGGTCAATCCTTAGCATCAGTGCTTAAAGTAAAATAAAGTAAAATAACTGAAATGATTAAACAAACCAATTCCAATCCTTAGCTTGATTCAGTTATGTTCTCACTTTTTCATTCTTTCTTTTAACTATATTTAAGAATCTTACTGGGCACTGGTGGCTCACAAATGTAATACGAACTAATCAGGAGGCTGAAATCTGAGGACTGTGGTTCAAAGCCAGCCTGTTCACTGACAGCCTCATCTCCAATATACTACTTTAAAATAGACAGAAAGGGAGCTGTGGCTCCCTAGTAGACCACCAGCCTGGAGCCAAAGACCCTCAGGGACAGCATCTAGGCCCAAGACCCGTACAAAAAATAATGCAGACAATGAGAAAAGGACTGTATGTTCCTACCCAACAGCTGTGTCTTTCCAATTATACTTTATGACATCTGCAGCCTTTTTCTTCTTAACATTTGTACTACCTTTGTGCTTACATGTTGGGCTAATTTGTAGTTGACCCCAGTAATATAGCCCTTTTAGCTAACATTTTTGTGAAAGCCAATCATTGATTCAGTCACTTTGCAGAGAGCCTTAAAAAAATCAATAAATTCAGAAGAAAGAAATGGTGCGACTTCATAATATCACATTTTGTTTTTATCACAAATTTCCAATTTACCAAGTTCCTGTTTCATTATTTATATCAGACAGGGCATGCTGATGAGATACACAACCCGTCTTGTCCCTTTTGGCAATTCATTTATAACTGAAGCACAATTAATATCTCCACAGCTGTTCTCGGGGCAGGAAGAAAAAAATGTGGCTGTGACTATTTAGTGCATGTTTGAATGTGAACATGTCAAGTAAGGAGCACTGACGTATCCCTAAAACTGTAGAATCTTGGCTTGGCTTGATGTTTAAATTATCCAGAGAATGAGTTTCAAGACTGAATTTCGTATATGACCAGAAGCTACCTTTGAAATCACTCCCGATTTCCCATGGAAATAATTAGGAACCAGAATGATCATTAGATGCAAACTTTTGTATGGCCCTTGTCCAAAGACAAAATGTAAGGGAAAACTCCACTGACTTTCTAGAGAATGACATCATTTTAACTTTCTTTTCATATTCATTGTCAATTGCCTGTTTAGAAGCAAATAGCACATCTTCCTTCCTTCCTTCCATTTTCCTTCCTTCCTTCCATCTTCCTTCCTTCTTCCTTCCTTCTTTCCTTCTCTCTCCATCCTTCCTTCTTTTCTTCCTTCCCTTTCTTCCTTTCTTCCTTCCTTCCTTCCTCCATGCCTCCCTTCCTCCTCCTCCCTCTCTTTCTTTCTCTGTCTCTTGCTCTTCTTTTTCTTTTATTTAATGGTACTTTCTCAGTTGGCTGGCTGGAATGCAATCTACCATTTGAGCCATGCCTCCTCCACTAAATTTTGGTGGCTATTTTTAGAGACGTCCAGTCAGTTCTTCTGCCTGAACGGATCCTCCAGGTATTAAAACTAACATCAAATATAGAGGAACAGCTGTGCTTCTTTTTCAAGTGCTTTTTTTACACTTGGTATTAGTATCTTATTTAGATTTAAAAACTCAAAAGTGGATTTAAATTACTTTTCACTTCCTATGAACTAGTGATAACTCAAAAGATACTTTTGCATTATTAATTTATTTACTAAAATATAGATATGGTTAGAATATGAATATTTGTGATGTATTTATATGGGCAGACATCCCAATGGTACATCCAGAAACATTCATTCTATCTCTCTCTGTGTATCTCTCTCTGTCTCTCTCTCCCTCACACACACACACATGCAAATACATACAGACACAAAACCATACTACAGTATACCCTAAACAGTTATTCAATGTCACCCTGGCCATACCAAAAATCATAGATGAGAGCCCATGTATATGAAGGTCCAATAGTTCCAAAGTTCTGATGGGGCTCGCGATCTGTGAATTCAAGAAATAGTCTAGAGAAGATTTAAAGTATCTAAGATCAGATAGACAGATCATATGAAAATATGAAGACTGTTTTCTAGGAGCCTTGAGCAGCAAAATGATATTTGTATCCAAGAGAGGAATCCTGGAAATAATCTCCTCATAGATACCATGATATGACTGTGTGTGTGTGTGTGTGTGTGTGTGTGTGTGTGTGTATGTATGTATGATGTCCTCTCAATGAAGTAATTCAAAATATGAGCAAATAATTTTGTAGCTACAGATGGAACAAATAAATATTTAAAAATAGATTATTATTGCCCATGTTTATAATTATAGTAAATAATCATTATGAAAACTAAGCCTGGACATAAAATAAGGATACTACAATGAAAGCAACCAAAAAACAATAAGAAGAAATATGCTGATTGTTGAATCCAAAAGGGACAACAAAATATACTTATGTTTAGGTCACTTTGCCTGGGTAGCAGCAGGTGTGGGATACAGAAAATGGCCTACACTTAATCATACTGTCATATTACTCCAATAGGACTGAAAGGTATAAATTTATAGCAGTTTATGCATTTTGAAATCATCAAAGAAACACAGTATGTCCAAAGAGTCCTATTTCTTGCTGGAGAACTGCTTTCTAGGTGTTTGATTCCTTCCCATAAGCTTCTTCTGAGAAACTGTATTTTACATAAAAAATCCTTGACTCCTGCCTGATGGAAAACAATTCAAAAATCTCATAAAGGAACCAGGAATCCAGTTCACACACTAGCTTATGGAACAGTGCTATTAGGGAAGCAAAAAGAAGAAAGGATGCTCCCATGCTTTTAAAAGTTATATGTTATTTCAAGTTTTAATTACAAAAGTAATACAGACTCTTGGTGGGAAACACACCTTTTTTTTGTGGGCAACTCAAAGAGACACCTCAGAAGGTACAGAAAGGAGAAGGCTCTGGGCTTTTAGGACTGTGCTGGGAAGTGTTAAGAAGTTAATTAGCACCTGCATTCTAAAGAGCAGTTAGGTACAATTTGGGACAGATGGGAGGGTCAGACACTGTGAAAAACATCCTATAGCACCTTAAGGACTGTAAGAGATCACAGCTTCAACTTCACTTTTGTAAGTATTTAAACCTACATTTTGTAATTTTTTTCCTGAGTTTTTTTTTTCAGAATTCTCTAATTAGGGTGTGTCTCATGTGAGTGTGTGTTTTTCTTAATGGAAAGACACAGTTAAAGGATAGACACAGTTGCTAAGATTAGCTGTTTTGATCAGTACAAGTATCCTGTCAAGTTTTCATTTACATACACCAATTTGAGATGGGCTATTTATTTTTCACCCTACTTTTTCTTGGAGGTATCTCACCAGACTGGCATTGTTTTTTTAAAGGAAATAACAACTTGTCCAGTCTTTCCTAACTTGAGAAGCGCACAGATCACTTAATGAAAAACTTGTAAGTGCATTTAACCGGAATACCCCCACCCTGGCACCACACACACAGAGTTTAACATTGAGACAGAGAAACGTGTCTTTTACCAACGAATTCATAATTAAAGCTAGTTATTCATCCGTGAGTAAATATTTATGTGAATTGAGTAGGCTAAATAATACAGCCAGTATACTTTGTAAATATATTTAAAGTATCGTCTTGCAACCAACCAATGGGACAAGTCTGACTCAGAATATGATCCCATCTAACCAAAGGAAGTGGCCGACTGTTGTTCCTAGTTTCCTTATGAGTCAGACATGATGCTAGAAGCTGAGGATGCAATATTAGGAAAATGAGCCCTTGTCCTTTGGGGGCTGCCAGCTTTGAAATATTTGGGTGGAAGTATGCGCAAAGCTCTAGCAATTTTAAGCACTCATACCAGGTGACAATTCGTTAACTGTATTTGTTTTGTCTTTTCTTTTTTGGTCCGGGGGATCGAACCCAGGACGTTGCATTTGCTAGGCAAGCGCTTTGCCACTGAGCTACATCCCAGCCCCAGGTGACAGCTCTTCTAGGCAGAAGAAGACAATTATCACCTTCACACAATTCTGAGATCTTGTGTTTTGTTCAGAACTGGTCATTGCATTTTTGCATTTCATTCCTTAATTTATCAATTTTACTTTTTAAACCATAAAATAGCTTGGCAAATATTCTAGTAACACCCCAGAAAGAGTTACTTTAATTTCTTATTTTACGTTAGAATCCCCTGGTTATCATTAGATGAAATCCAAACTAAAAAATCTGGGATTTTGATCAGACATTTAATGAGTGAATTTCAAAGTATGGTCCTTGTCAAAGCAGTATTAGGGTCATTTTGTAAGAAGTTATATATCGAGACTCTCAGCTCCAATCCAAATCTATACAACTGTAAACTCTGAGTGAGGCATACCAGAAATGGTGCTTTATCCAGGTCAGCAGGTAATTCTGACATGCATCTAAATGAAAGACTCAATGATGTGAATGGTAACAGCATCATTATATCAGATTGGCAAAGGTCTCTATGGCCTCCGAAAA
This sequence comes from Dipodomys ordii, assembly GCF_000151885.1. Lineage (NCBI taxonomy): Eukaryota > Metazoa > Chordata > Mammalia > Rodentia > Heteromyidae > Dipodomys > Dipodomys ordii. The sequence continues at coordinate 3,146,113 of NW_012267234.1, forward strand.
CTACTAATATCCTGTGTTATATAATGCCAAATCTAGTTTTGATAACTTTACAAACTTTTGAGAGAGGTAAAACAACCAAAATGTTAATCTTTTGGAAAAGTAGACTGCAAAATTTCCTGATGGATTTCAGGGAGGGCATCAACACTGGGTGTACTCTCAGAACGATTTTCACTTTTGTAATTTGTATTATATATTTAGATTTGTCATTAAGATTATAACTCATAAACCAATCTGAGTTCATCTAATACTTTCCAGTAATTATTGTATCTGAACTATAAGGTGTTGTGACCTAAGAAGGAAGTGTTTGCTCTTTAAGAGTGCAAATTAAAAATATATAGTATAATAATCCTCATGATAATTATACTATTTTCTGCTAATTATACTATTTTCTCTCCAGTTAATACATGGTAATATGTTAAAGTACAGTTATTAAAATAACATACTTTGTGAAAATTTGAACCCGAATTAAATGAGCATAAATTTCCAGGGCACACAAATTCACAAGTATTTTTAAAGTGCATAATTGCTGCTTCTTGAAACTCCACATTAGATTTGAGTTTTTGTTGTCAATTTTCACTGCCCCCTTTTGCGCATAGCACCAATACTTCAAGCCTTCGGCATGGCTAATACAAAAAAAAAAAACGTGGATATTTTGCTTGTTGACAGTTTCCAATTAACCTGTGAAAGTAAGTCTATACCTGTTTTAATTTGGAACCAGAGATAGGGCCCCTGATTCTTTGGGGCTTAGCTCAATTCTCTCTCCACATCCTTTTCTGAGACACAAATGAAGAAAGAAGTGTTATGAGCCACAGACTATGAGAAAAGAATCCGTTTACATACTCATTCATACAATAATGATGTGCTACTCTTCCCATTAAATGAAATCTATTGAACAAGCATAAAAACAAGTTATCTTCAACTTTCCATTTGTGTCTTCCCATTGTCCCTTATTTTTGATGCAGGAATCATCCTTCATTTAATAGAACTCGCACTTATTATAGGAATGAATACTAGTGTGTCTTCCAGCCAACAAGAGGTGAAATGACAGACTTAACATGACCCACTAAATCTGTGTCTACTTTGCTAATCTACTTTGCTCACACTACTGCACTGATGCAACAAAGACATACACTACTATACTATAACATACAAAACCTCATGCAGACCTGAAAAAATTGTCAAAGATGACGTGACAACTATATTGACAAATTAATTGTTAGTCTTTTTGCTTTTTAACCCCTATCTTGGTCACCAACTTAGTGCTCAACCCAGCAGAGGCCAGTATATTCATAAAACCAGAGAATATCACACACACACACACACACACACACACACACACACACAATTAGTTTAAGTACTAAAAGACATAAACTTAGAATAAAACTATCAAACACCATTTATTATGGCTGCAGTTGTCAAATGCATTGGGAAATAAGTGAAGTAATATGGAATTTTGAGAGAGAAAGAGAAAGAGCTCTTTGTGCATTTGCTGAAATTAAATCCCTTGGAAGGTGAATAGCATTAAGTTGGAGCCTACAATATAAATAATTTCTCATCTCTAGTTTTGGTAAGATAATACAAGATTAATGATCTCTCATGCTCTTAAAAACTTTAGAATATTCACATATTTCACCATGTGTATATTATATATAGAGAGAGGTGTCTACTCTCTAGACAGAAAGGAGAATTCCCTTCAGGATAGAATTTATATTTCAGAGTAGAGAGATTGTGAGTCAAACAGCTATTTTTGTTGTCATTCCAGACTCTACACATTTTTCTCTTTGATTTGGAAAGAAAGTAACATTTTCTTTCCAACTTAGACAGCATATATCATACAAATGTCACACATAACACACACTCTGCAACACATAGAAATAAGGGTTACTAGAGACAAAGAACGTATGTACATATGAGGGAATGAGAGGGAAACAGAGACACAGATATAACCAGAAAGACAGTGAGATAATGTGTACAAGAAGCAAAAGATATTATAAATATCATAGAAATATTAGAAATAGAGAAATAATATATTCCTTCAAAGGTGAAATAGAAATACATTTGGAAACTATAAGAACCTTAAATTTAGAAATGGGAAGTTAAAAATTGAGAAGAGAGAGAAGTAGAATGAAACTCTTAAACAAAATTTTCTTGGTCGAAGTTGAAAACATTACAAAGACAAACATGCCTTAGTAATTTCCGTGAAAATCATTTATGCAAACACCATTCCAAAGACATGTGTGCAAAAACATGAACCATCCATTAGAAGAGTTGTAACTTATCTAATAATACTTAATGTATATTCATATATCAAATGTTTTTAATGAATTCCATTTCCTTCCTTAAGGCTAGACTGTTGAAGTCTGGCACTGGTGGCTCATACCTGCAATCCTAGCTATTCAGGAGACTGAGATCTAAAGATCACAGTTTGAAGCCAGCCCAGGCAGAAAAACCATGAAACTCTTATTTCCAATTAGTCACAGAAAAAAAAAACCCGAAGTGGTGCTTTGGTTTAAGTGGTGGAGTGCTAGCCTTGAGCAAAAGGAGCTCAGGAAGAATGCCCACACCCACAGTTCAAGCCCCAGGATGAGGAAAACATTTTTTAAAGGAGAATATCATGAAAAACAAGTCTCAAGAAACACACATGCACACATAGGAGAAATACTTTGGACTTCATAAGCTTTGGTCTAGTGTGAGTTAAAGAGCAGTGAGAGAAACCACAGCCTCCTTAAAATCAATCGTGATTGTGATCAAAATTTAGATATTGAGCACACAAAATTGTGTTGCACTTGCAAGTATAGCATCTGATGGTTTTGTGTGTGTGTGTGTGTGTGTGTGTGTGTGTGTGTGTGTGTTTTCTTATGTGGTGCTAAGGAATTGAACACAGGGCCTCATCCATGCAAGGCAAGCGCTCTACCACTGAGCCACATTCCAAGCCCTGTTGTGTGTGGTTTTTTAAATTGTATTTTATTACCTTTAACCAGTTGTACAAAAGAGTTACCATAAAACCAATCCATTTATGAGTATCATGTAGCTTCAATCAATGTCACCCTTTCTATTACTCTTCCCCCATTATTTCCAACTCAATCCTGTTCCCCAATTTCTTAATTTCATAAAATCTGCATTAAATGTTAAGATTGTATTTCCTCCTTCTTCCTCTCCTCATTCCTCTGCCCACCTCCCTTTGACCACATTCTACTTCTCAAGTACCAAAGGAATGATATTGCATCATTTCCAAAGAAATGGACCTTGAAAAATTACCTTAAAGTCATGCCCATAAAGACAATGAATACGTGCTTTCTCTCATTTGTGAAAGATAGAATTAATTTATAAATGTAAAAATAAACACATATAGGATTGTATGTAGCAAATGTATTAACCTAAATCTAGAGTTTGCACAAAAGAAGTTAAATGATGCAAATCAAAACAGCATTGAGATTCTACCTCACCCCCCCCCCCCCGATAGAATGGCTATAACCAAGAAATCTAATAACAACAGATGCTGGAGGGGATGTGGCCAGAAGGGAACCTTACTGCATTGTTGGTGGGAGTGTAAACTTGTTCAATCACTTTTGAAAGCAGTATGGAGATAACTCAAAAGATTCCACATAGAGCTCCCCTAGGACCCAGCAATCCCACTTTTGGGCATTTACCCAAACAATCACAAATAAGTCCATACTAAAGCTACCAGCACAGCTATGTTTATCATAGCATTAACTGCCATAACGAAGATATGGAACCAATCCAGATGCCCCTCAGTAGACAAATGGATCAAGAAAAGTGGTATATATATATATGCATATATATATATACATATATATATATATATATGAATTCTATGCCTCCATCAGAAAAAATGACATCGCCTCATTTGTTAGGAAATAGAAAGACTTGGAAAAAATTATATTAAGTGAAGTAAGCCAGGCTCAAAGAAACATAGGTCCCATGGTTTCCCTTATTTGCACTAACTAGTACATGTGCAGGACAAGTAGAAAAGGTCAAAAGCTATGTACATATGACCATAGAATATGATGCTAAGCAAAATGAACCCCAAGACAGGAACACAAGTATTTTTTTTCTTTCTTGCTATTGTTTCTAACGTATTTATAATGTACCATGTGATCTTATTTCTTTGTACGTTCCTCCCCCCACGGTATAACCCCTGTTTTCACTCCATTTGATGTTGGTGCCCTGCATCTTCTATATCCACTTCTCTAATTCATGGAGGGGAAGGGAAAAAAACAAAATGCTTAAATACGGATACAGGTTGACCCACTGTGACAATGAGTTGTACAAGACACTATGTTGAAAACGAACTTTACAACTTTGGGAGGGGTAGTTGTGGAGGTGGGAGGGAAGGGATGGCAGGGGAAAAACAAAAAGGAGGAAGCAACAATGCTCAATAAGAAATGCACTCATTACCTTGCTCATGTAACTGTAACTCCTCTGTACAGTATTTTTACAATAAAAAAACATACAAAAAAGAAGAAAAAAGAAAAAAATGAATGCTGGAAAAGTGACACAACTTTTTGTTTGTTTGTTGTTGTTTTTTAAGATTTGTGGTAAAACCAGAGAGAGCCAAAATATAACTTCACTGCATGTTTACTCTAAGATAGTTACTTAATGTAATTTTTCAGTAAAAGCAACCAATTTATCTTGAAATTGCATGATGGGTTTGTTAAAGACACTAAGTTAAATAAGAATACTCAGCAATTCTAGTTTAAAAACAATACTAACAATGACTATAATAGAGCTGATAATGATGGCATTGATCTGAATTCACTAAGTGCCTAAAACATGCAAGATACTAAACCAGAGAGTTTTATATATGATATTATTATTGTTTATTCTGTGGTAGTAACACTTTTTAATGTTCATGAGATATCATTTGCTGCAGGTGTGGAAGATCCCTAAATAACTGTAAAATTTAGATTCCAGAGCCTAAGTTTTAATGTAAGGTCCTGAAAATGTATGATACTAAGCTGAACATACAGGAAAAAGAATCAACATGTTCCAATTTGAGTGTTTTAGCCTGCACAATCCAGAATTCACTCACCAATTTCCACATATTCTCTGCCACACCATGGGTCTCCTTGTAACACCTAATGTTACACACTAAATTCCACTTTATAACAAGTTGTCCAAGCTATTGTCTGAAGATTTGATCCCTTATATCTGAATAAGATTAATGTATTCACCCTCATGTCCTGCCAAAGTTTCTAAAGCCACACATACAAAAAGAACGGTATAGTGAATTTCGTGTTTCATTGCTTAAATCTCACAAAAATGAGTTCTCTTGAAAGTTGACAGATGAATTATTCTCAGAATTTCCATTATATTCTTACCTTCTGATGGCAAAAAATAATCAAAGTTAATGGTAAGTAAATCAACTTCATTTGTACTGTTTGAACCATCACAGGGCCAGAATATTGAAAGAGATTTGGTCCTACACACTAGGAAAACTGTGCATATCAAAGAGGAGTCAGTGAAAGTTCCCATAAACTCTGCTGCAAAGGGTGACATTGATCAAGATGCATTGTACTCATACACTGGCATGTGGAAACACGACCCTTTTGTAAGATGACTTAAAGATAATAACAAGTAAAAATAATAAAGTAATTGATAACATTTATCACACACAAGAAATTAAAAAATAATAAAGAGGCAACACTGTCCTGTGTGTGTGTGTGTGTGTGTGTGTGTGTGTTTGTGTGGACTGTTTCTGGGGTTAAACTCAGGACCTGCATGCTATCATGAGCAATTTCGTTCAAGGCTTGCATTCTATCACTGACCAAGCCACAATTCCACTTCCAGCTTTTTGGTGGTTAATAGCAGGTAAAAATCTCACAGACATTCCTGCCTGATTAGCTTTGAAGATCCTCAGCCTCCCGAGTAGGTAGGATTTTTGGTGCAAGCCACGAGTACCTGGTGACTTGTCTTATTTTTTAAATACAGTTTGGCTCATGAATGGAGACTGAAGATATGTATTATAAAAAAGAAATTCCTTATTTGTCACACTTCAGGGTCAGCAGGGTGCCTCATTACTAGGAGAGGTAAAATAAGTCTGGATAATGTTCCAACACCAATGTGCCTCACGTCTCTTTAAGATGCTCAAGTGCCTTTCACTGAGAGTTTGCCTGGCTTGCCTCAGTTTTGCTAATTATCTCTCATCATTATTCCAAGCTCTTTTCTGACTTGGCCATTGGTGAGATTTCCTCTGATCACTTCAGGCACAGTTTTCAGAAACTCAGACCCAAAGAAAGCAACTCCCCTGCTCTCCCATCCTTACTTTATAAAATTCTTTTGCTGGGTTCCTAACTGCACTTGAAAACCCTAAGTGAGAACATTGCTCATTATCTTTCATTGAACACTTAATTTCTGTGATGTCTCCTCTTCACAGGGCCTTATGAGAGGCCTGGGGGGAAAACAACAGTAAAGAAAACAAGCGCAGATTCAGCCTTCAGAGAATGTATGTTCAAGCATAGATAACACCACAAGTAATGAATTAATCAATTAAAACTTGCATAAAAGAACAAGAACAACAGAAACTCTTCAGCAGACTGAGTAGAAGCGATGATAATCTGAATCTGGAAGGATGAACAGGAATTTGCTTTACATGCCAAAAAAGTCAATAGCATGTATGAATGCTTAGGAGCCTTCATAAATAAGGACAAAGCAAGGCTCCAAAGCACAGTGAACAGTTATAAGCCAAGCAGATTTTGGCATAGTGAAATCATGCAGAATGTTATCCACAGTGCTATGATTTTAAACTATATCCCCCCCCCCAAATGAAATAAGGAAATGTGAAATGTATTAACTGGAAACATGTCACAATCACAGAATGTGTGAGGCAGTAGTGGATATAGAATATTAGGCTAAAGGCTAGATCACGATCCAGTCACTGAAAACAATTCTAGGATTGTAAGAGTGGCCATAACAGTTGAAAAGTAGACGGTGAAATGTATTTAGTAGACAATGATTCAAGGTTATCTGTCTTTATTGCTCAGAGCAGTGAAAAGGTCTTCATAGAGTTACCATGTACAAAATACTTCAGAAATAATCCCCTTTTTATGGCAGCTCCTGGATACCCATCACCAGCCACTTGCTGGAAGTTGATAAAATTTACAAAGTTGGCAGCTTTTATGTGATGATGGAGACACCTGATGTAATATGGAAAGTCCATGAAGCAAAAACTGAGGAGAGGCCACAGTGTGTGTCATCAAAGAAATGGAGGCCCTCAGTGGACAGGGTCTGAATACTGCTTACCATCAAGAATCCTTGCAATTGGATCTTTTTCCACTGGGGAGCCTTAGCCATGGTTGAAACCATACTTCTGAATCTAATAAGATCCTGAAGCAGAAAATCCTACAAACTTCCTGACCATACATAATATGAGATGATAAATGTGTAACATTAATAGCCATAGGTTGATGTTAATACAAGAGAGAAACTGATAAATTTGAGTTTAGGATGTGCTGGTGGGCTTAGAAAAGTGCCACATTCTTCTCATACATACACGCCATGGAAGTAGTTTGTGGTACTGGTCTGGAATCCAGGGAAAATGTCAAAAATAGGATGCTAATTTTTGAAACTGGAATTTGACAATAACAACAATAGCAAAAATCATCAGCTTTTCTTTTGCACAGACTTAAGAGCTGAATTCTGAAGATTTATTCTGATTTTAAGCATCAGAGAAGATATAAATATATGAATGGAGATGTCCAGAGCATTCAGAAATGAAATGTTTAAAAGAAGATATATCAAAATAAGCTTTATGATCACATTTTACATCATAGAATCAGGCAAAACTGAAGTTTATTGTAATATCGCATGCCATAGTGAGTATTCTATATTAGTAGACTTTTTCTTCTGTAATCCAATCTTAAAAAAAAACTCATTTCTTTTATAGCCAGAGATGTTGAAGATTTCTTCATGTGTCTATTGGTCATTATTAATTCTTCCTCTGAGAAGTTTTTAGCCAATTTATTAATTGGGTTGTTGATTCTTTGAGAGTTTATTTTTGGGAGGCGGGGCTTGATATTTTTAGTTCTAAGTATATTTTAGATATGTGACCTTTGTCTGATACCCATTCGGTGGGCTTTCTATTTATCTTATTAAGTCCTTTGCTGTACAGAAACTCTTCAGTTCAGTGCAACCTCATTTGTCTAATGTTTTCTGATGTGTTGTGATTCTGAATCTTAGGAAGTTTCAAGCCATGCTAAGAAGCCCTAGTGTTTTCCCCCTCCTTCCCTTTAATGGTGTCTAGACTTACATCAAAGTATTTGACCCATTTTGAATTGATTATGGTGCAGCGTGATATTTATCCAATAGAACACAAACGATCCCACTCTAAAGCTATCAACACGACCATGTTGACTGCAACATTGTTTATCAGAGCCAAAATATGGAATGAGCCCAGATGCCCCTCCGTGGATGAACCAATCAAGAAAATGTGGTATATATTCACAATGGAATTCTATGCTTCCATCAAAAAAAGACATTGCCCCATTCATAAGGAAATATATTAAGTGAAGAAAGCCAGACCCAAAGAAACATAGGTTGCATGTTTTCCCTCATTTGTGGTAACCAGAATGTGCTTATAAATCTACATTGGATAGTATGTATACTGGGGCATGCTAAAATATACAGGTCTCTAGGCATTCACACAGTAAGACCGAAGGAGGATATTCATAGTAGCAGATCACATGGGCTCAATAGCTACGTGCACATGATCATATAAAATAATATTTTTTAAATGAACAAGAAGAAATTGAACCAAGCGATTTTTTTTTTTTTTTTGTTGGTCATGGGGCTTGAACTCTGGGCCTGGGCGCTGTCCCTCAGCTCTTCAGCTCAAGGCGAGCGCTCTACCACTTGAGCTACAGCGCCACTTCTGGTTTTCTGGTGGTTTTATTGGAGATAGGAGTCTCACGGTCTTACATGCCCGGGCTGGCTTTGAACCGCGATCCTCAGATCTCAGCCTCCTGAGTAGCTAGGATTACAGGCGTGAGCCACCAGCGCCCGGCTCCAAGCGATTTTTTTGTTGCTGCTGCTGTTATTGTTGTCTTTTTTTTTTGTTTATTTACTTATCTGTATTTGGAAGGGCAAGGAGGTACAGAAAATGTGGGGAAGTGTGAACAAAATATAGCAGTCGTACTCACTCGATGTTATGTGGAAAATGAACTATATAATTTGTAAAGGGGGGCAGGAAGAGAAAACTGGGAGAGAGCTAGGGAAGGGGTACCATGTATTCATTATCTGATTTATGAAAGTATCTCCCCCCTCTACATCACCTCTACAATAACAATAAAATATATTTTTACTAAAAATATAACCAAGAGTGATAGCCACTCACACACAAACAGACTCGTGCGCACGCGTGCACACACACACACACACACACATTCCAACATAGCTCACATATCAAAGAGTAGATGTTTAGGAGCTTCAGAATTGCCTTTTGCACTGTTGCTGATATCACAGCAATAAACTTTATGAAGCTGTCCTGAAATATATTCAGATCAAATGTGTTTTAATTGATGTATGTTATGTAAATTTCCCACTCAGTGTTAAAAACAATCACACACACCTTTAAATTCCTCCACCTGCTTGCTCATTTGAATATGGTGCTAATTGCTTATGTGTGCTGGATTTCTTAGACCTGCAAAGACAGGGAGGCTGCTGTAATGTGTCTCCTTTAGCAGGAATCTGTCTTTTACTATGAAATGGAGTCCACAAAGACCCAGCTCTTCTCATAAGGCTTGAGTTTGAGGAGGAAATAATATATAGTTATTCCTCAACAGTTGCAAACTTTTAAAGAAAGAACTTCAGGTTGTTGGAGGAAATGAGAAATTTTCATTCCTACTCTCTCATGTAAATCTTTTTTATTTTTTTTCTGGTTGTGGGGCTTGAACTCTGGGCCTGGGCACTGTCCCTGTGCTCTTCAACTCCAGGTGAGCCCTCTACCACTTGAGCCACAGAGCCACTTCCAGTTTTCTATTGGTTTATTGGAGAAAGGAGTTTCACAGTTTCCTGGCTTTGAACTGTGATTCTCAGACCTCAGCCTCCCGAGTAACTAGAATTACAGGCATGAGCCACCGATGCCCGGCCTCATGTAAATCTTAAACATGCAGTTTCTCAGGTCATATCTCCAATCATCATTAAGTAATCATATTTTATGGTATGGTCCTTCAAATCTTTGGCAAGCTTTACAATTGCAGGGTTTCATCTATACCAGCCTATGTGCTTCCTGGAAGATAGGAAAATCACTTATGGATGTAGTTTGCCTAACATATTCCTTATATACAAATTTTACACAATGTGTTTTTTCCCAAGGTATGTTCATATAGCAGCAATGGATTCTAGGAATACAAAGGATTAATATTAGTGAACTTTAAACGTATACTGAGATTTGTATATCTACTTCAATTCCTTTAATTATTTTGATTACAATGATGATGGTAACACATTTTTACTCTAGTACATGTTTAAAATGTTTCTGATAGCCGGGCGCTGGTGGCTCACGCCTGTAATCCTAGCTACTCAGGAGACTGAGATCTGAGGATCGTGGTTCAAAGCCAGCCCGGGCAGGAGAGACTGTGAGACTCCTATCTCCAATAAACCACCAGAAAACCAGAAGTGGCGCTGTAGCTCAAGTGGTAGAGTGCTCGCTTTGAGCTGAAGAGCTGAAGGACAGTGCCCAGGCCCAGAGTTCAAGCCCTACGACCAATAAAAAAAAAATGTTTCTGATATGTTCTAATACTCAATATATGTCAAGAACAAACAAACTCAAGAATAATTGTTTAGTTGGTCAACGTTTTCTGTGTAAAATTTAGTGGCCATTTACATACCTTTCATATTATGCTTATTTAATAGTTGTTTTTTATCCCTTCCCATCACCCCCCCCACCACATATTCACTCATTCCCCCCCCCCGCCAAGGTTTTTTTTTTTGCACTCTGAGTTATGGTTAGGAAATCAGCAGTTTTTCTTAATGCAAGAATTACAAGCACTAACATTGTACCAAGAATCTCGACTTAGCATCTTTTTGTCCTTTTAAAAATACACCCAATTGCAAAAATAGCATAGAAATCAAATTACATCACATAAATAAACACTTTTAAACTCTGCTTTAAAACTCTTTCAATTTAAATACATCCCAAGGGGCAGTTTTAGACATATTACAACACCAATTTTTACCATCAGATGTCCAGTGTCCATGTGCATGCTAAAGAGACAGGATGAAGATGGGCCTGTTGGCCCATCCTACAGAATGGGCATACACCCAATCTGATTCTAGGGTTAGATGAACTGCCTTTGTGCCAGCTTACCCTCTTCCACCATGGATGGACTCCCTCCAGGGCCTGTCCCACCATGCATGGAGCTGCTGAACTGCACCTTTTTCAGAGCACCCCTCACCCCTGAAGATAAGCAAACAGGCTTATTGTAAGGTATATTAAGTAGGGTTTCATTAGGTAGCCGATGAAGAGAACACCACACACTATTCAGGCAGGAAAAGAAGTTTATTTACCGAACTGCTGCCCCCGCCATGCATGGTGGAGAAGCATGGCTGAAAAGGAAAGGGAGGGGGGGCAAGGTTGTAAAGTTCGTTTTTTGACATGATGTCTTGTACATCTCATTGTTGCAATGGGTCCACCTGTATCCCTATTTAAGCAATTTGTTTTTTTTTCCCTTCCCCTCCACAAAGTATCCCAACATCAAATACGGTGAAAACAGGGGTTATACTCAGAAAGAACGACATTGTCCCATTTGTTAGGAAAGACTTGGAAAAACTACATTAAGTGAAGTAAGCCAGGCCCAAAGAAACATAGGTTCCATGGTTTCCCTTATTTGCAATAACTAGTATATGTCTGAGACAAGCAGAAACGGTCAGATAAGTTGATGTTAGGTGAAATAAACCCCAAGATAAGGACTCAATTTTTTTTTCTTTCTTGCGATTGTTTCTAACTTATTTAATAGTTTTTATGTATCTGATTTTGGTGACTGCTATTTACAATAGCATAGTTTAGGATTGCAATTCATACAAATAGAAGATTATAAGTTTTCTTTAACATGACACATCCCAAGTAGGTTGATGTCATATTTGATTCTAAACAAAATCGGAGAGGTGATCTCATAGGACTAAAGAGGGATTCTGTGCTGTCTAAGATGTCAAGCAAGGAGTAGCAGCAAGGCCCTCTGACAACAGAGAAGAAATTCTTAGGCATTTAGTTTATTTGCAGACACAGCTTTTATGTCGGTGACTTCACAGTCTGCATTTGCAGGCATTCTACAAGTGCTTATGAAATTTATTTGATGATAAACCAGCAATGATTGCATAGGACACAGGAATGTAAGGTAGTTTTGTTAAGTTAATTTTTTGGCTAGGAACAACAGTAAGATACAAGTTACGCACTTGAGAGACCTCTCTCTCTTTTATGGAATTACGATTGTCTTGTTAACATATAAATATATACAGGGTCAACTACGTATGTGCACAAACATACTTATTAAAGTATGCTATATGCAGGAGAAGGTTACAATGGTGTAACTCACTTGAATAACTACTTTACCTTTTATAAAATGAAAACCAGGAAGCAGCAATGTATTGTGAGGGGCTGTGAGAACAAGGAGAGGGTAGACGCAGGACAAAAGGAAGGGTAGGTAAATGCAGTCCTAATATTCAATGTATGTGTGTGTGAAAATGGAATCAGACAGAATGCGGGAACGGTGGGAATGGAGAGATGGGAAAGCATGATGAAAGAGGTGACAATAGTTGAGATACATTACATTCCCAAACTGACATGCTGAACTGAAATCCCATTAAACAAGTACTTAAGGATATGGATAGGGAAAGGAAAGGAAAGGAAGGGAGGGAAGAAAGGCAGGCAGGCAGGCAGAAAGGAAGGAAGGTAGATTGAAGGAAGGAAGGAAAGAAGGAAGGAAGGAAGAGAGGAAGGAAGAGAAGAAGGGAAAGAATGAGGTACTCCTGTTGGGCTTAAAGAATAGTCCTGACTGTTAGATGGACAATCTCACTTAGCTTGAGATATATAAAGGTCATCTGAAACAAAATATTATTAATGTCACTTTCCAGAATCAAAAGACAAAAGAGCTGGTGGTGGTGAATATTAACAGAATAAATGAATGAAAGCATAGATTGAGACACACATAAAAGCATCCATTGCATATGAGCCTATTTGCACAAAGTTCAAACCAGTTGTCACCCATGCCATTAGGCAAAGGATTTTGGTTACTCTTATGAGACAAGTTACTGCAAGAGGTTGTAAGAATGACTTTTCAGAGTTGGTGCTATTCTGATTTTCATTCATCTGGTTTATGTAGTAGATGTATAGATGATGTATAGATATCACACATCAATGCAGAATTTTTTAAGAAATATGCATGGAGGACCAGAAAAGCAGAAATAACAGAAAAGCTTGAATGAACAAGGATTTCTGTCTGTGATACTGAAGGAAAAAAAACCCTCAGTCACCTACTTCCTTGGTGCTAACTCAAAGAGTTAGAGGCAATGCTGAATTCCGATCACATCCCACAATTCCACACACTTTGCTGTGCAGTGGATCTTTAAAAGGTCCTCATAGGGCACCTGTGTAGCAGGTATGGTTGTAAGAACAGCTTTTCAGATGAAGAGTGACCTTTCCTTCATTTAATTGTGAGGTTGTAACTTGTCACACGTACATAGACGTGTGGAATTTGTTTGATATTATTTCACTGTCACCTCATGGTCTCTGCAGCCCTAATGATTATGCCAGAATAACATTTTTAAGTATGAAAGAGAAAGAAAAAAAAGTGATCCAGAGCTGATTATCATTATTCAGATTACTCTGTCAAGGTGAGAAAAAGGACAATAAAGACTTGCTCAGGAATGAAGTTTGCCCATTGTTTTTAGTCTTGATGATCCAGTTTTCCTTTAATAGCAATTTTTGAAAAGAACAAAAGAATGAAAAACCATAGGTTATCTTACATCCATGAATAAGATCTGTGGATGTAAAATGGATGGAAGGCTAACTTTGCAGTCGGCATGAAGAACTAAAAATGTTTCTTTTCTTATTCTCTTATTCCCAGTTCAAGCACAGGCTTGTTCCTTTTATAGGGGTGGTTGAAAGAATTCTCCTCCATCACACAATCTGGGTCTAACTTTCCTAAAGATTTAACTTCTCAGCTCACTGCTTTCATTTCTTTACTAGTGGATGGAAGAGAAAGAAAAACCTTTGTCCTTTGCTCTTATTAATATACCTTAAAATATGTTCAACACATTACTGTTACTAGTTCCAATAACATGTTTTATCCTGCGCAGATGTGATCTTTCCCAGGAAACATACAAATGATAGTCTGTTCTGAACTTCCACATGATAATAAAACTGCATGTGATTTTTCAAGGCACACATTTCTTCTTCTTTCCCCCTCTCCCCTGTTTTTGACACAGTCAGGAAGACAAATGTTTCTAAATCACCTAAAAGGTCATTCAAAACTCCTTTAAATCATTCATTTGCACAGTCATAGCCAGTGTTCATCACTGTACTTTAAAGTTCTTAAGGAATGTTTATTTTTAAAGAAGAAAATATGTCTCCTCCCTTTCCTGAGTTGTCATTTGTAGATAGATGAAGGTATGGAAACCAGAAATGGGGATTGTCAAGAGGTTCAACAGGGTTTTAGGATGAGAGGTTAAAAAAAAACAGTGAAGAAGTTTCACAATCTCTCGGTTTCCCTCTTGCTGTTACCCATTCTACTTGTTCTCACTTTTATGAAGCCTACTTTTATTCTATTTGTCTAATATATAGTATGAAATATGTGATACCTACAGAGTAGTCCCTAAATTTATATCTCTTTTTGTTGATCTTTTGTGAAGAGCTTCTATTTCAATATCTGTTCTCTCTTCATGGCTAAAATTGGATATAGTTTACCTATGTCCCAAAACAAACAAACAAATAAACACCCAGTGCAAACCAACTGCTGGAATCTCCTGTTGTCAACAGGGAGATGACGAGGTATAAAGAAATCTATACAGCAAGAGATAGGCAGAAGATCATTGGATCTTTACTGTACCCTGAAAACAGGTAGGTTCTCTAGAAGGGGTGTTGACTGAATGATGGTCACTCTTGTTTTCATTCATTTAGCCACACAAACTTTCAAAGGCAGCAATAGACAAGACTGGTACTGATTAGTTGGTGAACAAATGACCAACTAGAACATTTCAAAGAAAAGTGACCTGGTTTGACCAGAAGGAAAAGAAGAGATAATCTTCCTGAAAAGCGTTTTTTAAACTTGTCAAGTTCATAGGCAGGCTTCTTCCTTTCATAAGGGTGGTTGAAATAATTTGCCTCCATCACACAAACTGATTTTTATATTTCCTACAGATGTAACTTTAGGAATTTAACCTTACTTATACTAATTTATTTTAATTAATTTCCAAAGGCATTGAAGTCCAGCAATATATCATGATAGACTCCACCTATAAAGTGATTATTTCATAACTTTTCCCTAATTGACCATAAAACCTGTCTTTCTGCTATCCATATTCCTAGTGTAATTTTATGTGAATTTTATGTGTAAATAAAATCAAATTGAAAATGTGTAAGTCTAAACCATAACCATGCATACATGTCTCTATTAAGTTTATTCATAAAATTGGAAGCAATTCAAATGTCCTTCAATCATGAATAACTAAACTACAAAGAATGAACCTTGGAATAATATATAATAGCAAACTATCTAGCCATATGAAACCATTATTCTTAAGTGATCACAAAGTACAATGTTAACAAATCACATAATTCCACTTTCATGGAATTCTGGAACATGAAAAACATACAGAGTAAATACATGGTGGATGCTGAGAGATCAGGAAATGAGAACGGCCACTAGTTCATGCACAGTGACTGTCTTCAAGCAGGAAAAATTTCTGTATAATACTTCAGTATTATGCAATACTGCTGGATGAAATATATGCATTATGTCTCTATTTACCTTTCAAAGCCTATGGAACTTCATAGAATGACAAAATATATCCAAACTTACCAAACCAAATGAGGAGATTAGGAGTTCCCAGGATGGATGGCAAAGTATGACAAAACAATATAACTAGATTACTTACGTATTTTTACAATGTACTAAAGAGGATTTGGGGAGAAACAGATGTAAGTAATTTTGAGAGTAAGTAGAGTGCATAAAACTGACACCAGTAGTGACTGATGCAGCATTGTACTTGATAAAAATGATCCTCAGCTGAGTACTGGGGGCTCACACCTATAATCTTAGATATCTAGAAGGTTGAGATCTGAGGGATGTGGTTCAAAGCTAGCCCATGCAGTAAAGTCTGTGAGACTCTTATCTCTAATAAACCACTCTAAAAAGACAAAAGTAGAGGTGTGGTTCAAGTGGTAGAGTGTTAACACTGAGCAAAAAAATTCAAGGACCGTGCCCAGGTCCTAGAGTTCAAGCCCCAAGACAGGTGATTACCACCCCCCCCACACACACACACATACGTGTGATTTTCATTGCATTTGCTCACATTCATACTGTAACTAAACTTACAAGGAATGGATGGCAGGTAAGATGGTATAATAAAATATCTTTGTCTTTCCTCACTCTCACTATGAAAATACTGTCCAGTAGGGAAATGCATGCCTAGCATTCTGATCCTGATTTTTGACTTTTAACATCATTCCCCCATGATAAAATAGATTTCTTAGGGAAATGGCTAATCAATATATGAGATGAAACTGTAGCATCTTGGAATTCAGTAAAGTAAGAAAGTGCACACACACACAAACACACGAGCACATGCATACCACAGATATAAAAATGCATACGGAAATATGTCTGTACATATGTAAGGAAAGATAAATTATAGATTCATAGACAAGATAGGAAATATATAAATAAGTAGAGAGATATATTTACAAAAATTATGAGGGCATGCCAAGGGGAATTGGACAGAGGTACAGACTATAATGTGGAAGCAAGAAAGGAACAAAGGGAGAGAGGGAAGGATGGAAGAGGAGAAAGGATGGAGGGAGGAAAGAAAGAAAAGAAGGGAAAGGAAGGGAGGGAAGGAAGGAGGGAAGGAAAGGAGGGAGGCAGGGAAGGAGGGAAGGAGGTAGGGAGAGAGGGAAGGAGAGAGGGAGGGAGGGAGGGAGGGAGGGAGGGCGGGAAAGCAAATTTCTCCTGGAGGGCAAAAGAACTATACCTTATTTCTGCTGTTTGATATCTAGGACGTTGATCCATTTCTGCTGGGCAAATGTGGGTAACCCTGAACTCTCATCTGAGCTTTTACTCTTTAACTCCTTTTAACTCAGATTTTTTTAAAAGAATGATTATATGATAAACAGGAAAAGATAAACTACATCAAAATACTCTAGATGTGGATGTTGGCTTACCAAATTCTAGACAGAAGTGTCTTATTTTGTCTCTGGAGTCAATAAATATGTTGAATCTTATAATATTTACTTTTATCAAACGTCAAATTAATAAAGGGCCAGGATTACCTGGGCAGAATACCACCTGGGGTTTTCAAACTTCCATCTATAATTCAAAACTTACCTTGAGTATTTTGATTTTCTTTGGGATAAGTACTGATTTACTGATTTGAAAATACTTCTTAGTATTTCAAATACTAGAACATTTACCAAATCAGAATGGGCTGAATTTTGCCAAGCTCCAGTGGCTCATGCCTATCATCCTAGCTACTCAGGAGGCTGTGATCTGAGGATCATGGCTCAAAGCCAGAACAGGCAGGAAAGTTTGTAAGATGCTCGTCATCTCGAATTGACTACCAAAAAGAAAGAAAGGGAGCTGTGTCTCAAGTGGTAGAGTGCCAGCCTTGAACAAAAAAAAAAATGCCCGGGCACTGAGTTCAAGGTCCAAGACTGGTATGTGAGCTCACACACACACACACACACACACACACACACACACACAGAGTAGCCATCTTATTTTCCTATGTGTGGCTCAGAATAAGCATTTCTAGATGGATTGTCCAGAAAAGAATTGCTCTAAAGGTAAGGAAATAGGGTACAATTTTCAAAGACATAATTCAATATATCCAGTTACAGAGTCAAAATGTGACTGAACAGAAGATAAATTTCTGAGAGAGAGAGTCAACAGTAACACACTGTAATGTAGTTTAAGATAATTCAATCAAAATTGCAAGGGAGAAGAAAATTGAAAGAAAAATCAACAGAATTTAAGTCCTGGCTACTGGTGAGAATCAGCTTGCAAATTTTTGCTTAAGTGATACATAGAAGAAATGGTCAGGTTAAACACTCAGTTTGAGGTACATCATCAATGTCACCTCTTCACTTCAATGTGGTAAATGCTGAGTCAATATTATAAAAGTTGTAATCCTCTGCAACATTAATGCAAATTAAGAGACACCTGAGGGGCAGAGGTATAGGTTTGTAAAGGAAGCTGAGGCTCCAAATCAAATTCCATATGGGATGACTCCCTATCTACTCTGAAGTCATAAACACAGAATGTTAAATTCGTTTTCAGGAAGCCCAAAGCTCAGGCATTTAACATTTATATATAACTTATAAGGTATGTTTTATGTAAAGTTCTTTTTTTAAAACAAAACAAAATGATAGCAGTATTACCACTTGCAAAATAAAGAATTTCATCACATTATCTGATAATTGAGATCACGCTGATGAAATTTTATTAACTAGTTACTGAAGATTTCTAGAAAGAATTACAGAAAGCAATTACTGCATTAGAATAAAAATACTGAAATTACCTGACTTATGTTGGAAATGAAATCCAAAATAAAAATGTATGTGTAGTTATGATAAATAGTTCTGAAATTTCAACCATTTTCAAAATGACTATCAGTAATGTTTAAATAAAATCCGTAATAAACTTCCTTACACAGTTCTACCTATGTTAGTTTATTTCCTTTTTTATGTTAGTTTATTTCTATATTTAATGAGGTAAGATTTGGGGGAAAATAATTGTAAAATTGAAGAGACTAGGTGTATGACTTGATCAATGCTGTCATGTATTCTAAGAGTAGAAACCTATTAGGAACAGCAAAATGGATGAATTATAATTTGTGCTACCAAGACATTTATGAATAACTGAAATCTTATTGTTGAGTTAGTTCAGAAGACTAATGTTAAAAGCAACAATGGATAGAACTATCCTGTTACCAGAGTTAAGCTAATAAGCCTTGCTTGTTTTTCCATCATTATTACCAAGGGTGCTCTCAGTACATCATGGAAATAACAATGCTTCTTGTAGGATTATGCCTTTTAGGATTCTCACTATGAGCTGTCACCAGTTGTCACATTTGGATACTATAGTAATTTATAAAAAGCCATGAAATATTTGAGAGTAGTCTGGGAAACACCAAAATCCACTTGACTTCATTGTAAGCAAATGAATTCAGCACACACACACACACACACACACACACACACACACACATATATATACATATAGCTATACTATATGTATATACTATATATACTATATATATATATATATATATATATACATATACTATCTCCATAACCCTAGTGGACGTTTAGTTTCTCTATGCACAATATATAGCAGAATCTTCACCTTATCTGGAAGTTTTGAAACCACAGCTGCTATTGGCATTCATATCAGGTATAGCAGCTGGATTTCTTTTGAGAGTCTTTATTTCATTCCTCATGATTTCCCACCCATGTTTTCCTGAAGAATTTCAATCTCGTTCATCACTCTGAATCAAACCAGACCCAAAAAAATAATCAAATCCATCAAGATATGTTCTATTCCCCTTTCTCACTTTGCATTTCTTCTTTAAAAAATAGAGAAAGCCTGCTGGATTCTTTTAAAATCTAGCCCAGAGGGAAAAAAAAGCCTGGCATAACCTATAAATTATGAAAAGGGAATGTGTTAGGTTTAAGACAGTTTGTTAGTGGTAACATCCTTTGATCCTTTAAGCTTTCGTGACTTACATTGTTTCTTTAATAATAAAGAAGAATAGGAGAATGAAACCCTTTAATGAATACTTTGGGCGTAGTCCTTATTTGGGGCTGAAATATTTACGTGGCAATGAGAAGAATAACAAGCTAATCCATGTAACCTGTAGTCATCACGCTTTGCAATTCACTTTCTAGAATTTGCAAATTTCACTATTTAACTGCATACTAAATCAACATAGACTTGCCTAGTATTCTTGTTAAGTGAGTGCTCCTAAGGCTTTTGTAGAGGAATATTCTGTAAATCTGCAGCATACTTCTTCTAGAAAATGGTTTCAGTGATCACATAAATGTTTAAACCTCCCTAAGTGCATATAATATGAATTAATCAAATTATGACATACTAGCATTTTTAAGGACAATGAGGAAAACAAGTTTGACCTTAATTTGGTGTTTATTCAAGGCATGTACCATTTTTTAAATTGAAAGTAGTTATCTACTTCAAAGACTAATTAGAAAAAAAAGATGCTACCTATCTTCTATATGGTCATAACTAAATAAGTGTATACAGTGTTGTATAAATTTTTCGTATCTCTATTCCTGACAGGCTGCCTGTGGCCTGAACAGTTCAATCTAAAAGCCATTAGATGTGGCTGGACAAGATAGGAGTCCATCTCCTATATCCCAAAGGGGAGAAAGGTGGAGGAAAGGGAGGATAGCAGATAAATATTAGTGTGGTACAATATAGTGCTGAGTACAAGGAGAAAGTGGACATAAATTCTGACAAGGCTGAGGTGTGGTCCAATTTGAAGACACACTGAGCATTAAAAAAGATAGAATTTTCATATTCATGCCAAAAGAGAAAACATGTGCTTTGTAATCAGAATTCTAGAAGTGAACTCATTGTTTCCTGCAGTTAGAGTGGGTATGAGGTTCCAATCATTACTTGACATATCACCAACTACTGGATTCCATAAAACAACAGGAATGTATTCTCTGTGCTTATCTAAAAATTAGATGTACGAAGATCCTCATTCCTTGAAGGGTCAGTCTGTATGGTCCTGAGTGGACAGGACATTTTAACGAAAACCACTCCACCCTGTATAGATAAATATCCCTGCGTTGTTCAACTTGCACTGTGACTTCTTGATGAACAAAACATACACCTATACTCTGATGTTTAAGTGATATTGTCTCTGTATAAATGACTAATTCTTGGACTAATCTAGAGGAAGAACAAAATGAATCACAAATACTCAGTTGGGCCCAAAGTATAGAATTTACTGCAAAAATAACTAGAGTCAGATTCAAGGTCATATTATAGCCAAGGTGGATACAATTTAAACATCAAGATGAATAACTAATCTATTATAAGTTATCAAAATCAAGCCACACAGTAATTTAAAATTGCAAACTAATGTAAAGTAATGCAGAAAGTATGTGGAATGACAGAGTTTATGGAAGAACTATTTCACCTCTTCACAAATAACCCAGCCATAGAACTTCAATGGATATTGAAACTTGATGTTCATAGTTTGGTGATCAATAAGGTATTCATGAGGGCTCAAAGTATTATGAACAAAGGGAAAAAATAATTTCACAAGAGAGACATATGAGAGACACCTCCCTAATTAGGTGATCAAAGTTATTGTCATCGACAATGGAAAAAAACAAACTCTTGTACAATATATTGTAAGTCAATGACTTATTATTTCTGATAATCAGAGTTGTCAAAAATATGTATTGTGAATCTACTCTTAAACAAACACTAGACGATTCCTCATGAAGGAATGCTACAAAATAATTGTTCTACAATTGTCCAGGTCATCATAGAGAAGGAAAGGAATTGAAGATTCATTCCAGATTGAAGAGATCTAATGTATGTGTGATCCTGGATAAGGTCTTTTATTCTTTTTAAACATAGAAGGGAAGTATTGGAACAGTTGGTGACATTGACTGAAGCCCACCTATTTGTAGCAATGGTGTGTGAACAGTAAATTGATCATTTTGATAGTTGTACTGTACAAAAAGTTATGCATGGTTGAGGGGAGTATTTGAGGCTGGGGAGGAGGTAGACAAATGTCAGTGACTTACCCTCCCATGTTTTAAGAACGATCCATAGACTATGCTCACTACTTTTTCTCTAAGGTAAAATTTAATGTAAATTCAAGATAACAATTCCCTAAGTAAGTAGTGTATATTTATATAAGCCTCTTCCAAAAGAAAATTAGAAGATGTTTACTATAAAAGGACACATTTGTGAAGATCAACCATGATATCAGTGCCAAGAGCAGAACAAAGGATGTGAATAGCAATAGGCACATTTTTTCAGTAGAAAATATCTGAATTATTATTTAATACTTATCACATTGTTTTGTGCCTGAATCATCATTCAAAAAAAGTTAAAGTCACCTGTACATTGTATACTGATTTTCATTATCTGTTTGGTGATTAGACTTTGGAAAGCAGTAAGATTTGTGTGTGTGTGTGTGTGTGTGTGTGTGTGTGTGTGTGTGTGTTTAACGTAGTTATGTACTAAGTCATTTCCTGACCTTCTACTGATAGTTCAATTACTATTTTCTTTGGTGAAAAGCATATTCTCCTTTTGCACTCATCACCAGGAAACCCAGGGTCAATTCATGCTGCTCTTTTTATTTTGAGGGGGGGAGGCTTTGGTCATGGGGTTTGAACACGGTCTGGACGCTGTCTCTCAGCTCTTCAGCTCAAGGCTAGTGCCCTACCACTTGAGCCACAGCACCACTTCTGGTTTTCTGATGGTTTACTGGAGATAGGAGTTTCACAGTTTCCTGCCCGGGCTAGATTTGAACCATGATCCTCAGATCTCAGTCTCCTGAGTAGCTAGGATTACAGGCATGAGCCACCAATGCTGGGCTTTTCTCTTTGTCTTTATCTTTAATACACTAACAACTCTTCATCTGTAGCCATTCACCACAGGGCTCTTAATTAACTATTATTGTCATTTGAATTTCTATGTGATGTATTGTTCTTACATGTTTAAAGTACTTCCATTTTAACTTAAAAATTATATATCTTACTCAAATTTCTTTTGCAACTCTCCTCTCAGTTTTCCATTAAAAATTTGCAAAAGATGCAGACCTCAAATGCTCTCCTACCTTTAACGTCAATAATTGTGATGAATATGAACCATAGTCATGGCTTTCATATAAACAAAATTCTCTGGAGATATCAAAGATCAGTACAGCATAATAGTTAAACCCAAGGGAGGTAGCGCCAAATGTCTGGACTTTTATCCAGCCCTTGCATTTAATATCTGGCTTTATATTAGCAAGTATTATATTCATTCTACTGATTAAAATTATGAGTCATATCACTACTGTTATTATTGCTACTAAAGTCATTGCATTTCTGTGGATGCTAGAGACATTTAACACAGGTTCTGTCCTATAATAAGTGCTCAATACATATTGATCATCACTGGAGGAATCTTGGATGTCCAAGAAAACTAAGAAAATATTCAAGGTCTTGTTTCCTATAACTATGTTAAACAAAACAATATGCCTCAGATTTGAAGTACTATTTTCTTTGTCATCTCTACTACTATGTTCACTAATAATGCTCTTTTTCATAAACTAATATTTTTTCCAGGTTGTGAATTTGTGAAAGAAATTTATATTTTACTGAGCTGGTTTTCAATGACCATAGTGTGCTAGTCATTTAGACAATTATTGAATCAGGAAGCATGGAAGAAAATCACAATGAAATAGAAGTAAAGTAACTAATATTTTATTAGGCATTCATTCTATGTTCTGTCAAATAGTTTTGAAATATGATCATTAAATTTTTCAAAGCAGACATAGAGTTAGGGATTATTATTCACTATGCAGAAAAACTAAGCCTGCAATGGAGTTTGTCACTTACAAAGTGAAGGTCAGAGTTACACCTAAATATCCTGAACATCAGCTCCTATGTCAAATAGATTGTTTTATCTGGATCTGGGTTTAGGCAAATAATATGTAAACATATCTCACATAAATCCAAAGTATCATTAAAATGTATATTAAGTGAGTCTGAAACAATGACTATAGGCAGACTTTCTCTGAAAGAACAAACCTAGTCAACACTGCTAAGTTGGTATGCACTAACAAAATCAGAGGAGCTCATATTCTTGTCTTTATGCAGTGTTGTTATAAAAGTAAATTCTCATCAAGTTCTGAAGTTTGCAGTGGAATGTACAAAAACTGCATCTCCAGCTTCCCAAATTAATCTGCCTGCCATTTGGGCAAATATATGTGTGTTTGGTCATGACAGCTTGACAACTGGCAGATAGCTCTTGAACATCACGTTCATTTCAATTTAATCCTGGCAAATTTCTCAATTAGAATTTTACTTCTCACTTTCTGCACAATGAAATCCCTCAGTCCTTGCTGGCGTTCCTCAGGGCATCCAGGTGCAGGTGCTGGCATTTTTGCAGTAGCAAAGGAAGAAAAGTAAAAGGAGGAAAAGGGGGAGAGAGGAGACAGCCTGAGAGAGGGTAGTTGTAATAGGGAGAAAAGGGAGACAGTAGCTGACCTTCATCCTGATATTCACCTTCATGGAAAATGAAGGGAATAATTCATACTTGACAATAAAATAGCACAGCTGCCTTGCTTCCTTGAACAAAAGATGCTGGAGTCAAGCAAAAGTCAGACACCCCATGCTTAAGATCAATGCAGGACCGAAGGCACAAAGATACAGAGGGGAACAGATTAATAAAATAATTTTCAAAGCAGAAACAACAACCAACCATGGAAGATACGTTTACTTTATAGCCTTCCTTCCACCCTTCCACCTGTATTTTATCATCCAATTTTCACACAATGATAGGAAGGTAGGAATTATTATCTTTTCATGATGGCTAAGGAAATGAGGCAATAACATAACATCCCCACACTTTAAATTCAAGCAGATCATAGGAAATGCAATAAAGATTCAAGGCGACACTGTGATTTCAATATAATCTCTGGTTTTTGGAAGACAGGTCACAGCCTAAGGTTTTCACAAATTTATATGTACATGTATGTATATATGTATATATTCATATACATATAAACTTACAGGCACACATAACCATTTACATCTGTAGCTACCAATATGTTTTTAAAGCTTTTTGTTAAGTGGAATGGTTTGACATTTGCAGAAGTCTTCCAATGTATTTATCATGCATATGACTTAAATACACAGCAAAAGGAGTCTCTGACAAATTTACCATCAACAAGTAAACACTTGCTATTAAAATGGAGGAAATACCATTATAATGAGACAAAAATAGAAACTTCACTGTTCCTCATTAATTAGTAATTTGGGTAAAGTTTGCTACATGTACTAATGGTGCCAGTAATTCTTTAGAATCATATTATTGCAATCTGGGTAAGATGAAATCAAAAATTCATTGACTTAAATGAGCTGATGAAAGAAAGAAGGAAGAAAGGAAGCTAGGAAAGAAGGAAGGAAGAAAGGGAGGGAGGGAGGGAGGGAGGAAGGAAGGAAGGAAGGAAGGAAAGGCCAAAATAGAGAATGGAAAAAGATATAGTGTTTCTCTGGGCGGGGTTGTACATTAGAAGCTAAAAGAACAAAGATGGAGGTGGCTTGCTTATTTTGTGTGTTTCTTTTCTTATGGTGTTGCCAAAGGTGGAGAGATACTTTCTTGCTAGGAAATCATAAAAGTCTCTCTAGAAAAGTGTCATTACAGTCAGCCATTGAGGAGCAATTCGGTTTCCATAAGCTGAAGAAAAAAATAGAAATCCTTGCACAAGAGGTAAATAAAGTGGTATTCTGGCAGGAGAAATATATAGATAGGATATGAACAGCTGAAATCACATCTGAGTTTGCTGCTGCAGCGGATGTACCTACTAAAGTCACTTTATATGTTGGTAAGAAAAAGAAATAAAAAGAAGTCAAGCTAACTCATATCTCCCCTACCCCTGCCCCAGCTTAAACCTACAAATAATTATTCTAAGTCAAGCAAACATCTAGAAAATATGAGGAAATCTTTTCTCCATGATACAAACATGAATATGTTAAGAAAATAACAAGGTAAGAATTGAGTATGTTATTGTTCAGGTTGCAGAGATTATCCAGTGGGAGACATCAGGAACTGATGACCAAAGAGTGATCTCTAGGGGTTTATTAGAGATGAGAATCTCAAGGACTTTCCTCGCCTGGGCTGGCTTTGATCTCTGTAGCATCCAAGAATGATGCTACAGAGACTTGACAGGGAGAAAAGAAGCAATCATGTCTCTTATATTATCAATATGGGACTTCATAATGGACTGGGATCTCTGGCAAAAGGGTAGAAGTGAACGGACAGGGAAAAAAAAGAGTTTACTTAGGAAACCTAATAGATTTAAGTTTGGAGTTTGCGCTTTCTATGGAATTTCCAGGTTAAAAAGATTCAAACAGACTGGGCAACAATGGCTCAATACCTGTAATCCCAGCTACTCAGGAGATCTGAGATCTGAGGATCATGGTTCAAAGCCAGCCCAGGCAAGGAAAGGTCCTTGAGACTCTGATCTCCAATTAACCCTTAGAAATCCGGAAGTGGCAATTTGGCTCAAATGATAGCATGTTCACTTTGAGCTGAAGAGCTCAGGGACAGTGCCCAAGCCCAGAATTCGAGCCCCACAGCCAACCGACCAATAAATAAATAAAGATTCAAACAATCAAGAACACCATCTATGTCTGGTGCTGGTGGCTCAAGCCTGCAATCTTAGTTACTCAAGAGGCTGAGATGTGAAGATCATGATCCCTGAGACACTTATCTTCAATACACTACTCAGAAAAAGCCATAAATGGCTCTGTGGTGCCAGTAGTAGAGTGCTATCCTCGAGAAATGAAGCTCAGAGACAGTGACCAGGCCCTAAGTTCAAGCTTCAGGACCAACACAGACAAAAGAAAAATGCCATCCACAGAGTACACATGGCTGAACATGGATTGACCAAGTTAGAGAATGGAAGGGAAGAGGGAAAAGCTGAAAGAAAATAAAGGAAAAATAGTGAAGGAGAAGGAGGGAAAGAAGAGAAACCTAGAAAAACAGGAAAGGAAAATAACTATGAGACACAAAACACTCATAAACTGTGACAAAATGAGAGAATCACATTCGAAGATCATGACTTTTTGTAGAAGCAGATGTGATCCAGAGGGGATCAAACCTCATTGCTGATATAAATTAAAATGCTAAGAACACATGGGATAGGGAAAGAACATTCTGTGTCATGTCTGATAATGAGCAACACATTGAGCTTTGAAAACTCCAATCAATACTTTGCTTTTATTTTAATCTACAATAAAGTTTTGAGGGATTTTTCACCCCATATATTTCTTCTTGGCGTTCTTCCCTATAAGTATTTGTAATTTTCCTGAGAAGTTTGAATAGGACTCTTGATAGGGATTTTCTTGGCAGATAATTTAATGTCAGATGTAAGGTCTTGAGACAATGAATAGACATGTCTTTATCTTATCCTGGCCTTCAGTTTGTATCTTCAAGTGCCAGCATGCTCACACACTTCTAATGTGTATAACTTTGTTCATGTATCTTAAAGCCAACTAACTATATAAAAATTATTTTTTGATGTTATCCTCTGAATCTAGCATCCCTACTGTCATCAGACCAGGAAAAACTTTACAATCACTCCTTTGATCATATAATGTTTGGGGTATAGCTTTCTCTATATCAAGGTTGGAGCTTGGGGATGAACAAACAGATCCAAGAATGAAAGAACAAGATTAAAACATTTAGGGATATGTATTGCTTTCTCAGAAATGGAAAAGATTAGTTGATGACTCAAAAAATGTGGGACTGGACACGAGGTACTAATGGCTCATGCCTAGCTACCCAGGAGGCTGAGATCTGAGGAGCATGCTTCTAAGCCAGCCTGGGCAGAAAAGTTCCCATGACACTCATCTCCAATGAACCACTCCAAAACCGGAAATGGTGCTGTGGTAGAGCACTAGCCTTGAGCAGAAAGGGGTTCAGGGACATTGCCCAGCCCTTGAGTTCAATCCCCACACTGCCAGAAAGAAAAAAGTGGAATTGGGTTAGTAATGATAGGCTCTGAAGAACTGTTCTGAAAAGAAAATGTGCCCCCCCACCCATCAGAAGTGGCATTGGTAATGTAAACTGTAGAATCCACTGGAGACTCAGCCTACCAGCTGAATCCAACATCTAACTGACAGCAGACCTAAATGGTTTCCCACTTCTATTATGTACCACATCTGTATGAATATATACAAACAAATAATTAAACATGAAGCAAATATCAATAGGATTAGCTTGGCATGTTGGAACAAATCTTGATAATTCTGTCTCAGCAACAATACTCAAAGTACAAGTCTATGAGAGGAATACAAATTTTGCCTATTGAAGTACTGTCATGTAAGGAGAGATATTTTAATAAAAACTGCTTCTCTGTCAGGTCCTATTACTAAGGGACTAAAGCTATTGAGCTGTGGAACTTAAGCCAAAAAGGAGGATTTGGAAATGCAAATGTGAGATAAAACTGTAAAAAAAAAAAGTCTTTTATTCAACAAGCACCATTGCCCATTCTTGAAGCCATGAGCTATTTATTGCAAAGATGAGTCTTAACAATTCGATGGAATTGAAAGCATACATACCTAAAATGGACATCTCTGGAACAGTAGCATGATAGGGTCCATTAAGAAACTCTGGTGCATTGTCGTTGATGTCTTGAACTTTAATAATAAATTCAGAAGGTGGCTCAAGAGGTTTGTTTGTCTCCCAGTCCACAGCCTGAGCTGTTAAAGTGTACTCAGCCTTTTCTTCTCTGTCAAGTCTTTTTATAGCATGGATATCTCCAGTTGCATCATTTATTTGAAAGATTGTCCCAGCACCATCACCTGACAGGATATACTTGATTTTTTTACTTCCAGGATCCAGGTCTGTGTGTAGCTAAAATAAAAAAAAATGGCATTAATTAGTGATGGAAAAATCTGCGAAGCTGTTGTTTATTTGTTTCCTGTTTGACCATTAAATTTATTTCTTTCCACAATGTATCATGAGTTTTCTTGAAGTATAGACGTAAGAAATAAGTCTATGCAGTCATACCGACATCATTTCAAAAATAAAATATATTGAACTTCATAGTAATAATAATAATAAGCCAAAACATTCTTAAGAAAGTGCTCTGATTTATGGAAAATTGACACAGTATCAGAATGAAGAAAAAGTCAACAGAAAGCTACCAAGAAATGTGAATTCATTTTCAACTTACCAACATGTGCACTGAATATTGTCCTTATTAGCTACTTGGGAAGTACTAGGCAGTGACCAGATTAGATATTTCAGTGATTTTGTGTGTGTGTGTGTGTGTGTGTGTGTGTGTGTGTGTGTGTGTATGTGTGTTGGTTCTGGGGCTTAAACTCAAGGTCAGGCTCTGTCCCTAAGCTTCAGTTTTGCTCAAGGCTAGTGCTGTACCTCTTGAGCCACAGCTCCACTTCCAGTTTTTGGGTGATTAATTGGAGATAATTATCTCATAGACATTCCTATTGGAAACAAGATCTTCAGATCCTAAATAGAATGATAGGCATGACTTATTATATACAATCATTTACTTACACACAAACAAAAATGGTATTCTAACAATCAGATTTATAATAAGGTCTTCTTATTTTGGTTTGTTTTGGGTTTTTTTGCTTGTACTAGGGGTTCTTGGACTCTATCACATTATTCATGCCTTCCTCCTTGTTTATTATCTGCTTGGTATTCTGATGATGCAGTCTACTATACTTTTCTACCTATATTGTCTTTGAACAGTGATCCTCATAATCTCAGCCTCCTGGATAGCTATGATTATGGCATGAACTATAAGTATCCTAACAGATCTTCTAAATTATTAAAGGCTTTATTTAAAAATATTCTTTAATTCTTAAAATTCTTCTGACCCAGGAAAATAATTCCATTTGAGAGAAAAGAGCAGTCAGGCCAAAATATAGGAGCATATTTAGTAATATTAGAATTCTCTGGAAACTGATAGCTTTTCAATGAGTATCGTACTCCATCTCAGGTGACAGCAAAAATATTTATAGATTAAATATTTACTGAATGTGTATATTTGACAAACATTCTATATGAGATGTGTGGTCAAGATCTGGGATAAATATAATCCCTATTTTTATAATTCTCAAGAGGGAGAGAACTATGTTGTGACTTTCACATTTTAAGAATAAAATAAGAATATAAAATGTGTGGGTTCCATTTCATGAAACACAGTTCAAGTGTAGACAGTATGAGTTTAACTCAGTTATTTAGCTGCCAATATACTTCTAGTTACTGCTTAAATATTTATCCCTCAAAAGAAAAAAAAATAGAACTATCTTGTGGAAAGAAACTCCTAGAAATTCTAACAGCATTGTGTTCCCTTGGGATCCATTTGATTCAGAAGAGTCTCTATTGTTTTCTTCCCCAATTTGAATTATATTTAGTGCTTCAATAAGCGAAAAGAAAAGATTATAAAAAAGACATAAAATAACAACAAAGAATCCAAATACATCTAGATCTCTTCTGAATATTTTTAAAAAATGGAATGCAAAGATTACATCAAATATTTATTGAATCTTGAAATGTACCCTTTTCATTTATTGAACTAAATTTATGAACAAGAACAAATATTGAAATGCCACTTTATCTTAATGAATGTGAGATTATAATTCATTAATATAATATTAATCCCAAATTAGGATCATTTTAATTTATGTGCATTTTAACATTTCCATTAGCATTTTTATTAAAAAAAGAGTAAATTTGAATAATATATAATTCAATGGAGGCTTCCTTTCACATGCAAGTCATTGTGCAGACAGTGAAAACATTGGCATGTGCTACACTTGCCCATAATTTTAATAACAAAACACTCAAATTGGTCTTATTGTTAGAATTTATTTTTGCCCTATTTCCTTTCCAATTACCAATAACCTCTGATTTGTAAATTGCATTATCACCTCAGCTTTCAACAAATATTTTCTTTTAAAAGTAAGTATGGGGAAAGAATTTAAAAGTATAGATAAGGTTGTGCAGGGTGGTTCGTAACTGTAACCTTAGGTACTCAATAGGTTGAGATCTGAAGATCACAGTCTGAAGCCAGACCATGCAAAAATGTTGGGGAAATTTGTCTCCAGCTAACCAAGAAAAAAAAGGAACTGAAAGTTTGGCTTAGTGGAATGGTGTTTCCTGTGAGTGAAAAAGCTAAGCAAGAACTTGAGGGCCTGAGTTCAAGCCCTGGTCTTGACAAAGACTAACTAACTAACTAACTAAGTATGCATGGATATTTTTGAAATAATAAATCACAAAGTTACTATTCAGCTCTAACAAGACAAATAAGAGAACATATAACTTGTTTAAGCTTCAGGTCCTTGGCCTTGTTTGGGGGGATGAAACGTTCACCCTAGAATCTGAGACAACCCATTTACTTAAAAAATGTTTTAAATGGGAGTGGCAAAAATTAAGTGTCACAAGTAAAACCATTTTCTCTTTACACATTATTCAGCCCTATAAAAGCAACTGAAAACACTTTGATTAGACCATTTGTATCCTAAGTGCAAAAAAATTCCCCAAGATTCAATTCAAAAATAGTTTTTAAAGGTATACCATTCAGGAAAAAAATTAATTGAAAAAATGTAGTAAATATTGCAATCATCCTCTTTATTTTGCCCCAGAAATCAATTTTTAGCTCACCTCAGTAACAGTCACATCCTGAAGCTAGTAATCTATCTATCTATTTAGATAATCTATCTAAATAGATAGACAGACAGATAGATTTTTTTTGTCAATCACGGGGCTTGAACTCTGGGCCTGGGTGCTGTCCCTATTCTCTTCAGCACAAGGCAAGCTCTCTACCTCTTGAGCCACAGTGTCAACTTCCGGTTTTCTAGTGGTTTATTGGAGGTCAGAGTCTCACAGACTTTTCTGCCTGGGCTGGCTTTGAACCCTGATCCTCAGATCTCAGCCTCTTGAGTAGCTAGGATTACATGCTTGAGCCACCGGCGCCCAGCTGCGAGTAATATTCTTGAAAGAGAATTTCTATGTTCATTTTTGTTACTATTTGTAGAAGTCTCTCTTACTCTCTCTCCATCTCTCTCCCTCAAACATAGACATACACATACACACAGTCCTACACATATAACAAAGATTCACATGTTAATTTTTTAGGTAAACAACTTGAAATTATGAGGAAAAGACAGAGAAAATGAAGGAAATGAATATATCAATGGTCAATAGAGCAAAGAAACAGACTGCTGTGTCTGACAGAAGTGTTTGAGGTTTATGAAGAGAAGCTGCTGTGTCATAGTTGTTCTGCATGTCTTTTGGAACTTGCTCACTTACTGCCCAGTATTCCCTCTTCATTCCGCCACCAAAGACTCTCTGAGATTTTTGAGCTACAGATACCCCAAGTGCACAGAACATGCATACACCAGGCCTCATCAGGATGTCTGAGCATCATCTCTCCAACATCGGCTTCTGCTAATTGGGCATGGCAAGGGTCACATGTAAATCAGCCTGGATCGGCAAGATTCCTTGAGTTGGCTGTACAGTAGTACAAAGGGATTTCTTCTGTTCCGTCAAAAAACATGTAGAGAGCACTGCATGATCTTTTGTACCTTGAATGATTCATTAAGACTAGAAATACAATGATAAACAAGATGGATCTGGTTTCTGCTATTATAAATGCTGTTCTATGGGAGGTAAACCTAAATAAAGATTTTAGGAGTAGAGACATTATTTATTGTTTTTGTTATTAAATATATATATCATTTGCTACCTTTTAGAATGTTTTAAAAATACATTGGTATGTATCGTCACAATGAATTTGTAGTTATTATTCCTGGGGTTAAGAGATGCACAATTGGGAGCAACAATGAGAGCAACAAGGTCTCTCACTGTCTCTCACAATAAATCTTGAATTCCTAGAATCACAGCAGGACTGCTACATTATGGAGCAGAATCATGAGTACCACTCAGCATACCCTCATCATCTTCCCTATGTTTGCACAACACCTCTCAATTAAAAGGCAAGTTTACACTGTAAAAGTCTTAAGAAAATGCATTAGCGTATCATTCTCCTTTGTATTCCTTCTGCTTAGTGAAGTGTTTGTCATATTGTCAAAGCTCAGTAAATATTTGTGAAAGGAAGTGAATATTAAAGGAAGGGAAGGAAAGAACACTTCTCATTTTATTGGCAAACCAATGATTAAAGGAGGAAGCAAATGAACTTAGGAAAGGGTGAGCTAGGGACGTGGAAATCTGATCTGGAGTAAACGCAAACATTCCCCAAGGATATACTCAAATTTGGTAACAAATGTAAGATGGTAAATGTAATATGGTAAAAATGTAATATGGTAAAAATGTAATATGGTAAAAAGTTAATGAGAAAAGGAGGATTCATCAGATGGAATGATTTATAGTAGATAAATATTAGTTGAATTGTAGATGCCAATTTTCTTGTCCTCAGACATTACTGTTCTCAGAATCAGAGTAAAACCCTGAGTCCCTGTCATGGTTTTGCATATGTATGATCATGAAAATATATCCCTTCTTTGCAAAGAACATCCTCTAGGCTCAGAAGTAATCCTAAACCATGGGGCCTGAAGAACAAAAATTCTTCTCTGTGAGTGTTACTCATATGAAATTATGATTCAGTTTCCAGTGAGGATCAGACCAACTCTTCTGTCTAACTCTTACACTAGAATAAGATGAGAATCAGGACTGAGTCAACTGCATGGTGATCTGTTTCATTAGCTGAACATGGGGTAGCTCTGGTACCAGAAATTAGTTTGAAGATGTACTCTCTCTAGAAAGCATGAGAGAACATCGTGAACTTTCTATCTTCTCAAGAAGTTTCTAAGTTCTGGGGATACAGTCAGCATAGTTGAGAACCAAGTGATTCACAGAGATTGCTGAAACACAAACCTCTGACACTTACTAATCACATTTTTTTTAATTAATTGAATCATACTTGCAGAAGATTTAACAAGCTGAGCATTCTTGAATGAAATGTTAGCACTGCTTTCTTGTTATCTAGTATCTGTCAGAAGAACTATCAACTATCAACCAGAGGGTGGAAATATTGTAATTCTTGAATCACAAGCATTTGGAAATAAAGATAGGCCAGATGATTTTGCCACAATACATTTTTGGTTTATAAGTTTGAGATGATAAAAATGCAGAACTTTAGAACAGACATACACTCAGAGCTGGGTAAGTGACAAAGACGTTAAGGGAAAGAGCAAAGAGGGCAGACAAGTTATTTTCAAGATTCTCAACTCTTCTTCAGCAGGACCAAGAGTTAGTCACTAGATATGCTCACATTGACCTCTAGTTCACAACAGAACATCTCAACAGAGGATGCTGAGCAAACATTACATGCACTCTTTCAAGAACAAACAAGTGAGGTCCTATGTATTGTGCTTATTTAGAATTGGACACTCACTTGTCTTTGGTGCCTTTGAGCTACGCAAAGCACCATGTCATGGTTTTGGAATGTGTAGGAAGCCAAAGGCCACCATACTGTACTGCGTAAATTTTTAAATGTCGTTATGTGCTAGCTAGGTTTTACTACTATAGTAAAGCTAAATAATTCAAATTACCCTTCAGTCAGTTTCTCCTTAACAGGTTTAGAAGTCAAATGTCATCATAAAATGAAAGCTATAGAATAGACATAAAACTACTCTAAGATTATGGAAAAGATCAAGACAGAAACACACAATTACTCTTACAATCACATACTCCTAGGAAATAGGAGGTTAGTAAAATAATGACAGTAATCCAAGTAACATTCACATGAACCAAATAATCCTTAAGGCTAAAGAAGCCACAATCTTTGATTAAGCAAAATAAAAAAAAAAAATCACATCATCCTACACTGCATATTATCTGTGCTTCAGAAAATATAAAATGTATTCTTTTTTAAAAAAAGTACTCTTACATATTATTATATATGTTTTCAAATGTTTTGTACCAAGCGAACATGTAGCTTTCTGATAGCTCAGAAATGTTGTCTTAAGGCAGCCTTGTGAGTTTCTCATGTGAGTATTGTAGAGTTTAACCTGGTTCAAAAAATAGAAAATTGAAAGTAAGTTCATGTGAACTTCTGTTTTTGGCTAAAAACACAACCCGAAAAGGGAAGATATTGCCCTTTTTCTTTCTTAAATGGTAAGTTCTACAAATATAGATGTTCTATGTGCATTTCTCCTCAAAATTACGGGCAGCAAGCACGATACTTGGCACATACTAAGCAATCATCAAATCAAATTCATTTTCTGGCAGAGGGAATGCCTTCATTCTCTAACATTTCTTAGTGATTGTGTCTGTACAGTAAAGATATTGACTTTTGTAAACTCAAATAATTGATTTAATCTATTCAGGCAGATTTCAAATCACACATAGGAAAAATAAAAGCATCTTCAGTACTCTACTTTGTAACTGAGTACTTGTGAACACCCAGCATCTATTGTATTGACACTCAAAATGTGAACTGAGCAAAAAAGAGATATGCAAAACTGAAGTTTACTTGGGGCCTGAAAACATCCTTATGATCAAAAATCTGTGAGATTTGTTCGTTTTCCCAACCCCTAAGAAATAGTACCTGTCCTAGCGTATTAAAAGTTTTAATAGAATACATAAACTGGAAACTGATGGCTCACATCTCAAATCCCAGCTACTAAGGAGGCTGAAATGTTGAGAATCATAGTGCCAAGCTAGCCCAGGCAGAAGATTCCTAGAGAATACATATCCAATTAACTAGCAAAAAGCTGGACCATAGCCATGGCTGAAGCAGAGAGCCAGCAATATGCAAGTAAGCTAAGGGAGAGGTGCCACAGTATAACTACACACACACACACACACACACACACACACACACAACCCTACACACACACACACACAAATGCAGAGATTCAAGACCAAAAGTGATCTTTATCAAAAATAATGATATTTTCAAGTTTTTCCCATGAACATTCAATTGGTACAGGACTGTGTTTGTAGACAGACAAATAGATTGAAAAGGAGGTGAAAATGACAGGATGTATAGGTAGTTGGTATTCATCCTTTCTTCTATTTTTCAGATAGTTTCCTTTTGTAGCAATAGGCTGGCCTTAAACTCTCCATCCCCTGTCCTTACTTGAAGAATGCTGGGATTACAGTAAAACCACAGATAGCTGAAGTATTTTTTTAGTGAAAAAATGCATAGGTAAATGGAAAGTACTGATGAGGGTGTGGCTGTGAGAATGTCACATGTTGTTTGCTTTAGAATGATATAAAACAATGGATCTGGCATGAATTAAAATACCAGAAATGAAGTTAGACAAATATTTACCCTATATTAGTTTCCTCTTGTAAAATGATTCTAACAAGGCCACCATAACCATAGTCCAAAACTTTCTTATATTGTTGTAAGGATAACATAAAAGTGAAATACTATGTTTTTTGTTTGTTTGTTTATTTACTGGTCACAGGCCTTGAACTCTGGGCCTGGGTGCTTTCCCTAAGCTTTTGTGCTCAAGACTAGTGCTCTACCACTTAAGCCACAGCTCCACTTGTAGTCTTTTATGATTAACTGGAGGTAAGAGTCTCATAGACTTTTCTGTCTAGCTGGCTTTGAACTTTGATCCTCAGATGTCAACTTCCTGAGTAGCTAGGATGAAAGATGTGAGCCATCAGTGCCAGCTTTTATTCCAAATCTTATTCAGACAATTATCGTGTATACAGTGCCCATTTGCAAATAGAACTTAATATTCTATCAATTTAGAATTCAATGCCAGTAAATTAGATATACCATAAATATGTGCCTATAAATATGCACACACGTATGATTATATGGGTTTCTTTCATCGGTTTCCAACTCAACAAGACCTAGAATCTTGCTAAAAACGAAATGCCTTATAACAATACAAATGCTAAGAAAACATAAAAATGAAGATTTTTACTACTTCACAGTAAAGGTCTATGGAAAAACTCTCTCTATATATACATATATATCCTGTGGTAACCATTGTGTTAATATTTTTTGAAAATGATTTGTTCCATTATTTAATCATAAAAATAATCCTTTCAAGTTCACTGCTACAGGCTGAATTGTTTTCTCTCCAAAAAATCTAGTACATTAGAATAAAATGATGGCATTTGAAAAGCTGGCCTTTAAAGAAGTGATTAAGTTAAATTGAGGTTATTAGATTGGCTCTAATCCAATTTAATGGCATCATAAAAAGCAGAAATCTGGACACATTGAGGAACACAAGGGATTCACCTGCACAGTGGAAGGGTAATATGAAGACACAGAAACAAGTTGGCCAGCTACAAACGATGGAGTGACAACTCAGATGAATTCAATTTTTTTTCGCACCTTGATCTTTCATTACTACCAGTCAAGACAGAGGAATCCATCTGTACCAAAAGTCATAGTATTTTTGACTGACCAGTCTTGGGGTTAAGAAGAATTCATTTCCATGATGAGACAAAATAATTTTTACAGAATCTCAGCCCTTCTTATACAAATTAATAATTTGTATAATGAAATGGATGGTATAACAATGATTTGTGCTACATTTTTTTTTTTGTCGGTCATGGGGCTTGAACTTTGGGCCTGGGCGCTGTCCCTCAGCACTTCAGCTCAAGGCGAGCGCTCTACCACTTGAGCCACAACGCCACTTCTGGTTTTCTACTGGTTTATTGGAGATAGGAGTCTCAAGGACTTTCCTGCCCGGGCTGGCTTTGAACCACGATTCTCAGATCTCAGCCTCCTGAGTAGCTAGGATTACAGGCGTGAGCCACCGGCACCCGGCTTTGTGCTACATTTTTAAGAATATAAGAACTGTCTCTAGGAACAAACAGGCATTTGTTTTAGTTATATGTTCAACTTAAACACCGTTTTCAAAACACTTAAAAAATGAAACAGCTAACAGATGAACTATGGCCATTCTTTTGTATTTAGCATATCTTTATCCAAAACCCAACAAAGAAGTTCAATATTTCACAAGGAACCATCAATATCTGTTGTTCAAAACAAGTGGTTTTTCTATCAAAGATCAGAATTTTAAGAAATCTGCATCTTGCCCCTGTGTGACTGACACAAATATTTAAAGGTATTTCTGTGTTGCTGCTGGTATTACTGAGTATAACATTTTTATATCATACAATGAAATTCCAAATATCTGTATACTCCCAGATAACCAATATTTTCCAAATGCATGATGCTTGCTATAAAATTATAAATTGTCAAAAGATCTATTTGAAGTGCAAAAGAGACCAATAGATTTAATGGAGTAGAGTACAAAAATTTATTGATATAGTTTGAAATTCTTCATTGCAACCAGCTTTTAATAAACTACCACTTGTAGAGATTTCAGTGTGGCATCAAAGAAAAATATCCACAATTATCTGGAATACTTATTAAAATCTCTATGTGTTTTCCAAACTACATATTTGTGTGGGGATGGATTTTCTTCATATAATTCAATGAAAACACCATCTTGAAACAGATTGAATACTGGAGCAGATATGAAAATCTAGCTGCATTCTATTAAGGCAGACGTTAAAGAGATTTTAATAACTAGAATACAATATTACTCCTCACTGTTTTTTATTTTGCTTTGAAATGTGTAGTTAATTTTATAGAAATATACCATTTATGAAACATGTTAAGTGTATTATTTCGTTTCCAAGTGACTAAAAGGCCTAAGTTCTCTCATTTTTAATTTCTTAGGGCAAACAATAATACTCTTTCCATTCACTGAAGTTTTGTTGAGTTTTCAGGAAATTTTTAAGAGTATCAAGGATGGTTATGGCCAGAAAATTTGTGAACTGTTTATCTAAATTTAGTCTAATTTTGCCTCCACAATGTTTTGTTCTGATAAACAAAAGTGACGTTAGGATTCAGATCACTTGTTTATATTAGTTACTTTTCCACAGCAAGCAAAATACCCAGGAGAACAACTTCCAACAGGAAAGATCCATTTTGGCTCAGAGTCCATGGTGACCTGGCCCCATGTCCTTTGGCAGAATCTCAAGATAGGAGAGTGTTTGCAGACAAGAGGAGGGTAATGAAGAAGGGATTGGAAATCCCTTGGTATAACTTCAAGAGTACACCTCAGGGCTGGGAAGGTGGCTCAGTGGTAGAGTGCTTGCCTTGCATGCATGAGGCACCATATAAGCAGAAAAAGCTGGAAGTGGACCTATGGCTCAAGTGGTAGATGGCTAGCCTTGAGCTGAAGAGCTGAGGGACAGTGCCCCATGACCCGCAAAAAACAAAAACAAAAACAAAAAAAACCCTACAGCTCAGTAACTTTCTTCCTCCTCACCACCTCCTAGATTCTTATGACTCTCAAAGCATCCCACTATCAGGGGACCAAGTATTCAACACATGAGACTGTGGGGAAATTTTATAGTCATACTATAAAACTGCTGGTGTGGAGGGTCTAGATTTAGAGAAATAGAGTAGTCTGATGGATAGGGAAGGACAGCAAAGAAGAAAGGAAGAAGAAAGCAAATGTACAAAACAAATAGAAATAATAGGTATTAAAAATTTAATGATTTTCTTAACATTTCTTGCCAGGAACTTTACCATAAAATACCCTACTTCCCATGAGACAGTGAAACAGAGCATAGTGATAATGATTTCAGGAATGTCTTCTATCTTCATAGTGATTCGATAGGAAGGCAGATGGATTGGATGGATGACACTATGGATAATAGTGAGTCTCTGTGTAAACCACATACATTGGAGAGTTTATGACTAAAAATAACAAGATATGATATAATCTTTAATTTTTAGAGTTCCAGAATATAAACTCTTTTGACTAAAATTACATGTGTAAGCAGTAATCACATCATAATGTAATCACTTGATTAAAATATATTCTCAAACTCAATCAGACAGTCCTACCAAGAACATTATTACCTCCATATCATGGATGACATGTTGAAGATGCGTAGTCTGATGGTTGGTTAGTGGACAAAGCTCATTGATGCCCTGACCATAGTATATAGGTTGGGAAAAAATGCTAAGAATTATCCTAAATCTAAAGTTTAAGCAGCTGTCTAATCTTTTAAACCTAGACCATTATATCACTTTTGACCCAACTATGAAGAAAATGAAATATACAACTTGACTTCTCCACAAAACATAACAAAGCCTCCATTTCTAATTATTTGTGTGTGTATACCCCAAATAATCTAGGATAAAGTTTCTATAATCATAATGTAGAAATTATCCAGACCTTCTCTAAGAAATACAGTTGTCAATATGACCAAAGCCTGAAATGCCCTATGGAAATGAACAACATATTTCTTTATGTTTCCCATGCAAATCTGGTATAAAAAGGATCACTTTTACATGGTATTTTTATGATGAGAAAAGAAAAACATGTTCACTATAGAAAATTTGCCTATGAAAATAAGCATAAATGGAAAAATAAAACAGGTCCCACTCAGATAAAACCATCTCTATTATTTGTATAAAATGTGTATAAATATTCAACAATTGAGATGTAAACATGGAAAACAACTTCATCCTACTTATCTCAAAATATTTTAGATAAGTAATGCCATATGAGAGTTTTATGTGCAGTTCTCATATAGAAACTCATGCTAAGAATCTTTTTGTATGAACATAGTTTTCAAAGCTATATGGATAAAAGAGACTACAATTATAATCTTTCCCACTATTGTACAATAGTGAAGACATCTTTATTTTTTTTCTTATTTATGCCTAATGCCGTGACCAGCTTCTTTGATGCACAAGCTGTAAATTTAATATTCAGTTGCCAGGAAAACTTGTGAAATTCAGACAATGTTACAAATTTCTTTGTAAGCTCTGTCATTTATACATCATGTATAAATTCATGCAATTTGGTAAAATACATTTCCCATGTTCCTCCCTTTGAGACATGAGTCCCAAAAGATATTGACAGGTGGAGGAGTATGTTAATGACTTCATGTTTCTGCTGATTATTCCATTCATATGGGATATTAAATTTGATAAATGATGATTTTCTTCTGTATTGCTTCTTTAGATTTTGTTTATTTTTGAGACAAGGCTAGTCCAGACTGGCCTTCATTTCAATCTATACTAGAGACTGGCCTTACACTCTTCATCCTCATGACATAGCTACCCAAGTGACAAAATCACAAACATGTGCCATCAAGCCAGGATTTTATTTGATTTCTTTCCACAGCTCTGGGTGTCATTTATTATATAAGCACCAAGTAGTTAGCCACTAACAAGTAACTGAGTTGTCTGGAAGACTGAAACCCAGTTCTTTTGATCAAACTAAATGTTTCTTTCTACCAAACTGATAAATAATGATTCAGCGCCAGGAGATATTCGAATCAGAGGCTTGTAATACCAGCTTTATGGAAGGTGGTTTTCCCAGACTGAGGCTCCCCCAAAAAACTTATAATAAAATACCTGAAAAATAAAGTAACCCCCAAAAAAGGGATGAAAATGTGACTCAAGTGTTGGAAAGCATGCCTAGCAAGAACAGGACCTGAATTCAAACCACTATTATCAACATCAGAAAAAAGTATTAATAATGATAAAGTCAAAGTGTGAATTGCTACAAAGGTGTGTTATTTGAATTGCAATTAGCTTATAATGCATGCACTCAATGTTTTGTCCTTGCCATCACCTGTGAACATTTTTACTATTAATATTTGGAATAAGTCATGGCATAATGTTTGGGAATTATAATGATAAAATTGGAATTAAAAACTTCAGGTTAAAAAATCCTTGAGTTTGACTATACATATGCATGAGTATACATAGTAGGTAACATACATGTGTGAAAATGGAGCTGGGTAACTTGAAAGAGTGGACAGGGCAGGATTGATGTGGGAGAAAGATGGAAGGAGTGATATCAATCAAAATGCATGCTACTCATAAAATGACAGGTAGAATTGAAACCCCTATGTACAACTACTGAACAAAAGTAAAATTACATAACCATTAATTATGTAATATAAAGTCACAAAATAAAAGTATGGTTACAGGGAGAAGACGCATGACAGTTTTATAAGATTTATAAATGGAGAATAAACTGTTTCTGGCTGAAAAAATGTGAATATTAAATTAAACGCAAATAGCATAAAGCTCACATGTTCAAGTGCACTGTTCCAAATACAAAACTTCACAATAATGTATGCATTACAGCAATTATTTGGAGATGCGAAACACAAATCCCAGCCACTTGTAGAAAATTCAGGTAATTATGAAATGCTGAGCCCCTTAGTGGATAAAGGCATTGTTTATGAACACTGTTTCATGCATGTGCTTAAAATGCTGTTACTTTAATGATAAACATCCAAATCAGAAGTAAAACACATTAGTGCATCCTCCTTAGAAATCTTGGCATGAAAATTTAAAAAATACATTTCTAAGAAGTTTCTAGCTTATCCTAATGTTGTCTGTTCTGGCAACAACATTTTTTGACCACTTTTTAGAGATCAAAACATAAATTCTGTGGTTGATTTTTCTCTTTTATTTGCTTTTTCATATATTTTTAATATGTATTTCTTTTGTAAAGATAGTATACAGAGGGGTTACAATTACATGAGTAAGGTAATGTATACATTTCCCATCGAGCATGGTTACCTCCTCCTTTGATTTTCCCCTACCATC
This sequence comes from Dipodomys ordii, assembly GCF_000151885.1. NCBI lineage: Eukaryota > Metazoa > Chordata > Mammalia > Rodentia > Heteromyidae > Dipodomys > Dipodomys ordii. The sequence continues at coordinate 3,188,674 of NW_012267234.1, forward strand.
CCTTCCCTCCCCAGCTCCCCAATTCCTCACTCCCTCCACTCCAAAGTTATAAAGTTCATTTTCAACACAGTGTCTTGTACAACTCATTGTTACAATGGGTCAACCTGTATCCTTAATGTAGCATTTTCTTATATCCTTTCCCCTTCCCAAATTAGAAAAATGTATATACAAGATGCAAGGCACCTGAATCAAATACAGTAAAAACAAGGGATATACCATAGGGGAAGACTATATAAAAGAAACAAAATATCACATTATAAGTACATTAAAAACAACAGCAAGCAAGAAAAAAAAACCTTGTGTCCCTATCTTGGGGTTCATTTTGCTTAACATCAGCTTATAAGGTCATATATACATAGTTTTTGAACATTTCTGCTTGTCCTAGACATATGCTAGTTATTGCAAGTAAGAGAAACCATGGGACCTATGTTTCTTTGGGCCTGGCTTACTTCACTTAATATAACTTTTTCCAAGTCTTTCCATTTCCTAACAAATGCGGTGGTGTCTTTCTTTCTGATGCAGGCATAGAATTCATATTATATATATATATATATATATATATATATATATATATATATATATATATATATATATATATTACTGTTTCTTGATGCATTCATCTACTGAGGGGCATCTGGGTTGGTTCCAGATCTTAGGTATGGTAAATAATGCTGCAATAAACATAGTTGTGCTGGTAGCTTTAGTATGGTCTTGTTTGTGATCATTAGGGTAAATGCCCAAAAGTGGGATTGCTGGGTCATAAGGGAGCTCTATGTGGAGTCTTTTGAGGACCCTCTATACTATTTTCCAAAGTGGTTAAACAAGTTTACACTCCCACCAACAATGCAGTAAGGTTCCTTTCTGTCCACATCCCTTCCAGCATCTGTTGTTATTAGAGTTCTTGATTATAGCCATTCTGACTGGGGTGAGGTGGTATCTCAATGTTGTTTTGATTTGCATTTCTTTTATGGCTTGAGAAGTTGAGCATTTCTTCATGTGTCTATTGGCCATTCTTATTTCCTCTTCAGAGAACTCTGTCTTTAAGTACTTAGCCCACTTATTAATAGGGCAATTGTTTCTTTGAGGATTAGTTGTTAGGGGGTTTAATTTTTTGAGTTCTAACTATATGTTAGATATAAGACCCTTGTCTGTTGTATGGCTGGTGAAGATCTTCTCCCAATCCATGGGCTTCCTATTGATCTTGCTAGTTGTGTTCTTTGCTATGCAGAAGCTCTGCAATTTCATGCAATTCTGTTTGTCCAAACTTTCTTTGATTTGTTGTGTTTCTGAGTCTTTCTTAAGAAAATTTCAGCCAACGAACCCTAGAGTTTCTCCTAGGGTTTCTCCTATTCCTTCTTGTAATGCTTTCAGGGTGTCTGCTTTGACTTCGAGGTCTTTGATCCATTTGGAGTTGATTCTATAGCAGGGTGATATATAAGGAATTAGCTTTAGTTTTCTACAAATGTTTAACTGATTTTGCCAGCACCATTTACTGAAGAAACTGTCTTTCTTCCATTCTTTTTTTTTTTTTTGCTCCCTTGTCAAAGATTAGGTGGCTATAGGTCTGTAGGTTCGTTTCTGGGGCTTCAGTTCTATTCCATTGGTCCTGAGGTCTCCTCTTGTGCCAGTACCAAGCTGTTTTGATTACTTTGGCTTTGTTGTACAGTTTGAAATTTGGTAGTGATATTCCCCCAGCATTGTTCTTTCTGCTAAGGATTGCTTTTGCTATTCAAGGTCTTTTATTGTTTCATAGGAATTTTTGTGTTGCTTCTTCTATTTAATTGAAGAACGAGGTTGGGGTATGTATATATGTGTATATTATATTATATTATATATTATTTATTTATTTATTGTCAGTTGTGGGGCTTGTACTCTGGGCTTGGGCACTGTCCCTCAGCTCTTCAGCTCAAGGTGAGCACTCTACCTATTGAGCCACAGAGCCACTTCCAGTTTTCTACTGGTTTATTGTAAATAAAGATTCTCATAACCTTTCCTGCCTAGGCTGGCTTTGAACCATGATCCTCAGATCTCAGCGTCCTAAGTAGCTAGATTTTCAGGCATCAGCTACCAGCTCCCAGCTCATGGGGATATTGATAGGTGTCACATTGAATATGTAGATAACTTTTAGCAGTATTGCCATTTTCATGATGTTAATCCTTCCAATCCAGGAGCATGGGAGGTTTTTTCCACTTCCTTAGTTCTGCTTTAATTTACTTTTTCAGGTTTTTAAGTTTTCATCATAGAGGTCCTTCACTTCTTTAGCTAACTTGTACTTATTTTATTTTTTGTGGGGCTATTATAAATGTTTCTTTGCTGACTTGAGCCACTGTCTTCTTGTTATGGTCATACAGAAAATTCATTGGTTTTGGGGTGATAATTTTATACCCTGCTACTTTGCCAAAGTTTCAGATCAACTTGAGTAACTTGGGAGTGGAGTTCATGGGGTTCTTTAAATACAAGATCATGTCATCGGCAAAGAAAGAGAGTTTTACTTCATCTTTCCCTATCTGGATCCCCTTTAAGTTTGCATCTTGTCTTATTGCTCTAGCTAGGCATTCTAATACTAAACTGAAGAGGAGAGAGGGAACATCCTTGTCTCATTCCTGAATTTAGAGGAAATGGCTTTAGGTTTTTGCCATTAAGTATAATGCTGGCTGTAGGTTTGGCATGCACAGCCTTAATTATATTTAGCAATGTTCCTAGTTTTCCTGAGCTTTCATCATAAAAGTGTGTTGTATATTGTGAAATGCTTTTTCTGCCTCTATTGAGATAATCATGTGGTTCTTATCCTTGTTCTTGTTGATGTGATGGATTATATTAAGTAATTTACATATAATGAACCATTTTTGTACCCTTGAAATGAATCTTGTTTGATCATTGTGTGTGATTTCTTTGATGAGTTGTTGAAGTCGATTGGCCAAAATTTTGTTGATAAGTTTTACATCAATGTTCATCAAAGAAATGGGTCTATAGTTCTCTTTCATTGATGTGTCCCTGCCTGGTTTGGGGATGAGGGTTATTATGGTTTCTTAGAAGGAGTTTCATTGAAGAGTTGGAGGAGTATTGGTGAGAGTTCTTCTTTGAAAGCCTTGTAGAATACAGCTGTAAATCCATCTGGTTCTGGGCTTTTCTTAAATGGGAGGTCTCTTATTGCTGTTTCTATTCTGATGCTTGATATGGGTCTGATAAATTGGTTTAAATTATCTTGGTTTAGTTTGGGCATGTCAATATTTGTTAGAAATTCATCCATTATTCCTTCCAGATTCACAAACTTGTTAGCATAAAAGTTTATTTCTGTGGTGATGTTTCTATTCTCATCTCTGAGATCATTTATTTGGATGTGTTCCCTTTTTTCTGATAAGATTTGCCAAGGGTCTGTCATTTTTTAATTTTTTTTTGAGAATCAACTCTGTTTTGTTGGTTCTTTCTATGGTATAATTGGACTTTAATTCATTTAATTCTGATTTAGTTTTAATTAGTTGTTTCAGTCTACTAGATTGGGGCTTACCTTGTTGATATTTTTCAAGGAGCTTCAGATGCCTTGTTAAATTGTTGGTTTCATTTCTCTCCAATTTGTTGATGTAGGAACTCATAGCTATAAACTTGCCTCTGAGTACTGCCTTTGCTATGTCCCAGAGGAGCTGTTCATTTTTGTCAAAATCCATAAGCATTTAAATTTCTTTTCTAATCTTTTCCATAACCCAATGGTTCACCAGTGTTTTGTTCAGCCTCTATATGTTACAGGATTTTCTTTGGTGGCTTTTGGTGTTGAATTTTAATTTTATTCCCTTGTAGTCTGAGAGAATGAAGGGCATAATTTCAATGTGTCTGAATTCGAAAAATTTGCTTTGTGACCTAAAATCTGGCCTATTTTGGAGAATGTTCTATGTGCTGCTGAGAAGAACATGTATTCTGATGCTGCTTTGTGAAATATTCAGTAGATGGCTGTTGAGTCGAGTTGATCTATGCTATTGTTTAGATGCGAGGTTTCTCTGTTGAGTTTTGCAAGGGTTGATCTTTCCAGTGGGGATAGTGGTGTGTTAAAGTCCCCAACAATGAAGGTATTTGGATCTATGTGGGATTTTAGGAAAGTACTATTTCTTGGATTAATGTGGGTTCTCTGTTATTTGGTGAATAGATATTTAGAATTGCAATATCCTCCTGAAGGACAGTAGGTAGGGATCTTCTTTATCTCTTCTCACTAGTTTTAATTTGAAGTCTATTTTATCTGATAGGATTGCAACTTCTGCCTGTTTATGGGGGCTTTTTTTGGTAGATTTTATTTCAGGCTTTCACTTTTAGAATATATTTGATTTTCATTGGCAATATATTTGTTTTGTGTCTTCTGAAGGCAGCAGATAGAAGGATCTTGTGTTTTGATCCAACTAGATAATCTATTTCTCTTAACTGGAGAATTAAGTCCATTAATATTGAGAGGTAGGTCTGAGAGCTGTTTGGTAGTTCCTACCATGTTAGCGACCTTCTTGGGGGCTGTGTCATCTGGGTTCTTCCTATGATTCTTGGATCCTTTTTTGGGGGGCTATTTTTTAGCTATTATCTTCCTCTTCTCTGTTTTATATGTGTAGGACACCTTTAAGTATCTTTTGTAGGGCTGCTTTGGTGAAGATATACCGTTTCAATTTTTCTTTGCTGTAGAAGGTTTCTATTTGTCCCTCTATGGTTTTATTTTAGTATATTTTTATTGTAAAAATATGGTACAGAGGGGTTACAGTTACATGAGCAAGGTAATGAGTACATTTCCTATCAAGCATTGTTAACTCCTCCTTTGTTTTTCCCCTACCATCCCTTCCCTCCCACCTCCACAACAACACTTCCCCCCTCCCCAATACCCTCCCTCCCTGCCCAAATTGTAAAATTTGTTTTTCAACATAGTGCCTTGTACATCTCATTGTTACAATGGGTCAACCTGTATCCTTATTTAAGCATTTTGGTTTTTCCCTTGTCCTCCCCAAATTAGAAAATTGTATATACAAGATGCAGGGCACCAACACTAAGTACAGTGAAAAGAGGAGTTGTACCATGGGGGAGGAACATACACAGAAACAAAAATAAAATCACATGGTACATTATAAATACATTAGGAACAACAGTAAGAAAGAAAAAAATCATTTGTGTCACTATCTTGGGGTTCATTTCACTTAACATCATCTAACCTGGTTATATGTACATAGCTTTTAACCTTTTCTGCTTGTCCCAGACATATACTAGATATTGCAAATAAGAGAAACTATAGGACCTATGCTTCTCTGGGCCTTCAGTTAATACAATTTTTTCCAAGTCTTTCCATGTCCTAACATTTTCTTGATCCATTCATCTACTGAGGGGTATCTGGGTTGGTTGCATATCTTAGCTATGGTAAATAATGCTGCAATAATCATAGTTGTACTGGTAGCTTTAGTATGGTGTTGTTTGTAATCATTTGGGTAAATGCCCAAAAGTGGGATTGGTAGTCATCTGAAACCAACAATTTAATGAGACATCTCAACCCCCTTGAAAAAGAGTAGCAAGCAAAACCCCAATCCAGCAGATGGAAACAAATAATTAAAATTAAATCAGAATTAAATGAATTAGAATCTAAAAAACATAAAAAAGAATCAATAAAACAAAGAGATGGTTCTTCGAAAAAAATTAACAAAATTGACAGACCCTTAGCAAGTCTTATCAGAAAAAGAAGTGAACAGATCCAGATAAACTCAGAGATGTGAATGGAAACCTCACCACAGAAACATGCATGATTCAGAACATTATAAGCATATACTTCTCAAACCTTTATGCTAATAAGTTTGAGAATCTGGAAGAAATGGATGATTTCTGAGCAAATATTGACATATTGCTCTGTTATAAAGGAGAGTTTGGCTGGATACAGTATCCTTGATTGATAGTCTTTAGGGCATGTCAGGCTCTTCTGGCTTTCATTGTCTCTGCTGAGAAATCTGAACTATCCTGATTTGTTTCTGATTGTTTTCCCTTTGTATGTGATTGATCTTTTCTTCCTGACAGCTTTCAGGTTCCTTTCCTTGGTCTCAATTGATCTTGTGTGGATTACAACGTGATGGTGGGATGTCTGGTCTATTTGGTGTTCTAAATGTTTCTTGTATCTGAATGGGCCTATCTTTTTCAAGTTTGGGAATTTATTTGCTAGGATCCTGTTAAATAAATTTCCTAGACCTTTCACTTTTGTCTCTAGGCCCTCCTCTACACCCATTAGCCTTAAATTAGGCTTCTGATGGTGTCTTCTAAATGTGAATAGATCTATCATATTTCTTGGATTTGTCTTGAATAATTGTCTTTTTTTCTCTCTGTAATGTCTAGGCTATCTTAAATACCAGAGATTCGATTTCTGCATGGTCTAACCTACTGTCAAGACTTTCTACTTTGATTTTTTATTTCCTTTCCTTCTAATTGTTCTTATTGAAAGCTTCAAATTCTTGGAGCTTTGTTTTAGATCTTGTATGGATGTCTTTACCTCCTGAGTTTTGTTTTTAGTGTTCATTCTCAAATTCCTTAGTTGGTTATAGTTTTACTGGACTCTCTTTCCTTCTGTTGGGCTTCATTCAGCATTCACTTTGTGGCCTCCATAGATTCCTCCAGCTTTCTGCTTACGGATTCCATGAATGCCTCTATTAATCTTTGTTTATTCTCATTCTGCTCACACAATTCCTGTATTAATCTTTGATTAGCCTCATCACACTCACACATTTCTCTACAAGCACTTTGCAGGCTTTCAATCTTTTCATTCAGCATGTTTACCAGTAGTGTTTATAGAGTATTTTGGGAACATTCCGCTGGTTTTTTCATTAACTGTTCTGTTGCCTTGATGATCATGATTGGGAGTTGAGATACCTGGACTTGTCATTTTTCTTGTTTCTCCAGTTTGTTCTGTCCATTTAGGTATGAAAGCAGAACCAATTCCACACTAAAAAACTATTTTAGGTCAAACATCAACTAGAGTCCTGTAGTTGGACAGATTGTTTGACATAGTCATGAGTACAGATACAATCGAATTCAACAAATACAATCTAGTTCAACAACAAACAACTGAGTATCAATGGACTAAGAAAATCAAAGAAGGAGTTAGCAGACCAGAAATTAATATGTTTAGGGAGAATGATGAGGAGAAAATAAGATTAGAGATTAGAGGAATGTGGGGAGGGAAAGAGAGAGAGGGAATATAACCAAGACCTAGATTCAGAGAAAGGAAAAGGATAGAAGGTATGTAGAAGGGATATAAAGAAAAAAGAAAAATTAAAAAAATTAAAAATTAAAAATAAAACATAAAAATATATAGGTATAAAGAAATAATACTACAAGTTAAGGAATGATTCCTCCATGGACAGAGCTTCCATTGCCTGGGAAGGACAACTTTTCCCAGAGGGAGGGGGTGTAGAGCTGAGCCCCACAGGTCAGGTTCTTTGACCTGTTGAATGGCTCCTTTTTTTTTTTTTTTTGTCGGTGGTCGGGCTTGAACTCTGGGTTTGGGTGCTGTCTCTGTGCTCTTTAGCTCAAGGCAAACACTCTACTGCTTGAGCCACAGTAGCACATCTGGTTTTCTAGTGGCTAATTGGAGATAAGAGTCTTATGGACTTTTCTGCCTGGGCTGGCTTTGAACCATGATCTTTAGATCTCAGCCTCCTGCATAGCTAGGATTACTGGTGTGAACCACAAGTGCCCAGCCTGAATGGATCCTATTATCTTCTAAGGCTTGAGTTACAAGCTGGCTGCTTTGGCCTGGTCTTTGTCAGTATCAAAGGTGAAGTTCTTCTCTGGTGGTGGGGGAGGGGCTACCTTCCCACCAATGCTCCATGAGTAAGAGTGACGACGTCTTGTGGGGTACTCACTTCTTTCCCTGGGTTTCTGGGCAATCCACGGTCTGAGACTTTCTGTGGTCAGCAGAATTAAAATTTCCACTCCTTGTGAGTTCTTGCTGGAAGTGCACGGGCTCTTTTTGTTGATATGAAGGCCACAGCAGCAGCCACTGCTAGTACCGCCATGGTTACTGGTGAGTGTTCAAATCTGTCTCCTTAAACAAGCTGCCTGAATTTTTACTCTCTGACCAAACTCTCTGTAGTATGATGGCACACTTGGGGTGACTCTCTAGCCTTGGACTTTTCACTGGAACACACTAAAACTTCTTTCTATGTGAAGGTTTGTTTAGCCCTCAGCTTCGCCTCTGCTATCTTCCTTTTTTTGTTTTTATTTTTTTGTTTTTTTTTTAAATCTCAAAGATTATTTTTTTGTTTTTTTTAAATCTCAAAGATATTCTAAATTTATTTGTCGATATATATATATAATATGAAATAAATGATTACAAAAATTTCTGCTAGAGTATACTTCACTTTACACTACAAATGCTTTTAGAATCTTTTAAATGTTCATATTCTATTGAATACCAAGATACTTAGTTGTGTAAAAAATGATCATCATTCACTCTGTTATTACTTACTGTGGTTCTTCTGAGTATTACCACACAGGTTCTCACCCTATCTTCTTGTTATCGGTACAGTTATCCATACTCTTGGTAATACTGGAATTTGAACTCAGGACCTTGTAGTTTCTAGACAAACCCTTTACCCTTTAAGGCATGCTCATATTCATACTCTTCTTAGAGCATTAACTACTAAGCCAACATTGCTTATCTGCTCACACAGATCCATAGGGTGACCTCTACAATCACAAATGGAAGTTACTAGGGGAAAACATGCTTTCAAGGCATCATCAGTGTATGCTCATTTGAAGGTTAAAGAACATTTAGAAATTACCCTCATAAATATACAGAATCCTCGTGATTGATGGAGCTATATAATTAGGATAAGTGAATATTAGTTTCCATAAAAAGTAGACTTAAACACTTAAAAATCTTCTTATGTAGGCAGGCATCAGGTTTTGCTTTTGCAAATCATAAATTTGGTCCTCTATTTTTAACATCTCTGCCTATTTTGGCCAAGAAAAAGTAATTTAAATAAATAGCTGTTAGGTGTCTAAAGATGATTATTGTAAGACGCTCTTAACATACAATTTTCATAATGTTGCTAATTGTTCCTTATTTTAAAATTCATTGTTCTGAGAAAGAGATGTGGAGAGTAATGTAAATATTAACCAGACACAGGATATTGCTCTGTATTAGTATTCACATTATTATTCAGTCATAATTAATACACTTCTAAAATAAAGTGTTGACAGCACTCTTATTCCAATATATAGCATATGTTTAGAGTCTCACACATTGAGGTACACACATAATTACAGTATATGTGTGAGAGCATTGCAGAGGCAGTCCAAGAAGTCATGCTTGTACTAATTGAAAACTGCTATTGTCCAATTAAAACATGTCAGACCTTGGGGTGGTAACACTGTCAAATGCCTATCAGACATCACTTGTGTGATTAAATTACAAGCAAGATGCAATAAAAAGATCAGAGTTTTTTTTTTCTTCTCTCCTTGCTGTTGCTGTAACAGAACACTAAGAAGTTACTAGAAATGAGGGTACTCACGATTTTTCCATACTCTGCTGACGAATCCATGACTATAGGGTAGCACATCAGTACCAGCAATACAGAGTAGTTTAGAACCCCAACATTCACCTTCCACGAAACTAGTCATCAATTAGAATGCTAGGCATAATTTCCACTTGCTAGAGATGCGTATTCAAGAACGTATACTAAAGCTATTGTGGAGGAGGATAACTAAGCTGAATGTACTTTTCTCGATTTCTTAGAAAATGAGTAAGGAATCACATGCAAATTCAGAGGATTTACTCCAAATGTATTTCAATGCATCACTCAACATGGATTTTGAAGAATTTTGGCAGAATGTGTTCCTGAAAATAGATAATGCATTGTTCCCCTTTTAGGAAATGTGTCACACAAAGTATCAAAATTAACACTGGCCGTAAATCACCACTCACCTTACAACTAATTTGACTACTGAACTCTTCATTTTAGTTGGTGAGAAAAAGCAAGCAGTAACAATAAGAATAATAAAGAATCTCTAGGGTTATTTCAAAGATGACACCAAGCAAGGTCAAATAAAAAGGTGGTGGGGTCAGCTGAAAGGGAAAAGGCAAAGGCTGGAGAAGGAATGAACTGTAGACATGTACTAAGTATCTGCCATGTCCTGTACACTGTTCACACAGCTTTACATCCATTTCATCCCCCTCACGATATCACCACAAGCCAGTTTTCATTATTTTCATGTTGTATAGGAGAAATTTTTGACACATCTTGTTAAGTAATTTCCTTCAGGCTACACAAGCACACAGCTAATAACACAAACCTAGAGTTTTAGTCCACGATGTTGAAATGTGTATGGTTTGAGCACAGGTGTACATTGCATCTCTCTTAGCAGTGGATAAATACCTATGCTTGAAATACAGGAAGAAAAAATACAGCAGCAACATTGGTTGAGGTTTGGTTCATTGGCAGGTCCCTTAAATTGCAGGCAACAAATAGAACAGATATTGGAACCCAAGTATGCTTGACAACTGCCCATTAATCTCCAATGCTTCATACTCCTTTCAAAAGTCTCCTGATATATTATTTATAGATAGTTTGGTTTCCTGTCTTCATAACATCTCCCAAATTAACACCCCCAATCTGTGTCCTTGTTAGCTGTTTCTTTTAGAGGATCAACTCTTAAATTTATCAAACAGATGAAAACCATTAGGTGGTAGAAGGGTTTTTTTTTATGTCCTTAGTTTCTGTGACACCCACCAGATGGAGCATATGCCCACCAAGGACCCAGATTTAAACAATTGTTGTCTGTACCATACGGATAGACAGGATGCAATGTGAGCATGCACAAGGAAGAGCCATATAAAGATTTACAGTGTTGAATGGACAGATTCATGACTTCTTTTATGAGTCTCCTGGACTAGTAAGAGCAATTATACACAAGCATATAATAGAGATTCCATCTAGGATGTACGTAGCTTATAGCAAGGCTTGTGAGGAAATGCTCACCACAAAAGGTTTCATCTTCGAGGTAAGCCAAGAGCAAAGAGACAAACGGCACATGGTCTCCCTGATAACTGGATGTTAAATCCAAAACATAATGTGATACGACAAAATTAACAAGGCTTAAGAAACAAAGGACTCCCACTCATCTGGTCGAATCACTACTAAACAACCCCATGCTGCTAATCGCATATATGGTCTATATGTGCACACCGGAGGGAAATCAGGAGGACAACACATAACTAGAGGGAATCAGGGAAAAACATACAACAGCAGGACCCATCAGCTGCACTGGACATTGATCAAAATGAACTAAGCAACTCAATGGCCATGATGGGAGGGAGGGAATGAGTGGGAAAGAGGCAACAGCTGACACTATGCAAAACAAAAGAAATAACTGTATTGTCAAAATTCATAAAACTCATAAATGTTATAGACCACTATAGACAATTTGTCCCATGAAAGTTAGAATGTGTCTGTGACTTTAACTAAGCATCACTATCCCACAATACTGTGAAATTTGGGGAATTATGTTATCACTTAATCATAATAAAGAATTTGAAAAAGAAAAAAAGGTCTCATCTGAAAAAATGTGTTGTAATTTTTATTTAAAATGGCAAATTACCACCATGGAACTCTGTCATTAATGCTTTTCATGACAGAGTTAAGGATAAAGAGAAAAACAAGAGATGCCCTACAGAGTGACTCTCTGTGATCTGGGTCCTCAAACAGTTAGCCTTTGGGATCAGTCATATCCCAATTCTCTCCTCTTTATTTTGCCTTAATTTGCTTGAAATTTAGTCCAATGTATTGTGCATTAGAAGTTATAGGGTTTTTTAACTATCATAGTACATTGAGTACCATGAATGTTTCCCTGCCATTGTGAATAATGCCATGATGAACATGGATGTGAATTCAGATGCCTTTGTTACATCCTGACTTATATTCTTTGGGGAAATGCCCAAAAGTATTATCATTGATTTATAGAGTAGTTCTATTTTTAGTTTTTTGAAGAATAATCATACTGATTTCCATAGTGGCCTCACTAACTTATATTCTCACCAATGATGTAAATGGTTTCTTTTAAACTCACATTTTTGCCAGTAATTGTTGCTCATGTTCTTGAGGAGGATGGCCATTCTGATAGAAAAAAGCTGTAATTTCAGTGTTGTTTGATTGACATATGTTAATAGACAGGGCAGTTGACCATTTCTTCATATACTGTATTTATTGGACCATTTATTTACTTCTAAGAAGTGTTTGTTTATTTCATTTGTCTTTGATTGAGTTTGATTTTTTTCTGGAGGATTAGGGTTTTCATAATTTTTTTAAAGTTTTATTGTAAAGATGTTGTACAGAGGGGTTACAGTTACATGAGTAAGGTAATGAGTACATTTCTTAGTTTTTTGAGCTCGTGTGTAATTACACTCTGTAAATTCTGTAAAATTACACTCCTACGGTGTAATTTTTTAGTTAAGTGACTATTTTCTTTGGTGGGCAGAAGCACTTTAGCTTTATCCCATTTGTACATTCTCACTCCTATTTGCTATGCCCCTGGAATTCTATTCAGGAAGTTGCTGCCTAGGCCAATGTGTACAAGTGCTTCTCCTACTCTTTCTTGTAGTTTCAAGGTTTCATGTCTTAAAGTCCTTAATCCAACTTGAATAATACTAGTACATGGTAAGAAATAGGGGCCCACTTTCTGTCTTCTACATATGGATATTGCTTTCCCAGCACCATTTCTTAAAGAGGATATCTTTGTTCACATATTTTTGTTCCTTTGTCCAAAATCAGATAATTCTATGTGTGTGGGGGTCCATTTCTAGATCCTCTACCTTGTTACACTGGTCTGCAGGTTTGTTTATATGCCAATAACTGCTTTGTTACTGTCACTCAGTAGTATAGTTTGAAGTCTGGTAATAACACCTCCAGAATTGCATGTATTTGTTTTTTTTTGTCAGTTTGGGTTTTTGTTTGCATGGGTTTTTTTAATATTTTATTGTGTTTTTTAATTTTTTGCTCAGGATTACTCTGATTTTGGATGCCTTTTGTGCTTCCATGTGAATCTTTGGATTAAAAAGTCACATAATCCATAATCATGCCCAGCTTTCTGATTCAAGCACCATACAATTTGAGATAAATTATTAATTCTGCTAGCTTTATTCTCTACATTGCTTATAAAGGTGTATCTTGTAGACTCATTATGATATTTGCAGCACATGGAAGTGTGTTTGTGAATTGGCAATAGTGATAAATACTGTGTAGGTGGTAGTATATATGTAATAACTATAGATCTTTATTCATCAAACATATTATTTCCACTTACTTTCACTGAATACATGGATATTCTATCTACCTATCTATTGATTAATCAACTATCTATTAATCTATCTATCCATCATCTCTCTATCCCCCACATATATACATAGGCATGTCTTATATATACATAAGTATGCAATTAATTCTGAGTATATTTTATTCTATGTACCTCTCTACATATGTGTAGTTAAAAATCCTATTGAAATAATGTTAATATTGTAATTATAAATATAGCTGGACAAATATTTTCCAGCCAATCCAATTTCAAAAGGTATAGTTAATTTCATAGAACATTCACTAGCAATTGCTAATCAAAGTTAAGCTTTCTGAGTTACTGCAATGCATGACTAGAGTTGGGGGGTCTGGTAGTAAGTACTTGGTCAACTCTTCTGAGCTGGGTATTGTTCAGTTCTGTGACCACAGGGCCAATAAGATCTGTAATGTGATGCAAATTCAATATTTTTTTTAAAAAATAGATATTTACAAAAAAATGCAACATGTTTAGACTACCTAAAATGTTTGAAAAGCATTGCTCTGAATCAGCTAATTCCTTTCCTAAGCTACATAGGCAAATAGGAGAGTGCCATTATAATACCCTTTATATAACCAGTCCTTCCCTCCAGTACAGTTAGTTCCACAGGACTGCACTTTATACATAATAGTTGTACTTTATTGACCTACATTAAGTGATGTTGGAAATTAAAAGTCCTACAAAACACATCACTGTGATATTACATGGCAAGAGTTGAGGACATTGCACTTTATACTGCCTAGCAAACTGCCGAGAGAAAGTGCTTAGGTGAAAATAAGTATTCCCAATACTAAGAGAGTAACCAAATTTCTGGAGGTGAGCTAGCTTATTGCTTTATATGGGTAACTTTAATTTGTACAACTAATCAATTCTCCCATTTCACTCTGCATACTAGGAAGCTAAGAGCCATAGTTCTGGCCTTGTAAATAATGAATGTGTAGGAATTCAATTACCCATTTTCATGCATTACTAAAATTCACCTTTTCCATTTTCATTAGTTATTTTTCTTGTGTTTTGTTTTATACTGTTTTGTTTTGGTTAGACCAGGTCTCAAGATACAACCTATGTTGGCTTAAAAGCTATGATTCTCCTACTTCAGTCTTCTACTTTTAGCATTGCCAACATGAATCAACAGGCCTGGCTAACAATTTGGCCCCCATGCTTGCATTTCTTTTTTATAACTTTGTTTTCAAGTAAGATTGACTTAGGTTTTGTCACTTATTATTTTTTTTCAAGATATATTGAGGTGGTCCTGGAACTTGAATTTAAGACCTGGCTACTATCGCTGAGCTTTACAGCTCAAGGCTATTGCTCTGCTACTTGAGACACAGCTCCACTTCTAGCTCTTTCTGGTAGTTATTTAGAGATAAGTGTCTCACTAACTTTCCTTCCCAGGCTTGCTTCAAACTATGATCTTCATATCTCAGTCTCTTGGGTAGCTAGTACAGGCATGAACTGCTGTCACCTGGCTGGGTATATATTTTTTCAGTTGTGGCATACTTCCATATGCTTATGTTAATAAGGGATTTTTTCTAAGTTATTAAGTTTAATGTTTGTCACACATGTGTATGTAAGGATGATAATTCCACATTACATTTATATTTATAATTATATATTATATTATTGCATATTTTATATCCACATTATATTTATAATGATATTTCTTCTATAAAAGAACTTGTTCAGCTCCAAGACAGGATTCCTAACTTTCCTGAGTAACAGCATCATTTTTCCCCTATGTTCTTCTCTTCCATTGCTTTCTATCTTTTCTCTGACTCTAATGGAGATTAAAAACCACGAATTTAACAAGTTCCTCGACTTCCGATTCTAACATTAGCTCCTGTACTACTATATCTAGTAATGGTTATTAGAAGAGATCTGATGTCCTCTTTCTTGAGCAAAAAGAAATAGGACATACATGGGGATAAATGATATAAGAAGTTCTTAAATTTTTCAAATAGTATCTGCTGACCTCATCAAAGTAGTAATGGACCTCATCAAAATATCTTTTATCTATATTTTAGTAAGCCTATGTCTGTGGGCCAAAGATAAATAGGCACCCAGAAAATTGACAAAAAGAGCATGCTTGAACAAAATTTTATTAAACCATGTTGACTAAAGACTTCTTTAGTACAACTACTATCATTTAGATGTGATTTGTCTCCAGAACTTCATGTATTAGATTCTTGATCCTAAGTAGAGAAGTGGAGAGATGGTAGGATCTTCAAAAGGTGAAACAGAGTAGAAGATTACATATCAGAGGGGTGTGGCTCTCACCAGGATTAAGGTACTTCTCTGGGGACTGGTAATTTCAGAGTGATCTATTATAAAAGGAAGCCTGGCTCCTCCTCAGGCTGACTCTGACTTTCTGTCTCATATGATTTGCTTCTACTCTGATACTCTAGAAGTTGAGACTACACATGGGGTCCCTTTGATCTAGTCCCTCTGAACCACAAGAGTGTATTCTTCACTATGTATGTGACTATAGAACGTTTTTCTGGCAACAAAATATTCAGACTGAGTATTTTCACTCCTAGCTGTCATAGAAGATCATGTTCTTCACCCATTTGGAACAGAGATTCTTATGGAGCAACTTGGCATACATTTTCCAATCCATTCTCAAAGGAAAATGAAACAACAATGTGTCTTATTTTTTTAATGACAGTGGAGTCAATTAGTCAACCCTGAAACTGTTACCTACAAGAGCTAAGTCTGTTATGTGATTCTGACAAAAGCCAACATTTAGTAGTCATAGATGAGTTCAATGTATGCTCAGTCTTTTCTTTCTATGATTCTGCTTGCAACAAATAAATGCCATGGATAAATCTTAAGCAGAAGGTTGATCATTAATCAGTCTCTGATCTCAGTGGTGATCAAAAATGACTGCCTAAAAACAACTGCTTACTTAAATTTGTACAAAGCAGTGCCAAGAGCAAGAGAAATGTTTCAAATAGAATTACAAAAAGTAGTTTGGATTGAAAAGGTAAAATGTGTTAATGTGGAGTGATTACCAGGAATTTCCTGTTTAATTTAGGTAAAAAAAAGAAAACACATCTATATCCATGCACACATGTGTATGTATTTCAAATAAGAAAAAATTCATTGCATTCAAATACATATGATTTTTAGTTACAAGTTAACTTAAGGGCAGTACCTAAATTTCAGTAAAAATCAAAATGACTGTAATTAGTACACTAAGCCAATGACCTTTGCTTACACTACAATTAGATGTCCTATTTGTCAATGTATCTTTGGAAAGTATTAGAAATTAGCTGATTTCTTTTATACAAGTACTAAATTTACAGGCCTACTTTGACCTTTGAAATTCTGAATTCATCATTCACAAACTCTCACAGACACTTGCTTTGGTCTTCGAATGTGTGTTAAGAATTGAGTAGACTTTTTATTCCACAGAAATAAACTACTAACTCTGTTTTGTTTCAATCTTGGTAAAAATACATCCAGATTTAAAATAGCAACTAGCATTAAGAGTTTGTACTGTAGACTCGCTTTCTCCATGGACCATTAAGACTTCTTAGCTATGATGCTGTCTTGTTAAGAAAAGTGGTCTCTTGGTATTTGACTACAACAAAACCAAACAAAAGGTTTTAAATGTCACCCTCCATGAGATTCCTGATATTTTTCTCCATCACTAGCTTGGGTAGCCCAAGTTGAAATACAAGATTCCAAAAGAGCCTGGCATGTTTCCAGTGGGGCTGCCTTGGGTATAAGCACATTTAACTACATAATCAAATTAAATAACTATCTGGTGGTTGCATCAAAGATAGCACATTCTACAGGATAGTGTGTATTTGCTAATACCAAATGGAAACTGTGAGATATAAATAGGCACTAATAATATCTCACCTAAAATGCACAAGTTGAAATAATGAGGACATTTTTGAAACAATCATTAAAAATCACCCAGTTTCAGGGCAGGCAGGCTGAGTGAACTATACACTATATTGGGCTGTCTTTACACTAAGATACTAGTTTTTATTAATGCATAAAGCTATGTCATAATGCCATTCTTTTCCAAGAGAAAGCCCCTAGAATATTGTATCACTCCTGTGTAATGAGTGGCATGAGGCATAGATTCCTATGATTTCTGCTATTTTTACACCTGGTAAAATGGACAAAATTTTTCCTTCCTTAATATATCATCTGGTCTTGAATGTGTTGCCTAAAGAGACATGTTAAACTAATTTTAAATGGTTCAGATGAAAAAGTATAGGAGTAAGGGATACATGGGATGGAAATGAATGATGGAAAGGTTGATGCTAGACACTTTGGTACATACATTCAATTGTAACTTCCTTATGCAATCATTTGATGTGCCCAGGCCCAGAGTTCAGGCGCAGGACTGACCAAAAGAAAAAAAAAAAAGAAAAAAAGCATGCTTGTAGAATTATTTGATTACCATGAGGTATAAAATCCAATTTAGGTCTGATTGTTAACCAAACTTTTTCAGGGATGATACTATGATATTAGGAAAAAATATTAACAAATGCTTAAAATAAATTTAAGAAATCATATGGACAGAAAAAAATAAATGTTTGAATCTCTACCCTCTCTAAATTAGGAGAGGAATTGATACTTGAAATACTGTGATTGGTAGCCTCGTAGGGTGGCAAACACCTGTAATCCCAACATTATGGAGCCTACAATAGGATGATAGCAAGTTTGGCCATCCTGGGCTACGTAAGGAGAACTCTCTAAAAATAAAACAAATAAACAACAACAAAAACAGAAAACAATGATTTATGGAAAATGGTTTATTTTCCAGCATATCATCTGTTTGTTGCATTCATATTAAATCAGATCAGGGTATGTCTGCCAGGTACTGCTGATAATGGGCACACACTAAGAAGAATACATCTAAATAGTTAAGTTGCCTTTCGTTTTTCATATAAAGGCAATGTGTGGACTCAAGCATGAGCCAAATCTGAACAGTCCATTTGAAAGTACCAAATCCCTGAATGCTGAGAACTTCAGGCAGACAAACCAGCTACAAGAGGTGGCCACAAACAAGATTCAGAAACTTCTAAAGGGTGTGAGGGAGAGAATGCAGAATGTAGAATTGGAGATTCTAAACATATTCCTTCCTAGCTGCAAATCTTCTCTCAGATTCTTACAAAAGTCTTCTCAGATTCTCCAAGTTTTAATTCTATATTGGTTGATACACATTAAGGGACAAAAATTAAAAGAATGTTTACTGAGGAAGGACCCTATAGTATATCCTATATTTGATCCTATGTGGGTGAACCACATTTCATTTGAACTATTTACTATTTAACCTTAAATAATTTCCTTATCTAGATTGCACATTTTCAGGTGGAAACACCTAATGTCAAATTCCAGAATTTTGAGAGGGAGGTATCTGACATAGAGAAGTTTTCTTAGTTAACCAATGCTGAAGTTACTCCTTCCATATGTGTACCATGACTCACTCCCTCTCCCTAAGTAGATTAGAACAGCAGACCCTCTTCAACTCATCCTTATGTGCTTGACCCTGAGCACAAATCTTAGTGTATTGTTGGTATGCAAGACATGACTGTAGGGGCTGGGAAGGTGCCTTGTGTGCATGCAGCCTCAGCACCACATAAGCAGAAAAAGCCAGAAGTGGCACTGTGGCTCAAGTGGTAGAGCACTATCCTTGAGCTGAAGAGCTGAGGAACAGTGCCCAGGCCCAGAGTTCAGGCGCAAGACTGACCAAAAAAAAAAGGCATGCTTGTAGAATTATTTGATTACCATGAGGTATAAAATCCAATTTAGGTCTGATTGTTAACCAAACCTTTTCATGGATGATATTATGATCTTCAGCTTCTAGGATAATAATTAAAATTGCAGGACTTAACTACAAAACTAGATTCCTTGCCAAGCCCAATGCAAAGAAAACATATAGGATATTGTTGGGAGAGCTGCCTGATGGAGAAATTTAAATTTTTATCACCCTGATATTAACTGAGTGATCATTGGCTGCATCTTTTGCAAACTCATTGCAAATCCTGCTTTACAGAGAAGGGGACCGGGCAGGGGGTGAGGAGAGACTATTGTTTATGGCTTGTGCTTTAGATGACTTTATTGATGAGAATGCTCCAAAATTCCTCAAAGGAACTTCATAAGGGTCAAGAGTCAAACAGTTGCAGTCTATTGGGTTTAAACTAGCAAAATATATGTAAAAATAAGAAAGAGTTACCCTATTTTGAATGGCTTTAAAATTTTTATGACGTATACCTAGAAAAATAAACCCATCAAGTTATTTTATATGAAATGAATAAACTAGTATATATTCATTAAGCTTCTATTAAGCCCAAAAATAAATTTAAGCTATTTGTTAGAAGAGGGATTTGCAAATGCTGATGAATGGAAATGGCATATAGCTAATGGTCATATAATGGTATATGACGCAGACCTGTTCTTAAACTTGAGTAATATGATACAAAGAATTTGGATTTCTTCATCTTCATAGCCTCCCTGACTAGGAACATATACTTGCATATGTTTCTGTGATGGAAGATGAAGGAAGAAACCTTGTACTTCTTGGTAATATAGCTTCTTTTCCTCGATCTATTTCTTGTAAATTTGCTATTCATTTTTTTAATAACTTCTCTTGTTAAATGTCTTTGAGCATTGTTAGAATGGAAAAAATCAAGAACTCTAATAACAACAGATGCTGGAGGGGATGTGGACAGAAGGGAACCTTACTGCATTGTTGGTGTGAGTGTAAACTTGTTCAACCACTTTGGAAAGTAGTATGGAGGTTCCTCAAAAGACTCCACATTGAGTCCCCTATGACCCAGCAATCCCACTTTTGGGTATTTATCCAAATGTTTACAAACAAGACCACACTAAAGCTACCAGCACAACTATGTTTACTGCAGCATTATTTACTATAGCTAAGATATGGAACCAACCCAGATGCCGCTCAGTAGATGAATGGATCAAGAAAATGTGGTATATATACACAATAGAATTCTATGCCTCCATCAGAAAGAATGACATTGCCCCATTTGTTAGGAAATGGACAGATTTGGAAAAAATTATATTAAGTGAAGTACACAAGGCCCAAAGAAACATATGTCCCACGGTTTCCCTTATTTGCAATATCTAGTATAAGTATGAGTCAAGCCGAAAAGGTCAGATAAGGTGATGTTAGGGAAATGAACCCTAAGATATGTATTCAAATGTTTTTTTTCTTTCATAGGATTGTTTCTAACATATTTATAAGATTATTTCTTTGTTGCTTTGTATGTGCCTCCCCCACAGTATAACCCCTGCTTTCACTGTATTTGATGTCGGTATAATTTGTGGAAGGGAAGGGGAAAAACAAGTCGTTTAAATAGGGATACAGGTGGACCCATTGCAACAATGGGAAGTACAAGTTGTTATGTCGAAAACGAAGTTTACATCTTTGGTGGGGGGTGGCGGGGAGGATTGAGTGGGGGAGTGGGGGGAAATGGGAAGGGATGGGAAGGGGAAATAAGAAATGTACTCATTATCTTGCCCATGTAATTGTAACCCCTCTGTACAGTATTTTCACAATAAAAATAATTTAAAAATATAAGCAAAAAACATTAAAAAATGCAACACACAAAAAAAGTCTTTGAGCATTTAGCATATGACAGACACTTTGCTGTGGATTAATAACACCAAAGTAAATAAAATATATGTGTTGCTTGATTGGAATACATGCTCCTGAGACAAACATTGGAAATAGATGAATTATGCTATCATAGATACATTGGCTGTGTGCAGAATATGATATTAAAATCTGGTCAGCTCTGGGAGGGAGGAATCTGATTTTCTAGGTAAGTTAAGAGCTAAGTCGATTTATGTTGATTCAGTGCCTTTAGCTCTAATACTGGTGCTATACAGATACATTCTTCATAGCAAAGTTAAAGTTAAATAAAGTTAAGTTATATATGTGAATGAAATAAGCTAAGTGTTGACAAAAGAATTAGAGCAGTACCTATGATACTGTACATACTCAAATTAGCTTAACTCTCAAGTTCCCTTAGCAAGAAGAAAAGAATAGTTTATCAGAAATAGTGAACTGAGAGCAGAGCATGGAATTATGGGATATTCATAAATACTTATATCATGCTGAAAATAAAAACAACAATGCAGCCAACATTTACTGAACAGTTAACACTAACAGCTGTGCTTTGACTCTGTGCTCTGACTTATTCTCACAACTAGAGCCATTATATGTTTTGCTCAAACATCACTATAGTAAAGGTTATATTTCTCCTGATTTGTCCTGAGAAGTTATGGAGTTAGAGAGACAGGTGAGAAGAATACTTGCTATATTAATTCTTAGAGTATTAATGAGTGACTCATCTCCCAAAGAAGTATGTTCCAGTTGGAATGGATCATTATCATATTAATGCATCAAGAAGGAAGGTCCAGGTAATGATAAAGTATCTTTCTGAATGGATTATGCTAATAGTTTATCCAAAATATTATTGATCAGGACAAAGAAAACAAAACTAAGCATGGTTACCAGGGGCCATACTTTCATGATCATGTCCAATGTCCACTTATGTCTGAACACTGAAATGGAAAAATAAATAAATAACTGGGGAACACTATAAGAACCTCAAGATAGTTTAATTTCACAGGGCTATTTTTTATTGTAAAGATACTGTACAGAGGGGTTACAATTACATGAGTAAGATAATGAATACATTTCCTATCAAGCATTGGTACCCCTCCTTTGTTTTTCCCCTACTATCCCACCCCATCTCCCCAACTCCTCCCTCCCTGCCCCCAAATTGTAAAGTTTGTTTTCAACATAGTGTCTTGTATGTCTCATTGTTATAATGGGTCAACCTGTATCCTTGTTTCAGAATTTTGATATTTCCTTTCCCCTCCCCAAATGAGAAATATGTATATACAAATGCAGTGCACTGGAATCAAATACAGTGACAAGGGCTTATACCATGGGGGAAGAACATGCAAAAGAAACAAAAAAAATCACATAGTACATTGAAAACAACAGTGAAAAAAATAAACACCTCTTGTGTCCCTATCTTAGGGTTCATTTTGCTTTAAATGTTAAGGAATATTACCTTCGATTATATTATAGTATTGTATTATATTGAAGTGCTTCTGTAATTTGGATGCAAATGAAAATCATAGGGGTGGATGTAAAACACCAACACCAAGTCACTGTTTCTCTATATCCTGAAAGGGAATCCATGGATTGGCTATTTAAAGGGAATAAAAAATGATGTGACAGGTCAGAGGAAGATGATGGAGGAGAAGCTGGAGGCTAAACAAGCTCTCATATAGAAAGCAGTTTTAGTGTTCCAGTGTACAGTCCTAGGCCAGAGAATTACTCCAAGTGTGCCATCACAGTACAGAGAGTTTGGCCAGAGAGGCCCCAGCTGCGACTGTGGTGGCCATAGCTGCCATACTTGCAACATGGAGAGTCTGGGACATAGGCACCAGACACAATGGGCGAGTGGATTCTACTCAACACCAGCAAGAACTGACAAGGAGCATATATCTTCATCCTTCAGGTTGAAGACCAGAGATGACCCAGGAACCAAGACTCCAGAGTGAGTAGAACCCTGACATACTCACTCCTTCTCAGGGAGCAGAAGAGGGAAGGCCACCCCTCCGTCCCCCCACTGGAGATCTCCATCTTTGATACTGACAAAGGCCTGGCTGAGCAGCTATCTCCAACTCAGGCCTTGGAAGAAAACAAAAGAGTCATTTAGCAGGTCACAGCAACCTGACCTGACCTGCCAGGCTCAGCTCCACCCAGGGGAAAGTCACCCCGCCCAGGCAGGGAAAGCTCTGCCCCTGGAGGAGTGGCTTTCTTCACTGGGTAAACAGAGCCCCTCCCTACAGCAGCCTAGACAATCAAGTGAAATTCAGTAAACATAAACTCTGAGAATGGCTCTAGGCTGGGCTCTGTGAGTGTCTCAGAAGCTAGCCCCTCAGGGAAAAGCTACTGTTGTTTGCTGAAAGGCCTCAGTTCTACCCAGAACCTAGCCTCATGACAGCATCTCCAAACTAAAGGAAACAGCCATCACCCTCTTTTGTGATACTCAAAGCAGATCTCCCTCCCATTGAACTAGCCTGGGAAGAGGATCACAAAATCCTGGGTAAAGCAGAGCATTTTTCTGCCTGCTCAAACAAACTGACTTAAGAAACCCATCAAGCCACAGGAAAACCAAGCACCACAAGCAGACCAGACATTCCATCAAGAGACTGGTTAGGACACAAGGGAGATACAGGATCATCCCTTCCACTCTCCCCTCCCCCCAAAAAATCAAAGAACTCTTTTTTTGTACCTTTTTAAAAACTTTTTAATTAAAAAAATGTTTTCTATTAATCTTTTTTTCTCCCATAATTTTATTTTAGGTGTGTGTACGTGTGTGTGTGCTTATTTTTTTTTCAATCTTTACTGACCTTTTGGTCCTTTTTCTTTCTTTTCTTTTCTTGTGTTTTTCTTTTTCATTCTTTTCATTTTTCTTCTCTGTCCTACTTTCTAGCTTTTATATGATACTGAAGAATCGAACCCAGGGCTTCATGCATGCTAGGCAAGCACTCTATCACTAAGCCACATTCCCAGCTCTTCTTTCTTGAGTGACTTAATTGCTGTCCTGATCATCCTCAGATATATATCTATCATAGATTATTAGACCTTATCCCCCATTGTGTACACACTTAACCCAGAAATTTATTACTCAATTCAAAACCTCGTAGGCTTAAATTCTTTAATAGAAGTATTATCTCTTTATACCTATATAATTTTTTTTAATTTTAATTTTTGTTTTTCATGTCTCCTCTCTATCCCTCCCTTATTCTCATCCTATCCTCTCAATATCACATCTTTACACTTGCATAATTTTTAAGTGTTTCACTATTTAAATTTAAATTTTTGTTTTTCCATTTTTTCTTGTTTTTTTTCTTCTTTGTTTTTTTTTTTTTCTGATATCTCTCCTATCATTCTGTCCAATCCATTTCCTGTCTGAGATTAGGACTTGGTTAAATTCACTCTCCTTTTACCTCTCCAGATCCCTCCAATCCTATTTTTCCCCACATTTCTCCCTAAACCTAATAATTTCTGGTTTGCCAAATTCTTCTTTGCTGTTCTGAGCCCAATAATCCATAGTTGTTTGATGTTGAAGAGATTGTATCTGTTGAACTAGATTGTATCTGAAGGCTTTTGACTGTGCAACTACAGAACTTTGGTTGATGCTTGCCTTAAAATAGTGTTCTAGCACAAAATTAGTGTTACTTTCATACCAAATGGGCAGAACAAGCCGGAAAAACACAAGAAAAATGGCAAGTCCTGGTATCTCAACTCCCACTCATAATAATCAGGAGACAGAACAGTTAATGAATAATCCAGAGGAGAGTTCCCAAAAAGCTCTACAAACACTACTGGTAAATATGGTGAATGAAAAGATTGAAAACCTGTCAGAATTAGCTTGATAAGGGAAGAGAAGAGGCAAACCAAAGATCAGTACAGGAATCTCATGAGTGAGAGGAAACTACACAAAGATTGATACAGGAATTGCGTGAGCATGGTGAGAATACTCAAAGAAAAACAAAGGAATTGCATGAGCAGGCTGAGAACAGTCAAAGAGAACTACAGGAATTGTGTGAACGTGAGGAAGCTAATCAAAGAGTAATACAGGAATTGCAAGAGAGGGATGAGAATAGACAAAGATCAATAGAGGCTTTCATGGAATCCATAAACAGACAGCTGAAAAAATTCAGGGAGATCACAAAGGGAATGCTGAATGGAACCAGACAGAAGGAACAGGAACATAAACAATCAAATAAATGATTAGAGAATAAACACTGAATACTAAATTAAGGAAGCAAAGAAGTTCATACAAGATCTAAAACAAAGCTCCAACAAAGAATTTGAAGCCATCATAGCCGACCAATTAGAAGGAAAAGAAATTTAATTTAAAAATGTAGAAAGTCTTGACAGTAGGTTAGACCATGCAGAAGATCGAATCTCAAGGATTGAAGACAGCCTAGTTATTATAAAGAACATACAACTATCCAAGACAAATCCAAGAAATGTGATATATCTATTAAACATTTGGAAAACACCATCAGAAGGCCTAATCTGAGAATAATGGGTGTAGAAGAGCACCTAGAGACAGAAGTTAATGGTCTAGGAAATTTGTTTAACAGGATCCTAACAGAGAACTTCCCAAATATGCAAAAAGATAGTCCTATTCAGATACAAGAATCTTTTAGAACCCCAAATAGACCAGACCAGAACAGCACATCCCACTGTCACATTATAATCCTCATAGGATCAATTCAGACCAAGGAAAAGATCCTTAAAGCTGTCAAGGAGAAAAGATCAATTACCTATAAATGGAAACCAATTAGATTCACCTCAGATTTCTCAGCAGAAGAAATTAAAGCAAGAAGAGCCTGGAATGATATATGCCATGCCCTAAAGACAAGCAACTATCAACCAAGAATACTGTACCCTGATAAACTCTCCTTCATAACTGAAGGTCAAATAAAAACCTTCCCTAGCAAAGAAAAACTGAAACAATATATCTCTACCAAACCAGCCCTACAAAAGATACTTAAAGATGTCTGACACAGAGAAAACCAACAAGACCACAATAAAGGTCAAGAAACTGCACCCAAACTGAGAATCCAAGAATCATAGGAAGAACCCAGTTGCCACAGCCCCAAGAAGATGGATTAAATGGCAGGAACTCCCAAATACCTCTCAGTCCTATCTCTCAACATTAACGGATCTAATGTTCCAATTAAGCGACATAGACTGTCTAGTTGGATTAAAAAGCAAGATCCTTTTATCTGCTGCCTGCAGGAGTCACACCTTGCCCATAAAAACAAACACATTCTGAAAGTGAAAGGCTGGAACTAAATCTACCAAGCAAATGGCTCCCATAAACAGGAAGGAGTTGCAATCCTAATATCAGATAAAGTAGACTTCAAATTAAAATTAGTGAGAAGAGATCAAGAAGGTTGCTACATACTAATTAAGGGATCTCTCATTCAGGAGGATATTACAATTCTAAATATCTATTTGCCAAACAACAGAACTCCCAAATTTATCCAAGAAACACTACTTTTCCCTCAAATCTCACACAGATCCAGACATTAATTGTTGGGGAGTTTAACACACGACAATCCCAACTAGATAGATCAACTCTGCAAAAACTCAGCAGAGAAACTGCAGATCTAAACAACTGCATAGAACAACTAGACTTAACAGATATCTACCGAATATTTCACCCAGAAGCATAAAAAGACACATTTTTCTCAGCAGCACATGGAACATTTTCCAAAATAGATCACATTTTAGGACATAAAGCAAACTTGTCCAAATTGAGAAACATTGAAGTTATACCTTGCATCCTCTCTGACCACAAGGGAATAAAATTAGAACTCAACACCAAAAGCCACCAAAGAAAGTCCGGCATCACATGGAGGCTGAACAACACACTGCTGAATCATGAGTGGGTCATGGAAGAGATTAGAAAGGAAATTCATATGTTCATGCTATTCAACAAAAATGAGCACACAAATTACCAGCTCCTCTGGGACACAGCAAAGGCAGTACTCAGAGGCAAGTTTATAGCTCTGAGCTCCTACATCAACAAATTGGAGAGATCTGAAACTAACAATTTAATGACACATCTAAACCTCCTTGAAAAAGAGCAGCAAGATAAACCCCAATCCAGTAAACGGAAAGAAATAATTAAAATTTAATCAGAATTAAACGAAGTAGAATCCAAAAAAATTAGAAAGAATCAACAAAACAATGAGTTGATTTTTTGAAAAAATTAACAAAATTGACAGACCCTCAGCAAATCGTATCAGAAAAAGAAGAGAACACATCCAAATAAATAAACTCAGAGATGAGAATGGAAACATCACCACGGAAACAACCAAGATTCAGAATATTATAAGGGAATACTTCTCAAAACTTTATGCTAATAA